>NW_026000026.1:66714009-66731832 GCF_001458135.2 Marmota marmota marmota | reverse complement strand
GGAACAAAAAAAAAAAAAAAAAAAAGAAAGAAAAAGAAAAACCTGGTTGACAGCATGGCTTTTTCCCCCCTTTGCAGATCTGATTTAAAAAAGAAAAAAAAAAAAAATCACAGAATTCATGTTCTCACAGTAGCCAGAAACTAAAATAATGTGCTTCCCTTATTGCACGTCAAACCAAAAAAGTTATAAAAGCCAATGCTTTCCACTCCAAATGTGAAAGTCGGACGTTCACCTCAACCGGATTCGGAATGTGCTGATTTCCATGGGACTCAAGTAGATCACACTTATATTTTGGGCAACTGGAGGTGTATGCATCAAGGATAATGATGAAGGAACGAAATCTTCAACAGTAAACGTGTTAAAAAGTTTATATACTGATATCTAAAAAGTAAAGGGACAAAAAATTAGCATATTTAGATCAACTCTTAAGATTAGTAGTATATCTATATATTCAGTAAAAACAACGTATGGAAGGGAGTAAAACAGTATGTTGGAAAAAAAAAATAAAAACAAAGGGAGGGATTAAGTATACGTATACATGTATAAACATGCTTAAACCTATAGACCATTCCTAGAGGGAAACAGGAAGCTGTTATAATAGTCAGGGGCAATCTGCTCTGCATTCCTTTCTGTAGTTCTTGACAATTTTATCCCGCACAGGAGTTACTTTTTCAATAAGAGAAAGGACATCTATGAACCAAGTTTTAAAAATCCTTAGACTCTTTCTGTCAATACTTGCACCTTACAATGATGGTTCACAACCATTTTTTTCTGTTTCAACAGAACTGGAAAGGTCATTTGGAAAGTGCATTCTTCATACCTGCTAGGCTATTCTAACATATCTCTCTGGATCATATAACCCCCTCAGGGACTCAAATGTCTCAATGCTAGAATGCTTACAACCAAATATACTCAATCGGTTGATTGCAAATATAATGGGAAAAAAAAAAACCCAAAATGCCAATGCTTTTTGGCACCAATTCCATAGAAGATTTGGTAAAAATAATATAAAAGTAAGTCTATCCAAACAGATATAGGACTTCTACCAGATTTCCTATTCTTTTCAGATCTTACACATGTGCTAGTGTGTAGAGTTGGAAATGAGCTGCCTGGGTCTGGTCTGTGGTATATTTATGGGGTTTAGGAGGAAAGCTGGTCAGCTGAGTTGCCTCATGGGGCAGACCTGCCTACATGCTGGAACCAGCTCCATTTGCCTTCTCTTAGTCACAGCTCAGAGACAGAGAGGCAGGAGACTGGAGGCTCATTTCCTTCCTGATGAAACTGCCAGCAAGATCAATGAAGAGAAATAAAAAGTAGGCAGGTGCCCTTCAGTGCTCAGGCTGAAGATCTTTTGGCCTGCAGAATGCTGACTCATATGCAAATCTGGATTAATCAGAAGACTTAGATGTACATTTACTTCCCAAAAGGAATCAACTGATTGGAAAACTGTACAGCTGCCACTGGGGTTGTGGTCAATTAATTCAATGTTCATGCTGATGCATCTTATTGCTATGCCGGTCAGCTTCAGTCATAAAACTTGCCTTGGCCTGTGCAGGATATGGGCTTAGCACAACTGAACTGGATGGTATGGGAGCATGTGCGGTCTAGGGGAGGAAATTAAAAGGGGGAGAGATATTATGTCGTCATCTAGAAATGGAAGCCGGAAGAAATGACATGAGCCTAGCCTTCAAATGTGCACAGGTTCCAGTCACTTTTGACAAAAATCAAATACTTTCTTAAGCTTTAAGCTAACTTGCAGGCTGAGGAAAAGAAGTCAGTGAGGAGACAATGAAAGATTATCTTATTGTCAGGGCTATTTTCAGAAAATGAGGATTTTTGTCAAAGCAAATTAGCTTGACCAGCAAAAAAAAAAAAAAAAAAAGCCTTTCAACTTACCTTTCCTTGAGTCGTAGAACAAAGCAGCCCCATGCCACTGGTAGAGAACTGGCAACCAAAGCCTTTCCTGTGGAGGATTAAGGCTGCATCACTGGAATACCCCTTGCCTTCCTGCAAATGAGCACAACACCAACACACCACAGAAATATTAAAGCAAGTATTTACAGCACTGTGCGTCATTATCTTGATGTCAGCACCCTCAAACTACATTTAGAAATTTAATTAGACATATTCATTTCTTCTCAGGCTCCACACTCACTGGGCCTATCCATCTGCTACACTCATCACCCCCATCCTCACTGAGCCAGGTGACAATATGCTGTAAGGTTACTGGTTAAGTAACTTCATGCCTTGGTTCCCCCACAGTCCTTGAGGACTCAGGCTTCCTTTGTACACAAATTATGCACTGTTTTATCAACAATTCTTCAAGTAAGGCTTTCTTTCTTTCTTTTCTTTTTCTTTTTTTGGTACCAGAGATTGAACCCAGGGGCACTTTACCCTGAGCCACATCCCCAGTCCTTTTTATTTTGAGACAGGGCCTTGCTAAATTGCTTAGAGCCTCAGTATATTGCTGAAGCTGGCTTTGAACTTGTGATATTTCTGCTTCAGGCTCCTAAGTCACTGGCACTGCAGGTTTGTGCCGTACCCAGCTTCTCCTTCTCTCTCTCTCTCTCTCTCTCTCTCTCTCTCACACACACACACACACACACACACACACATTTTATATACAGTTCTGTTGAACAAAATGTACATGAATGTAGTTCTTATCTAGTCACTGAATGATTTATATCCATCTTAAAACTGAAACATGAATTTCCTTATGAAATACTAATTTTTGCTAATTGTATTAACATTCTTAATCTTTAATGTATTGGTTCATTATTTTTATACAAGAGACATTTAAATTGAATTAGTTATGCTTATCACTTGCAAGGACAGCCAACATTTATTAGCATGATGTATTATTTAAATTCACATAACACAAACCATTCTTTCTGGGCAAACAGAAAAATACTAAGTATAAACCAGTCAGTTACAGGTATAAGCTCAAACTTTCTTGCAGCCAAATTTCTTGAGTTCATTTAAATAATGATGTCATGAATGGTTCAGGTTCTTTAATATTTTAAATTACAATTATCTTAATAAATGTTATATTTTCCCAAGTGGCAAGATGTTTATAATAAACAAACTGAATGAAAAATTCATGGAAATTTTAAGAAATGTACACTTATTCAAAGTAGACTCATATGCTGCTTGGCACTGACATAGTGAGGAAAATGATCTCTTTCTCTCTTCTCAGGCCATGGATGTGAACATGTCCAAGCTCTTGATCATCCTCTCTAGGGGACAAGAATAGTTAATGTGCTATAGAGACATCTTTTCTGAATAGCTGCCAGCATTTCCACCATGGACTTGATTTTAATGTGCCTGAACAGTTTAAAGCTGTCCTCACCTCAGATTCTTGGCTGGAATAACCTATGTTATGATGTTTCACACCATTATTTAAAGTGGTATTACTAAGATTTTCTTTGAGTTGTGAGTCACCATAGAACCACATGATACACACAACAAGTTTAAATCATATGAAATTTCACCTCCCCACACACAGAGCATAAAAATGCTTCATTTATATATGTAAGATTTCCAGAAGAATGACAAAGGGAACTCAATCATGTGCCAATGGTGTAGCTGGGAGTTTTTACAAGTATCAGTTTCTTTGTAAAATGGAGCTAAAGCTTGTCTCTTCCTGCATGAGGGAACTGCTTGAATTAATCTAATGAAAATACTATGTGCAGTGGCCTCACAAAGCCTGGTAGGACAGAGTGTGTGTGGAGAAGCTGTAGAGATGAGCAAGAGCCTGGGCTGGGAGTCAGAAACCTGCAATATGACTCCTGCTCTGCAATTTGCTAGCTGCTGAGTTTAGCGACACCAGGTTTTCCTTTTCTGTAATAGGGAGATGAAATAAAATAGCATAAAAAAGACTTGTTCCAGTGTCTGGCACATAGGACATCCTTTGGCTATTAGTATTTTTTATCAATGTAATCCATCAAATAAATATTGATGATAATTTTCTAAAACTAACAAATTAACCATACTCTCATTTAAACTCCCCCTTCCTTTTTTTGATATTGGGAATTGAACCCAGGGGCACTTTATCATCGAGCCACATCCCTAGCCATGCTTACTTTTTCTTTTGAGACAGGTTCTTACTTAGGGCCTTGCTAAATTGCTGAGACTGGCTTTAAACTTGTGATCCTCCTGCCTCAGCCTCCCAAACTGTTGGGATTACAGGCATGCACCACAGCTCCTAGCTCATTTAAATTCTTATTCATGAATTTCCTTTATTGACATTATAACTTTGTAGCTAGAAAAACAGAGAACCCTCAAATTATATGTCTACAGTTGTGTATCAAAATCATTACAAGTCCTTGTGTGGATTCACAGGTTAGATGGCCTTTTAATTAGACTCCTTTGGAAGCACTGTTAACCTAAAGCATTTGACCATTTTAACTCATTGCACCATCCTTAAAATCCACTTGATAGCAGAAATTGTTAAAATATCTGCAACACATTTGCTCTTAGAATGAAAAATTCCTAACTCTGTTACCAAAGGGGTCAAAAAAATGGAAAGGAAAATATAATACCTTTGAAATTCTATTTCTGAATTTCATAAGAGATTTAAAAAACTATACAAAAGTAGAGATGAAGCCATAAAACTTACTTTTCATTGAGATAAAAAGTTCTACTTTCTCTAAAAACTAAAATTAAATCATTTTGTAAGGACTAACTGAAATAGTAATTATCTTGTCCAAGTTTTTAAAAAATCAAATATTCATGAAAGTATCAGTTTTCAAGCAAAAAATACCTGAGGCAAACCAGAAGTTTTTCAGTTTCAAAGTCTGTCTAGACATTTTATTTCCAAGAAAACTGTTTTTCAAAGTAGTGAAACTGTGAATTTAACTTGAATATGGATGCAGGAAAACAGATATCCCCCAGCAATCACACTGTATGCTTTAGGAGAGTAAATAGATATCGAAAGAACGCTTCTTATATACACTAAAACACTGTAATATCTGGACCCCAGAAAAGAGGAAGGTGTAGGGAAGAAAATTTGTGATCTTTGAAAATGCACATAGTATAGTTGGGTACCTGTGTTTGTAGAACAGGTTAGGTCACAATTGAGACTGAATCACTGAAGGCAGGCTGTGGTGTTCAAAAATCACAGAGAAAATCCATCCCAAAACTCTTTTCTGGGGATCAAACCAACATCCAGCTCACAGGGCCTGCAAGGCTCTTCTTGTAATGTGGTAGAATATAGTGGAAAATGACTGGGTTTGTAGAATGAAGCCATCAGATAAAGCTGGGCTTAGAGAAAGTGGGATCAGAGCAAGATTTAGTTTCACCATGAACCAAGCCATGTGACTCTGGTTCATGGTGAAATGTCTCAACCCCCAAAAGTACTGCGCATGGAACCCAAGGCCTCCATGCCAAGCAGGTACTTTACCATTAGCTACATTCCCAGTTCTTTTTGATTTTTTACTTTGAGGCAGGGTCTCACACTAAGTTGCTCAAACTGGCCTTGAACTTGCAATCTTCCTGCCTCAGCCTCCCAAGGAACTGAGATTATATGGTGCACCTGGCTTGTTGCCATGCAAGAGGCAGCATAAGGCTATAAACAGGAACCTGGAGTCAGTTTTTTGAGGGTGCCTTGCAGCTACCTTGCCCTGCTGTGTGACCTGGAATGTTATTTGCCATCTCTCAGTCAGTTAGTTTGCTCTTCTGTAAGATGGGATAAAAATATCACCTACCTTCTTTGTGGTATGGGAACTTTAAGCAAGGTTCATGTAAAGAACCTAGCATGATGCCTGGTATATAGACAATTAAAAAAAAAAAACCTGAGGAATCATTAATTAAATATATCAGGAATAAGTTAAAGTGACATCAAGATTTACTTTGGCAATAAATGTCAACTTTCTACATTTTTTTTTTAAAAAGGTGCCAACATGTATTTTTTGGGGGTGCAGGGGGTTCAGGAGATTGAACTCAGGGACATTCAACCACTGAGCCACATCCACAGCCCTATTTTGTATTTTATTAGAGACAGGGTCTCACTGAGTTGCTTAGCGCCTCACTAAATTTCTGAGGCTGGCTTCCGTTTCCCAAGCCACTGGGATTACTAGTGTGTGCCTCTGCACCCGGCAAGCACCAACATTTTTATTTCATTGTTAATCATGACTGCTCATGCCCGAATGATCACAGCTGGAAACTTAAACTTGTCCAGCACTCACAGAGCTCACCATGTGTACACTTGTTCAAAACACCTCAGACATTTCCTTTAAGCCTGACAACATTTCTGAGCTGGGTACTATTATCATCCCTGTGCTACCAATAAGGAAACTGAATTCAGAGTTAAGTGACTTGCTCTAAGTCACAGGTTAGCAAGAAGATGAGTCATGTTCAAAATTCAGGTGGTCTGACACCAAAGTCTGTGCTTTTAACAGCTTTCTTTTCCTGCTTTGCTCTAGTTCTGGATTGGTGCCCATAGCTACCTAGTCAGGAAGGGAAAGATAGGGATTCTGTTTGATGTAATGTCATAAAACACATAAACTAAAGGAGATAACCCTTCTGGTTTAAGACTGGAAAGAGGGAATATATTTGGTCAATGGTCCCAGTAGAGCTAAAAACATGACTTATCAAAACATAAATCAATTCAGAAAGCAAGGTTTGGAAATTATAATTTCTTACATATCTGCCACCTACCCACCTATCCACTCATCTCATTTCAAACAGGATTAAAGGCCATTCTGAAAATTATAACTGCTCATGAAGTCTCTCCTAAGGAGGGAAAGATAAAAATGAATATTCCTCTACTGAAGCAGATAAGAACTTAAGATGTGAAAATTGTGCTATTTATCTTTCACTTCAAAAGAAACTTGATTTGCCTATCAATTACACAATGGTCACAAATCAGTTAACTTTTGGAAACTGTAATAAACATTAGAAATAGTGTAAACCCACTGTTTTTTTGGGGATGAGAATAGTCTTAACTCTGACCAGATATTCTAAGAGTAATGTGATCCATACCTTTTCACAAGATTTCCAAGGTGCACATAGATCAAGAAATAGCTAAACCCCAGGGGGAAATTTTCCCCAACACACTCAGATTCTTTGAAAATGCCTAACAACTCATCTGTAGTGCATTTTGGCAGCTAGACAGGTTAGAAAATTGCAAACTTTGTTGTAAATTCTGAGATAGGAAATAACCAATAGAAATTCATTTTTCAGGGTACTCATTAAAATGTCTAATGATAGCTATTTTGTTTTGATCAACAAGATAAAATGACAGAAAGAAAAGGAAGGTGAGTGGTTATTCTTAGAGACGTACAACAAAGGAAAATTTCCCCCCACAATTTTCACCTTTCCAGAAGCTAGGGAGATCAATAGAGCACCAATCAATTCTTATAAAGAAACACAAAACAAAGTAAAAACCTTAAAATGCCTTTTATGAGAAAATACAGGTGGTATAAACAAGTGCAAAGAGAAAATATTTGAAAAGCAATGGTGATGTTGAAATGACTGGTCCATGCCAACCATCAGTTAACTATAATCTCAGAGAAAATAAAGAGTTAAAAGTATTATGTAGATATAAATTAAACAAAAACATATGAACATAAAAGCAATCTGAAAAACCAACAACAAACAAAAAGCTGAACTAAATATCACTTTTGAAAACATCAAGGTAGAATGGCACCATGAAACCTAGCTGAATGCTTAATCAGGTTCCTCTCTGTCCCTCTGTTCCAGCCTGAACCTGCATGCAGTTCCATCCTTCAGAACCATGACTCATGTCTCTGTTCTCCCATGGGATTTTCCCAGCATCATCTCTGCCAGGATTCCCTTTCTCCTCAAATAAACTACCCTTTCCCGGTGACATGGCTTGCCTATTTAGGGTACTTGAGTGGTGCTCCTGTTCCCAGTTTTCAAACCTTCATAGAAGCTTCTTTGTAATATCTGAAGCTCTTGATAGTGGAGGGAAAGGAAGTGATCAAAAGAAGGATGACAGGCAGAAGGAGGAGGAGGCCAGCAGGGAAACTCCCAGACAGTGGCTGGAATGGGCTAAGCCACCACAGCACACTGTGTGCCGGCAGAGCTTCAGAGAGGTCTCTTCCCTTTGTTCATCTGAGTAAAAAAATATCATAATTTTCTAAAAATGGATATAAAGTACAAATCCCAAAGATACCTATATAAAAACAAATTCATCTACTAATATAGATAATTTTGGAACAACCAGACCTTTAGAAATAAATTTGGTTTCTTCAAAAAGTCACAGATTGCCCTTTGAGACCACATACAGCACTTCAATTCAGAAGTCCTGCTGGATGATTTTACTTTAATAATTTAATCTCTAGCCCTTATTCCCCAATTTAGGAAATGAAGATAACTTAGCAATTTCTAGAATTTTTTTAAAGGAGAGTTTTTTTAAAAACTTACTAATTATTAGGCTAGCAATTTCTAGAATTTTTTTAAAGGAGAGTTTTTTAAAAACTTACTAATTATTAGGCTCTCTTCTTCAGACTACAGAATTAGGATCTCAGAGTTAGGATGTGAGTCTCCATTTAAAAAAATCTCCCTGGTGAGATGTGCACCTAGTGAATCTGAGGCTGGTGCAGAACCACCTCAGTGGGTTATCGCACCTCCAGCCTGCACCCGATCTTTCTCACTGTTCTTTAAACCATAACACCTTTATCCCTGGGGAGGAGCAAGGAAGACCAAATAAGGTTTAGACACTTTAGGTTTAGAACCTTCAGACAGTAGCCTGGGGATGGGCAATCGGGTGTCCTGTATTGCACTGCTGATGGAGGTCAGGCAGGATGAGACCTCCCACTGCTTGTATCATGCCAAGGCAGTCCTCAGACACACTGGTCACGAAAATGTTGCAGTGGTTAGAAAAAGGCCAACATAGACATGGGCCAATGAGACCTCTGGTTTTGTTTGGAACCCAGTCTATGTCAAAATTACTTTAGGGGGAAGTAATCACCAAATGAATACCTAACATTGTACCCTGAAAGCTGCCAGCATACAAAAAACAGGAACACAATTTGAGTCTAGCTTCTAGATCTATGATTGAGTCATTTTTGCCTTTCTTTTAGTATAATCACAGGATTACAGTGGATACCTTTTAAATAACAGCTTTCTTTAAACCAATACTCACAATAGCTTCATTCAATGATTATTTTTCTTTTATCAAGTTTACAAGACAGAGAAACTCTTTAAAGCAGTGGTCCTGAATGGCCCAATGATCCTCTAGGATTACCAGTGGGTTTTTAAGTAACTGTTTCAAATATGTGCTGAGTCAAAGGCTAATCTAGGAATTGGCACTGATCGATATGATAATATGCAACATCACTGAATATTTAGTTCTGATTATGTGCCAGCATGGTAGTGATTGATGGGCATTGACATTTTAGTCTTTATTCTGCCTGGTGAAATCTGTTATTAAACTGCTCTCTGTTTGCTCTGCTAAAACCTCAATTTGCACCCAAATTGGCATATACTTGCATTCAACTTGGCTCTAAGAAGATAACAACATTTATTTACAGTGTTTGTTTTCAAAGGGCTCTTGCAGCATCATTTAACCTGTTTCTCACAATAGGCGTAACACAGACATTTCTGATATCACCCTGTTTTATAAAGGTTAAGGTCAACAGCCACTCTTGGGTCCATGGGTGGTTCACTTGTCCACCTGTGCAAAGATGAGAAGAGTAATGTGAAGCAAGGTGGCAGCAGTGACTATAGAGGACAGGAATGTTTGAGGGTGTCAACCAATTTGGTAGGCAATGGGATTTTCAATCTGGAAGGTGATTAGCCAATAGCAGGAAAAATGTAAACAAGTTACCATTAAAAAGAAATGACCAGGAAAACAAATGCTAATTTGGATTACTGAGGGTAAAATAATACCCAAACTTTCACTGATTCTAGTCAGCTCAAGCTGTGCCCAGAAAAAAATTACATTTGAAACAATTACAGGGGAGGAGTCATCTACAAGTGACGCTAAGGGACAGTGGTGCTATTATCCCCAGAAGCTCTTGGGAGATTCTGTTCATGTCTTCTACCATGGGTGCCTGGAGGTGGTAATCTGAGGTCCAGAGTCTCTGGTGCTCTCTACTTTGTTTGTTTATTCCAGTTTGGCTCATAAATTAATAACATGTTACATCAGGGAGTTATCTATCCTTCAGTTTTCTTTCCATGAGCCATCCTAGTCTCCATGGGCCAAAAAGTAGGCCTACAAGAGACCATAGGAAAATCCTAGTGAGAACATCCACATTAATTCATTCATTCAACAATTACTGAGCTCTATTACTATGTATAGGCTCTATTCTGGGCAGAAAGATATAGAGATGGATAAAAAAAAAAAAAAAACCCTCTCACAGAACTTACATTCTGACCACAATTGCAGCTCAGGGCTTTCATACTTGCTTTGAACTCTGCCTGGAGCACTCCAGCCCAGAAATCTGCATAAGTCTCTTATTTCATGATCTCTTTCATATTTCTGTTGCATTATTACCTTCTCTGTGGGTTGCTCACTAACCAACCCAATCTTGTTTCACCTTTTCTGAATCTCAATTCTCTCCTCCTTCTCCCTGCGTAACACTTGAAATCATTTCACATATTATATGCTTCTCTTAGTTTTTTCTTCTCCCACTAAGAGCTAAGCTCAGAAGACAAGGTCTTTTGTCTCTTATATCATAACTGCATCCCTAATGCCTATGGCAGTAACTAGCAGGTAATAACATAATATACACCTTCCAAGTTTACTTACATGGCAAAAAAAAAAAAAAAAAAAGGCATTTCAACAGATATATAGAGGGTCACTCCAGCATTCACTGAACACATTATTATAAAACACACATGTTTTCTTGCATAGAAAAGCATACTTCCTTATTTTGGACACAAAGTTTGGAAATCCCTAAATGCCCAAAGTGTAGCCATTTGTTCTTACTTTATTTAAGTTTCCTTTAGTTCACCCTTCTTAAACATCTCTCTCCTCTTAGATTGAGCATCCTCTTCTTTTAATACTGAAGCCATTTCCCATAGAATCTTCTACCACTTACTATATCCAGCTAATTGCATGTCTATTCACAATATAAAAATAGCTCTAACACAAGAGGGATGTCAAATGTCGAATCCTTATTCTTTCTGAATGTAACAGTTTTGATGTTAAAAATGGACATATATGTAAGTCATATATGTAACTCAAAGTCTAACAATTAAATTTCTTACCTAATGAAACCTTCCCATGTTCTTTCTCTAATATTTATCCTAAGTAGTTGGTTTCCTAATACAAAGGTTGGAGTTGCAATGCTTTTCAAGAAAAAGACATGAAAAAACAAAGCCTGTGTTACAAAAATAATTAAGCACTATATTTTCTATTTTTCTAAGTCCTGAAAAACACTGGCTAACAAGGATAAAGGGTAGGAAAAAAGTCACTGGAGTTGACCTGCCTGGTTCTCCCACCGAATTATGTGACCAGCTTCCTCATTGGTAGAAAGAAGTTGATATCTGTGATTTGCTTGGCATACAGATCTTTTCTGAGTCAAATAAATTAGCATTGGGATATGCTCTAAACTACAGATCAATCATTGAATGAAAGGGATAATGATTTTGGCTAAAGGAAAAACACTTGCTATTGTTTCTCAAGCCACAGTGAAGTTAACAGTACTTTTCCCTCCACCTTAACCTAAACCAAGTAAACAAAAGAAGTAACTTTTTATAGTATATTTTGGGGATATACCTTTGCCTGTATTGTCCGCAGATTAACCAGATGAATGTCACAAGGCAAAGATGACACTAAGGGACTGAATTCACTCAGCAGTTCGGAGGAGACCTTTACTTTTGCTGTCATTACAAAGACTGGATGGTTCAGAAAAGAAGAAGTTATGTGGCTGAGGAGGGAAGGAAAACTGACTGGACTCTTCTTTTCTTCTTCCTATCAAGATAAAACAAAAATGCTTAATAATTAAATCTGCAGTTCCCATTATATTAATTAACAAAGTTTAAATGTAAAAATATATTAATATTTTGATTTTATTATATTTTATAAATATTATTAGAGCATACACACAACAGATTATAAAGTTCATTGCAAGCAACATAACAAATAGTGTCCATTTAACTCATGTTTAAAAAGTTTCCTCCATTCATTTAATATTAAAAATAACAAAAACTTTTTCCATGAACATTTTTGGATAAGGTTCAACTTTTTATGAAAACCCCCAACCTACCACAAAATTCTGAAAGTATAAGAATTGTGATGTTCCTATATCTTGCACATCCCTTCTCTCTCAGGATTCGCCCATTCTAGTTCATGGTTTCATTTATACATTTAAAAGACCTGAAGGCATGTATGAATCTAAAGCTATGTTGCGTGAATCGTACCAAATTATAGGAGCTAACTGTTACTTAATGACAGGATTTAAAAAAATACAGAGCTTTCAACTCTGGATTTTAAATACAGGTAACAGAAGCAGCATATCTAGATCATCTGTTTCTTTAAATTTGGTAAACCATTCATAATTGCTCCACTATATTTTATCTGAAAAATATGAATTGTTATATATGTTACTGAATGATTATTCCACATGATAAAAAATACATTAGTCTTTGCTATGATATATGCTTATTAGGCAACATTTCTGTATGTTCAAACATCAAATAAATCCACCAGGGTTAGAGGTATGATAGATGACATACAAAATTAATTAAATCAATGCTTAGTAGAACCTTAACCGACAATGCCTAAGGAGTAAAAACAGATGTAGGAAGAAATGAGAAGAGAAAATAATTTATGTAGAAAGGCCCTTTGATCATCAACTACATTTGAATTGAATTTAATTTTTTAAAAATGACTACTTTCACTGATACCTTCTGACTTTGCATCCTTTTTGTAATATAGGACTCAAAAGGCTTGGGCACTTATCTGTGTGAAAAGACAGAATTTATAAAGATCTGGAGCTTAAAATTCAGAATGTCAGATTAGCATTGGACAGAAGGGTGCTAGCAGAAAGTGAGTAGCATTGTGCCAGGAGCTGACAGTAGATGTCATTACAATTCAGACCATGGAGAGAGAAAAAAACTTAAAGGCAGCAAAGGGACATTGCAAAATTAAGATACTGACAAAAAAAAAAATAGGTCTGAAAATTATGTGAAAATGTATCCATTCCACATTCTTTCTTAAAGAAAGATTAAGTAAAGCATATAAAATAATATTCTCCAACAATACTGCCATTTAATGCAGCTTGTAGAATAACATGAATAGAAAAGGAACATCTCAACAAGACACTTAAATGTGCTGCCAGATCAAAAGGCTTCATAATCTAGGTCAGGATTGCTGACAAAATCACCTTCTGAGTAATAAAAGATAAAAGATTCAAAAAGAAAGGAAAACACCCGCCTTATCAGATTTGAGAGGCCTTAAGTTCATTGCAGGTCATTCAGAAAAACCTCTCTGGCTTTGTTCTCTATTCCTGGAGGAATTGTTGGACACTTCATTGAGTAGATGAGATACTTCTTGGCAGAGTGTTTATACCTTAGAAGCAATCATAAGCATAGATACTAATCCTCCAAACCATATCTCCTGACTCTTGGTATTTCCGAGAATTAACCACATGACAGAATAACTTGGGGAGCCTTTACAAAACATAGATTCTTGGGTCCTAACCGAAATCTATGGAATCAGAATCTCTAGGGGTAAGGGCTTGGGAATACAAAGCTTAAAAGCCTTGGCAGGCAAAGTTCATGGAGCCAGCCAAACACTGCTCTGTGAATCTGTACTGGAGCTGCCACCCCAGACGATTTCCCTATCTACTAGAGGAAATAGAACTCTTTACAATAAAAATTATTAGCCTTGCCCTTTAGTAGTTTTGAGTTAAAGCAACAAGGTTCAGACTCAAAGACGTTTTGACAAAAGTATTAAAAAAGGAAACAAGGCTATGAATGTATATACTTTGGGAATTAAAGAACTGTGTAGTTGATTACCCTTAAAAAGATAAGAAATGTTTAAAAGTTGTTGTGGTTCCGTATCAGAAATTACAATGAACAAATGAGACAGCTGGAGTCTGGCTGGGCCAGTGGGACAAAGTCTCATCCAGGGGAGGGTTTCACCATTCACATGCTTTCTTATATTCATAGCAATAATGAGCTCAATAAGATATCTAAGTGTCCAACTACCAATATCTGATTAACTTCCTAGAAAGTTCCCCCTAAAAGCTCAAGTGTTATCAAATGTAGCAGTTTACAGAGTTGAAATAATTAGATTATGAGAGCTATAACCTAATCACTGGATTAATCCACAAAGTGGATTAATGGACTAACCGGGTGGTAACTAGGCAGATGGGGAATATGGCTGAAGGAAGTAGTCTTTAGGGGCATGTCTTGGGGACTATATATTTTGTCCCTGGATCCTCCTGTTCTCTCTGCTTCCTGGCTGCCACTGAGGTGAGCAACATTGCTCCACCACACCCTTCCACATGATTTCTGCCTCATCTGGAGTCCACAGCAATGGAGTCAGTCAACCATCGACTGAACTGCTGAAAACATGAGCCCAAATAAATTTTTCCTCCTCTAAGTTGTTCTTGTCAGGTATTTTGGTTACAGTGACAAAAACCTGACTAAAACAAAAGGTAACCTCCTAACTCTTAGAATAAATCCAGAAAACATGTTTGCTATAGAAAATATACATGTTTGTTTTAAGCTATAAATGGATCCCCAGATTTGTAGTGACTGGTATTGCTACTATAAACATTATTTGGTTTTGTTTGGAAGGTGTTGGTCCATGTAAATCTGGCATTCTCTCTGCAGCTTGCATTAAAATCTTTCACTACATTTTGATCCAAACCACTCAAAGTCTATTCCTCACTGGGTTGCAACCTTATTTCAGAAGTCAGAACTTCTTACCAGACTTTTGGCAGCTTTTATCAAGCTCACATAAAAAGCTAAACAGACTTGTTAAATTATGGAAGATATTTTTTTTTAGTCATCTGTTTACTGTTTGCCCTAGTACATGGTGAGACCTTATTAAATGTCTTTTAAGGTAAATATATTAATTTAACAAATGCATGCAGTAGAAATACATGAGAATACTGTGGAAGGGAAGGGTGGGACAAAAAAGAAGATAAAGAGGGAGAGAGAAAATAAATGAACATATATTGACTATAATATTTAAAGACAAACATTGCCATCATGTTCCTGAGCCCTATAACCATTTGAGTTTCTAATATGATTTCTCCCAATTTTCTCTCCTTACATGTGTAGAACTGGCATCTAGAGGTGAAATTATATAATTCTAACACCTGAACACTTCTAGAGCTCCTAAATCCTCAACACCTCCCTTACTATACCAACCATCAGCAGGAAAGGGGTAGGGAGTAAGAATCAAAGAAATAAATCCTAAAGTGGACAATGTCAGAGACCCTTCCCACTTCCCATTTCTGTTGACTCTTGTTGATTATTAGCATGGATGATGGTCAGCCTTATGCAGCCAGTCCTCCACTGAGCATATGCACATCTCAGTGATTATCACTCCAAGTCTTTGTTCTCACTGCCTCTTTGCAGAACATTCTGAGAACAAGACTCATTTGTGTTTAGGCAGCCCAGGATTACTTCCTTGAAGCTCTGACAAGCTCAAGGCCTCCCATTAAAACCCCTACCTATATGAGTGTGATAAGGACTTGAGAGGCTGAGGCAGGAGGGTTGCAAGATAGAAGCCAGCATGAGCAACTTAGTGAGACCCTGTCTTAAATAAACACATAGGACTGGGGATGTAGCTCAATGGTAGAGTGCTGCTGGGTTCAATCCCAGCACCAAAATAATAACAACACTATCATCATCAACTGCCACCACCAAAATCCCTACCTTTATAGGGAGTATGTTCCCCATTTGTTTTCCACCATCAATATTTTAGATATTAATTGTGAGAGTTGAAATTAAAAATACTTTTTAGAAAACTGAAGTTACATGATATATAAAATTTCTTAATGGTCTTTTTAATCAATTTTCTAGTAACTAAAATGTATTTTCTCCTCTCTAGTTCATTTTTTACTTAAAAGAAGCCATTGATTTAAGCCCCAGAATACATAGATGAGTAAAAGAAAAACTTAACCAACATAGGATTATACAAATGTTGGAGCAAATTTAAATCAATTACTATCCAAGGAGTTTTGAATGGGAATCAACAAATTATTTTAGTTGTAAGTGAAGCTTTATAGATCTGACATGAACATTTTTACTGCCATAGTTAACAGAAGTTTTGTAGATTAATGTCAATATATAGAGAAAAATGTAAAAGCCAGAAACATTTTCAGGGGGAGAAAAAGACAGTAGCTGCCAAAACTCAGACAATGAGTTTTCTATGCAGTTTTAGCTCTTAAAACTAAGCTATCTTCTCAGAAATTGATTTAAGCCACAAGTCTCAAGAACTGGTGTAAACCTTGACATCTAAAATGGATATTATTTTTTTCCTAAAAGATTCTAAATACTATAATAGTGGCTGGAAAATTAGTTATTTCCATTTTACTTAATCAATTAGTATTTTATAGAATGTTTATCACAGCTAAGGTGACCATGAAAATGAAGTGGACAAGTCTCTGGAATCTAGTAGAGATAAAGCAGGTGTTTTCTCTGATAGGAACAATCCTAGAAGAAAAAGTCATAGTCCCTACTCTCAACAGTTTATGGTCCAAAAGAGGAGAAAAGACAATGATCAAATAATCATACACACACATGAAGGTGAAATGCACAGTTTGGAGGGAGCATAAGAGAAGAAGTAAGATATGGTCAAGAGGCAGTTTACTAAGTGAGCTCTGATCTGAACTATTACTAAGAGCCCTGGGTAGAGAGGATGAAAGGACATACTATGGGAGAAGAGGGTGGGAAGAACTTTGAACTGAAAGAAAACCAGTGCGTCTAAAGCAGAAAGAGTGAGAAGCATGCAAGATGCCTAGGGAATGGCCAGGGCCCGCATCATGAGTAGCTCTTCAGGCCAGGATAAGAATTTTCGCTTTTATATAGACAACAATAAAAAGACATCAAAAGGACTAAGCAGGGGGTAACAAAGCTGGATTTGGAAATCAAAAACAAAAAAACTACTCTGTCTACTGGGTTAATGACAGCTCTATTAGAAAGAAGAAAGCAGGGTGGATACACTTAGGCTAGATCCAAGAAATACTTTGTGTCAGTTTAGATCAGGGTGGTGAAAGTAAAAAAGTTTACACATTGAAATACTCAGGGCATGAGACACTGTCCTGATGAGGGAGAAATGACCTTTGTGACTCACTCCTAGGTGTCTGGCTCAGCACTGGTGGATGGTGTACTTGTCGCTGAGAGAGGTGAGTAGCAAGATCATGAGAGTGGTGTTAGATATGCCAAGCTAAGGTGAGATCAAGCTAGGATAAGGTGATTTGTGGGTTCTATCTTTGTAGAGGTAGCAACTAAAACCCACAGAGTAGAAGAGATTGTCAAAGAATGATGTATAAATTGAGAAAAGGAGAAGGCTAGGGCCAAGCCTGGGGGGCTCCAGTATTTAATGACTGAGTAAAGAATTATCAGAGTCGCCGCCCCCTCCCCCGGCGCGGCAAGGTAGACAGAACTGTGACCATCCACAGAGCAGGCCCAGCGGCCTGCTGAGGGGCAGAGCCGCCCCCCACCCCCAGCGCCTGCCAGGTAGGCGGAAAGGTGACCACCGGCAGAAAAGGCCCAGTGGCCCACGGCTGAACAGAGCTTCCAATCACTCCTGCAAGGTAGGCGGGCCTGCGACCCACCAGCAGAAGAGGAGCAGCAGCCTGCTGAGAGGCAGAGCCGCCCCCTCCCCCTGCGCTGGCAGGGTAGAGGGAACTGTGACCACCCACAGAGCAGGCCCAGCGGCCTGCTGAG
>NW_026000026.1:66689146-66711382 GCF_001458135.2 Marmota marmota marmota | reverse complement strand
AAAAAGAAAAAGGGGAGGGGGGATAGTAGAGGATAGGAAAGGCAGCAGAACACAACAGACACTAGTATGGCAATATGTAAATCAATGGATGTGTAACTGATGTGATTCTGCAATCTGTATATGGGGTAAAAATGGGAGCTCATAACCCACTTGAATCAAAGTGTGAAATATGATATATCAAGAACTATGTAATGTTTTGAACAGCCAACAATAAAAAATTAAAAATTAAAAAAAAAAAGAATTATCAGAGAGATTAAAAACTGCCAGAGAAGTAGGAGAAAAATCAAGTAAACACGACACTGTGGAAACCTTGGCCAGACAGCATTTTAAGACGTGATAAAGGTCAGTGTCAAATGCTGCTGAAAGGTAGACTTAGTTAAACTGGCAAAAGTTCTGTGTACGATGGAGGCTAGAGCCAGACTGAAGTGCACTGTGAGAAGGGAATCATAAAATGATCCCAAGGTATAACTCTGGCTCACTTGGGTAGGAAACAGCAGCACAGGGGAAATGAGAGTGTGAGTTTGAGTGGGGGCTATTTTCTATTATTTTTATCAGAAGAACAAAGATTGTTTGAAAGACAACAGAAAGAATCTCTGAGGTAAGTGCTGGCCTCTGAGGGGCAGGGGAGAGAGAAGGAAAGAAGATGGACAGTAAAAGGATCCTGAGGAGGGTGAGGGGGAAAGTGCCAAGAATAACTGGAAAGGCTGCCTATGCAAAGGCTGGGAGGAGACTTGGTATCTAGAATAGGGAACTCTGTGTAGTGACTGATTTCCCTATAAAGTGGAAGGCGATGACACTGGCTGAAAAGATTGGAAAAGTATAGAAAAGAGAATGGAGTAAGAGGAAAAGGGTCATGTCCAGGGTCACCTGAGGGTGTGTACAGTAGTGTATGGAGAGCTCTGAGGATCACTCTTGCTGTTGCCTGAGTAACTATTATATGGTCTCTAAGGTCCAGTACCACTTTTGCCAGACTTTTGTATGAAAGGTAAAGAAGTGAATACATTTTCCATTGATGAATCAAATACTAAAATAAGACCACTAAGGTTTCAAATAAATTTTATCACACAAACTTAATCTCCTAAGTATGTGACTAAACTCTAGTCTTTCATTCTTATCTAGGTCAATTTATTTTTATTTTTTTTGATACTGGAAACTGAACCCAGAGGTGTTCTACCACTGAGCCACACCAACCAACCCTTTCTTCAAAATTTAAGAGAGTATCTTGCTAAGTTGCCCAGGCTGGCCTTGAACCTGAGATCCTCCTGTCTCAGCCTCCTGAGTTGCTGTGATTATAGGCATGGACCATTATGGCTGGCTTAGCTCAAATTTTAAACTCTTATTTCTTTCAAAATAATTTAAGCCAAATTACTTACTTGATATTGTTTTTTAATCAATATAATAAGCAAAAGGAAAAAATAAAATTACCTAAATACAAACCTTACACAATGCTTATAACTAAAGATTTTCTGTGAATGTGGGCTGAATCTGTTACAGAGACATCTCAACACTGCAAATTATAAAATGAATTTAAAAAATAGAAAGTCATTATTTCAAATTTTGGGTGACAAAGAACAACCAACACCATTACATTCTAGTTATTTTTTCCTACCATATCTACACCACTTCTTTCTTCTAATAGTATTCGAAATAAATTAGCTGTGATCTTGTTATCAGTGACACCTTGCCCAAGGCCACGATTATCATCTTGCATCAATCTTCGATCCATGATGACTTCAATATCACCTAACAAACAAAGAAACTGACCAGGATTATTTAATACAGATATTTGTTAAAGATCATTTAAGTAGAAGGCATGATGTCTTGTTTTAAATTTCTGGGCCAGTTCAGGAGGTGAATCTTGATAGCCCACATGCCATGGACTTTCTCTTGGTAACAACAGTTCAAAGCAGCTACAATAAATTCATAAAACAAGAGAGCATTTCTCTTTCTCTTCATTAATGTTTAGCAATACCTGATAAGAAATTTTAAAATAGGATAAGACAAATCAAAACTTAAATGAAACATATTTCAAAAAAAATTAATTAACCTAAAAAATTGATTTTTAGTGCCAGCACTTGGAAAAAAAATGTTTATGAGGTTTCTTAGGAAATGTACTACAAACATGTAGTAATAAGATACATACCCATGCATGGGATCTAACAAAGATTCACAAGTAAAATTTAGGTAGCTTGATATGTGGTGATTCTCTGAAGAAGTCCTAGAGTTTGAAGACATCCAACCATGTGCTCCCTTCTCTGATACTGTGTTAGCAGGATCATCATTGTCCTGCCAGTGCTCTGGCTTTAAGGGGTCATACCTGATTCCTTTATTTGCCATGTGATAATTCCATATTTCCTCTAGTTTAAGTTATAAACTAATGATTAGGTTATGAAATTACAAAGTGAAAAAATTAAAATCAGAATCATAGGTATAAATTCAAGATTACACTCAAACAGGACTTTAAAAGCTAAAGTTACACTTAAAAAATACATGTATATTTTTTCATATCTATTACTACATTAAATGATCATTTGGCTTTAAAGGGAAATAGCTAACCTAGAAAATTTTTAATAACTAATAACCTTTTTAGTTTCTTTCTTGGTAACAGTTCAAAGCAGCTACAATAAATTCATAAAACAAGAGAGCATTTCTCTTTCTCTTCATTAATGTTTAGCAATCTGATAAGAAATTTTAAAATAGGATTAGACAGATCAAAACTTAAATGAAACATTTTTCAAAAAAAAATTAATTAACCTAAAAAATAGATTTTTAGTGCCAGCACTTGGAAAAAAATAGTTTAGATGTCCAGTACAAAAATTACAGTAGAATTATCACTGTTACTCTCTCCATGTTTTAGGAGACCTTTATCTAGGATTTACTCCCAGGAGTTAACTGTTCTCATGTGTATCTAGAGCCTATCACTTCACACCTAAGTCAGCAAATCAATTTCCTGGCAATTTCTAATTCTTCTCCTGCTTCAAATCTTGGATCATACAACATGTGACACTTAATGATTTTCTGGACTGTACTCAAATTGTTTTAATTCAAATACTGGGGCTATTTGACTGTTTCTAACAGAAGCAGAAGAGCTTGATTGTTCAGCCTGTCTTCACTGGGAAGTAAGAGAATACTTGTCACTGTCTGAGTCTAATGTCTAGTCCCCTATTTAGACCACATCTTTGAAAATTTAAGGCAGGGTTTAAAAATGGGTGGCTCAAGAGTTACATGACACAAAGATGTTTTGTCTACACATTTTATTTAAATTATGTTAACATTTATAGGTTCCATGACTTCAAGTAAAATCCCAGACTTGTGAATTCTTTTACAAAGACTGAAATATTTAGCAACCAAAGGGCCTTTATCCTTGTGGCAAACATCAAAGTGCACTAAGTAGTGGATGCCCCATTGTAAATGGGGAAAACACTCTCCAGTGTTTCTGTGCCCCCATCATTCCCCATTGGTCACTGACGTGAAGTCATTATTTTTGTAATTGAAGTTATGTCTTCACAGCATAACTTCACGTGACTTTATCTAATGAGTGTCACAAGAAAAATGAGAAGTAGTAATTTATTTGTTTGTGGAAGCCCAGAATGCATGTAGATGCCTATGTAAAAGTTGGGTTTGTGTCAAAAGACACATCAGGTGTCTGTACTTAATTTATTACCTGTACGTCTCCTTCAGATATTTATTATTTGCAACTCTTGGTAGGTTAAAAAAAAGAGCAATTGATGATATATACAATAACTAATTTAAAATTATGCATTATAAGACATCAAAGTCTTTCTATAGAAAGTTTTATAAAAACTAATCAGTTTCTACTGCCTATTTCATCTTTCTTTTCATTGCTTTCTCTTCTTTGGAATCCTTGAAGTTGTACTTCTTCATGCCCATAACTCCATCATCTCATCTACTCATCTTCTTTTGGAAGTTGTGGGGTAGAAAGACCAGGACCCAGAAAAACTAAACTTCACATCTTTGCGAACTTAGGTAAGTTTTCTAAACCTGTAGAGTCTGAGTTTCCACATCTAGTAAATCAAGGTGGTGACAGGGATCTCATCTATACAAAGAATAGGCTATCAGAAGAAGTAAGTTATCTTTAAAAAAAAAAAATGGTGACATGTAGGCCCCTGTTCTTTACCTGATGTTTGAGAAAATTCATTACTTTATTCTCTTCTTACAAAACCTAAAACTAATAGGCTGGTTCTTGAAAGAAAACAGGCTGGTTTTAATGGAACAGGATAATTTATACATTTGTACACAGAAAAATTGTACAATTAGAACTGAAACCTTTCAGAGCAAAAAATAATTCAGCAACACATACCACTTTTCAAACTGGAAACACCGGAAGACTGAGCAGAGAGCAGTGTCAACCGATTCTTAGCATCCTGGATATATGCCATTGTAGTCATTGGGTAGACATTTGCTTGAAGAGGCAATTTGCTCAATGTCATTCTAGGTTGAATCTATAAAACCAAACAATTCTCTTTTAAAAATTGTGATATTTACATATATACTTTTACAAATTATTATTAAATATTGAGCTTTCTTCTAAAAAGACTTGAGTTTCCTTTCTTGTTTAAGCTAAGAAATAATCTAAAAATTAAAATATTTCTTAAAACATAATGAAGACAAATCACAAGGATCTTAGAAAACAATTTTTAAGTGGGAAAGGTAGAACTTGTCCTGATTTTAAAAATAGGCATTTCTATTTAAATTCAGAATAAAAATGCCTAAAAAAAATCTTCTAGCTATTCCATATTTGCATAAAACAAATTATAAAGGTATTAAGTATTCATTTCTCATCTAAATCTAACATACTTCTTTTGTAATGAATGTTAAGCATAATAGCTCTCTATCCCTTTCAAGACATATCTCCCATTATTCTTGAATCGCTTTTAATAAATACCACAGATCTCCCCACCAAATCCTCTAACATATTAGATTATAATCAAATGCATATTTATATTTGAAAGCCATTCAACATTTACTCTTCTTGTTTAGCTTCAATGTAGATAGTTCTAAATTTTGGTTTCTCACAGACTAGTATTTGAATGCATGAAATAGAAATTTATCTTTTGAGAGAGACTGTCAGAACCTAAAGCAGTCTGGGTAACAGTAACTAATTCTAACTTCAGAACCCTGTTACCAATGAGTCGTACACCACTTAAAACTGTCATCTCCTCCTTTTAACTTAAGAAAGTTTGACATGAAACTCAAGAAAATGAGAGGTACAAAGTTAGCCTAACAGTTAACGTGCACTGAGTGCCCATTAATGGAAGGATGGTCCTTAGTACTTCATGGATCTGATCTTTAATATTTCTACAACCCTAGGAATGTGAGTGTGTTCCTCAACTTACTGATTATATTGGGGTGAATAGTGTCCCCTCAATGTTCATGTCTACCTATAAACTGTGAATGTGATTTTATTTTTAAATAGAGCCTTTGCAGAAATAGATGAGCCTATACTAAAGAAGGGTGGATCTTAACTGAATGCCTGGTATCTTATAAACAGGAAAATGTGGACAGAGAGAGAGATAGAGGCACAGGGAGAACACCAGTTGTGAACAGGTGAGGAGACTAGAGCGATGTATCCACAAACCCAGGAATGCCAGAGACTGTTGATAAGCACCTGAAAACAGAGAGAGGCAAATAAAGCTTTTTCCCTAGATCTTTTCAAGGGAATATATTCTGCCCACACCTTAACTTCAGATGTCTGGCTTCCAGAATTGCGGAAGAACAAAGCTGTGTTGTTTTAAGCCACCCAGTTATTGGTAATCTGTATGGAAAATCTAGGAAATTAATATACTGATAAAGAAGTGACTGAATTGTTACAAAAAAGGAAAGCTACCTTGAAAGAATTCTCTTATTTCTTCTTTCCAATCCTGATCTTCTCATCCCAATTAACATGTACCCTTAAACTTATAAAAAGAAATGTTCAAAACTGCTCCTCCCATCTGGTACCTGCAGGTCTTAATTTCTAGTTTTATCCAGATACTATATTTCTAAAGCTAAAAGATAATTTATTTTTAAGAAATACTTAAATTGTAGACAAATATAATATTTTTCTTTTTACTCACAAGTTTAATCCCTGAAAAGAAAATTCCCATTTTTGGCTATTCATTTTTACTAAGTTTTCTCGTTCATGTATACACCTACACATATAAATAATTGCTTCTGTGAGATTTTAAGAAAAGACTCTTTTTGTGTACAAAGAAAATGAATCACTATAAAGTCAGGGTTTCGTCTGAAAACTAAACAGCTATAGTAGAATTAATATGTTAATCGGAATGTATGTTGCAATTTCTGTGCTTTGGAAAGGTTTAAATTTAACTTTTGGAAGAAATCTTAGAAGAGAATATTATCACAACCCTTTCCATTTATCCCAGTTGAAAATCAAAGCAAAAAGCATATGTTGTGAAATTATTTCTATTTATAGTTGGAAATTTCTAAAATGCTTATGTTTCAAAAACATGTTCATATTTTAAATATTAGTATTTCAAAGATATGGTGTCATACTCATATATTCATATAGAGGTTAAGGTAACAATCAAAAATTCTATTAAATTCTGTTAAAGAGAATTGACAATCTGAAAAAAAATACAAATTTTCTTACTACTATTTAAAACTTTTCATGAAAAGTTTTATTAATTATGTCCCTGCCCACATTTATAAACATATATTTGTCTATGTATAAATGTAAACACACATTGATAAAGAGAGGGAATTTAAAAATACACAAGGAAAATGAAATATGAACAAACTAATTTCTGAGGAGGGTAAAAAAGCCATCAATTCTTTTTTTTTTTTTTTTTTTTTTTTGATTTCCATCAGTATCTTACTGGTATTTATTTATTTATTTATTTATTTATTTATTTATTTTTTGGATATATCATCTTTCAAATAAATTCATATATATCTTAGCATCAAGGTACCTAAATGCATAATGATCACCAATATCCCTTTAAAAAAAATAAATCCTTGCAAACAGACGTTCTAGAAAAAAACTGGTCTCTCAAATATTTGTTCTAATTTTGGAAATATGACTGAATATAGAACTTAAAATTGTTTGTTAAAATTCAGTTTTATTTTAGAAGTAAATATATAGGCATATTTTTCAAAGGATCCAAAATTAATAGCCCATTATGATATACAAAAATTATATACTAATAGAACTTAGATTTTTAAGAAAATTACCTGATAGCCATTTAGGTCAGTATAAAATCTATTTTGGCTGTTTATTTCAGAAGAAATTCTCATTGCAATCTCACGGTTATATACATTTCGGATGTTTACAATATTAGAAATTTCCACAGAGCGCCCTTCTATTCCTATATTTAAAAGAAGAAAAAAAGGCACACATTAAAAAAAAGACAATTATTGCCCAGCTTTTCTTAAATATAGTGTAGAGAAAGTCTTCCAAAGTTACATACTGTTAGGGTTTGAATATAAGGTATCCCTGTCAAAGCTTTTGTGTTAATGAAGTAATGTTCAGAGGTAAAAGTATTAAATTATGAGATCTGTGAACTAACTGGTGGATTAATACACCTAATGGATTAATAATTTGAATAGACTGGGTGGTAACTGTAGGCAGGTAGGTTGTGGCTGGAGGAAGTAGGTCACTGGGGGTACACCTCTGGGGTTTATATTTCCCTGTCACCTAGCTGGTGCAAAGGTGTGAGCTCTGGCTCACTCGCACTCTCTTTCTCTCTCAACCTCTCTCTTGCCCTCCCTCTTTCTTGTTCTCGCCCTCTTGAGCTCACTCTGCTTCCTTGCCCGACTCTTCTGCCATGTTTCACCTCACCTTGGACCCAGAGCAATGGAGCTGGTCAACAATGCCTGAACCTCTGAAACCTTGAGTCAAAACAAACTTTTCCTCCTCTAAGTTTCTCTTATCAGGTACTTTGGTTATAGTGATGAAAAGCTAACTAAAACACAACTATCTGTTTTCTATTTCATATCTTTACATACTAAATGGTGTCACTATTTATTTTTTCTCTTCCTTAATGTTACATTATAGATAGCATTTATTCAGGGGCACATGTAATTCAACAAAAGGATAAGGAAGTTGTAATAATATAAATGCAGATGACATATAACATATCACTGATAATCCAAGGAGTTCTGAGGGGAAGGAGGACACTAAATGAGAAAAGGTTGACCCCACTCCAGGCCAATTCACCTCTCACCTGTACCCCTATTTCCATGAGACACATTGTAGGCTCATTTCTCCACCTTCCTCTACTTACATATGAGAAATATGACTTAGTGAAATTTACACTCTGGTATGGTTCAAGAGACAGTGTATTTATTATTGCCTACAATCTACTTCTAGGAAAAGAGACAGCAGATCCAATGAGCTGATTTATGAAACCAATATTAACATATTAGTATTTGTGGACTACAATCAGCAGAGCTCCCTAGAAGTCAAATCAATTTTAATTGAGTTTGATATCTCTTAGGACCCAATGTTATGGGGTGATCAATTCTACCTTTTGCCACAAAAAGCAGAGGACAGCTTGAAAAAGTCCCAAATAAATCAAACTTAACGTGTTTGCTAGTATCATTCTACGCAAACTGTATCATGAAGTCCTCAATGAAGCCTCAGGTCAATTTCAGTGATAGAGGAGTTGTAAGGAAATCCAACATGCTCAACACAGATGGTGAATACATCACAAGATCTTCTGAAGAGCAATTAGGGAAGGGGTTGTAAGGAGAGAGACTGCCCTATCTTACTTCATAAAACTGACATTTTGAAGTTCTAAGAATCCTGGAAACTTACCCATAGCTTTACTTCTCCCTATTACTCCTCACACACTGTTACTCTGTGCTGATAAGCAGCAAACTTTTTAAACAAAGAAAGCTGTAAAAAGAAAAACAGGGAGAGGAAGAACAGCATAAGGTAGACTTCTTAAGAGCTAAGAATTCCCATAGCTTATAGAAAGTGACAGCAAACAATTAAGGAAAGTCAGCTTGACTCTGTGGAATCTATGGAAACAAATGTAAATCCAGCTAATCCAAGTACTACAGGTGTCTGTGGAAAAATACACTGGAAATTATAAAATATAAATAATAATATATGGTGATAAGTAGTGCTCAATGGGCTGAAGCCTCTATTTATTGAATCTGCAGAATGCTCACAGAATTGCTGTTCCAACTTAGCTACTTCACTGGACCTAGCTTAGGTTTCCTATTACACATTCATAAAACTACTAGGAGCTAGGCACAGTGGTGCACATCTGTAATGACAGCAAATGGGAAGGCTGAGGCCCTAAGCAAATTAGCAAGCCCCTGTCTCAAAACAAAATATAAAAATAAAAAAAAGTTGGGGATGAAACTCAGGGGGAAAGTGCTTCCTGGGTTAAATCCCCAGTACCCCAAACAAAACTATTTTGAATGGAAAAAAGGGGATGCCCCCCACTTTAATGGCCACAGCATGAACCACTAATCTGCAAGTTAAATATATACATATATTTTCTTCTGAGAATTATTAAAGGAACCTGTAAAGACAGATGATCCAAACATCTCCACCATTACTGGAAAGTTAAAAAAATCACATAATACAATAGAATTTTCTTTGAACTAGGAAATATTGCTCTAAATACAAACTTTGCTTTTATTATGTTTACGTTAACTAGAACAATTTTAAAAGTTTAAATAAAATGTATATGGAATTTTAATAGATAAGTGTTTACAAGGAGTCAGGTTGTAGCTCAATGGCAGAGATCATGCTTAGGCTGCACAAGGCCTTGGCACCAGAAATGATACCACTCATGTATCACTAAAGACCATAGAAGATGATAAGAAGTTAACTTTAATCTAGCAGAAGCCATTTATAGGTTTTAGCACTGTGTTTTCTTTTCTCTAGAGAGAATATTCTCTCAGGGGTCAACAGAATACATGAAATGAAGGAAGTCTTAACAAGGGAGAACATCGTTAATTTAAATTCACGTAACTCCAGAAAACATTTACAAAGAATGTGCTTCAAGGAAAAATTAATAATTTCACATTACCTCTGGCAGTAACAAATTATTTCCATTGAGAAAGTCATCTTTCTCAAGCTCAATATTACACTCAGATCCTGCTATGGCAACAAATTCTTAAAGCTGTTTAAAAGGAGCTCTATGTCCATTCACAACTCGACAAGACATTAAATTCTGAGCCAGGACAGACTTTTAAAATAAGATCAAACTTAATATGCTTATTATGAACAAAACAAAACCTAAAATAGCAGTAAAAGCAAGAAGGTATCCCTGAGTTCTCAAAGAGAATTGATTATATTTTAAAAAACAGTATGTGTTAGAGAGACTTCCAATTTTTGCTTTTCTGTGTTCACATTCCCCTAAAGAAGCCTGTGGGATGCCTTTGCTAAAGAAGCCTGTGGGATGGAAGGGAGAACTTCCCTGGGAGCAGGAATACACACCATGGGACCCAGTGGTCACTGGATCTCTGCAGCATGTGACAGCAAAAGTGCTGAGTTATGGTTTAGATACAAGGTTTCCACTCAAAACTCTAATGTTCATGTAGGAATGTTCAGAAGTGAAATTATTAGATTATGGGAGCTATAACCTAATTGGTGAATTCATTGATTTGATGGATTAATAATTTGAAAAAACTACTGTACTGGGTGAAAACTTCAGGCAGGGGTGGGCATGGCTGAAGGAGGTACATCACAGGGGAGTGCCCTTGGAAACTGTATCTTGTCCCCACCCCCCACGCTCTCTGTTGCCTGCCTGCCACAGTGGAGCAGCTTTCCTCTGACACACTCTTCCACCATGATGCCCTACCTCAACTCCAGCCCAAAGCAATGGAGACAGCCCAAAGCAATAGAGTCAGCCTAGCATAGACTGAGCCCTCTGAAACTATGAGCCAAAATGAACTTCTCATTCTCTAAGTTGCTGGTCGTGTATTTTGATAATGGTGACAAAGAGCTGACTAACAGATGTTGCTTTTATCAAAATGGTTCACTCTGGGCCTGGGTACCCAGGACTGCCTAGACCCTTCTGGATTTTCTGCAATCCTGGGAAAGGAAGTGACTCTTACTTTATATAGATTAGTCCATTGAGGGGAGAGAAGAATGAAGCCATTACATTGATTTATATATGAGAAGTAAGTGCCCTTCTTGCTGTTAATACCTGCCCTTCTGGAGAAGAGAGAATGAAGGTAGTTTATTCTTGCTAATATAGACAACGAAGGGCAAGAGACAGTCCACAGTTGAAAAGTTGCAAAAAAAAAAAAAAAAAAAAAAAAAAAAAGAGGCCAAGAAAGTACCATTCCACTAAATTCTTCTATATATGCTGTAGATTCTAGTCTCCACTCTGGAACTGGGGCTGTTGTTTTTACTTCCTAGAGCCTGTTAAGTTCTCATACACAGAGACTTTCCTACACACCATCTTTACATTCTAGGTCTTAACATTCTGGCCACATGAATGGCTAAATCACCATTAAACACAAATAGCTAAGATGCAAGAGAGCCTGTCCTTCATCACATAGAAATTTGCTGACACGGAAGGAAAGCAAATTGCTATGAGTAAAGTTTAAGTAGCTGGGAAGATGAAGGAATAGGATTTTCATTGTGAGCAAATGCATGCAGATTAGAACACAAGCTCCTCAAACACAGGGATCATGTCTTATTTAGCTCCCAGCACACAGAAGGTATACAACAAGTGTCTGTGGAGCGAAGGGTGGCAGCTAAGATGCAATGAGAGTAGCTCTCCATTGCTGATGCTTACTATGTACCATATGCTAACCAGATGCTTTATATACTTAATCCTGGTCCTAAGCCTAGGAGGAAATCACTTGCCCAAGCTTATGAGGCCGGCAGCAGCAGCACCTAAATGTTTCAGGCATTATGCCTCACTGGCAGAATGACTGGAGAAAGCTAAATTTACTCTGAGACCAAGTACTGGGAAAGGCTTGCAGCAACTCTTGAGTAGAAAGATGTCCAAATTAAATGAGAGAGAAAGACAGAAAGGGTGTTGAACTGGAATCTTATATACTGTATCAGCTGTTTAATTGAGTAAAATATAATTAAGGTGTTACAAGGCTTGCCCAAACGTCTCTGAAAGAGCCCCAAACTCTTATCAAAAATTAAGAACACATGCTCTATTACACAGCAGTTCCTCCTCACTGTTTCTAGCTGAGGTGAGCACAGTTGTGCACACAGGAAGCACGTTACCAGCATACTTGCTGTGTACTACTGCTAAGAGGAAAAACTGGGAAAATATTCTAGATATCTATCAAGAAGGAAATGAAAAAATAAGATCAGGTATAACCATGCTATGGAATGCTGTGTAGCAAATGAAAACAATGAGGTAGATGTCTGTTCTGGCAGAGAAAGAGATCTGATGAAAAAGTTAAATGTAGTACTTGTGTAGTATAATAAACTTTATGCTGAAAACAGACACAAACACAATGCTATATATTTCTACAGGGGTAGGGGCGTTTGTTACAACCTCCCCTGAGGAAAGGATAGGGATAGGCACAGATTCTAGAAGGGGTTATAAAATATGACTTTTGTCAAAAAGGGTATGCCTATATGGTATTTGTATTTAAAAACAATTATCAACATTCTGAAAGGAAAAACATTTTCTTAAGAGGTCAGGAGGAAATGAAACCAAGTAGGTCAGCAGACTGGGTCATGTCACAGCTTCAGGAGGAAAAAGATGCTGGTCTCTTTAGAGCCTTTGCCCACAGGATGGATCAGTAAAGCAGGGACAGAAAAGAAAGAGCATTATCACCTTCTTGACAGTTGCTTAGCACCAACCTCAGAACCCCAAACAAGTATTCCTTGGATCAGAGAAAAAATTGAAGGGTATCTCCAACACCTCCCATGCGGGGAGGAAACAGGGAAGGTATAAAGACTTTAAGAAATGCAGATGGAAAGCCTGGGGTCTCATCTGTGAGCAGTAAAGATGATGATGGCCTGTGGAAAAATCTCAGCATCCATCCTTTCCTATGTACTAGCTGCATCCCCCCCACTCAGATCTTTGTCATATGTATCTGGAACAGGCCAATTCAACTCTGAACTGCAGAATCTTAGAGTTAAGTCCAGCCCTCTCCACCTCTCCAAATCATCCCTTCTAGTAATTTTCAAATGCTAAGTATCCTTTTCCAAGGAATATACAGATAAATTAGATATTACTCTGACAAATTTCAATATGTTAAAGGAGTGATAGGCAACAGTTTGGGGAAAAGACCAAGAGAGCCTCACTCCACACCAAGATTCTAGTGTCTTATCAGTATACTTAACATGTGATTAAGACAAATCATTAGTTCAAGATGAGATAACAGCAACTGGTCCATGCCCATCTAGAAAAATAAAAAGTGACAGGTAGAACCTTAAGCAGCTGCCATGGAAAACAAAGACTTCTGATTTTGAATATTTTCCTCTCCACATTTGGGAGTATTTTGTATTTAAATCATCAAAAATATAAAATTTTTCCCATTACATATTTACTTTTCTGGCACTGTTTTTGTGAAATTAATCCAGCTACTCTTGGAGGTGACACACATGGCTACTGATTAACACAATGTTTAGTTCAACATGTACAATGAAATGACAATTCTCATAACAATGAGGAACTAAAGTCAACACGTAAATATTGTTTGTAAAAAGCAAATACTGTCATGGCTATATAAACTTTTAAATTGTCCTCATATCTGAATGTACCAAAATAAGAAATGGTAGTAATTTCCACAAGTGGACGACCTTTTCTCCATGTTGACTTTCTCAACTCATCATCCATTATAAGATCTAATTTATCCTCTGAGGCACTGCTGATTTCTGGGTCTGTAAATGTTCACATTGATTATTTCTCCCAAAGTGAAAATTTTAACATCTGCTTTCATGAATACAAATTCTAGTAGATTTCATTCCATGTTTCAAATTAAAGAAAATGATGATACATCACATTGTTCTAGTTGTAAAACACTAAATTAATAACTATTACTATGTATTGATCACTTACAAGTTTGGCACTAGCCTGCACACTTTTTTCTTTTCATTTCAATAATTCTCATAACAATGTCAAAAAGTAAATGCATAATAAAAGTATAGCCTTTGATCACAGGATTTTAAACTATGGGTAAAGATTATTCTGATTTAGTATGATATACCTGAAAAAGGCCTAAAAACTGAAAAATACACAATGAAACTGGAAAGCTGCCTTTTATTTAAAAAAAAATCATTTTATGAAGCAAGAGTTTTTTGGGGAAGCTTTGTTTTGGAGGGAACAAACACCTACACCAAGCAGTTCTAACCTCAAAATAGATAATGAACACAAGATAAGGTCTAACTAAAGTACTTCCCTAGGAGGTAAATAGAAGAGCTCACAACACCAGAGTTTTCTTGGTGCTTTCTTCATGATGCAGGCTTGGACTGGTCTAGGACAGGGGAGGGAAGAATGCTCAAATGATCAGGCTAGTCGGTCTTCACCCACTTGGCACTGACAGTTTCTCTGAACCAATCTACTTTCAGTTCTCCAAACAGCTCCTTCTCCAGGTGCCTTTTGATGGGAGCCTTGAATTCCAAATATCATTCCTCACACTGATCTGCCAGAAAACAGTCCTGCCCTGGAGGCATGTCTGCTGCTTCCTTTTCTACCACTCTTTCAGAATTTCTAAGCAGGAGGAGGAGGAGGCAGTGGCAGCAGAGCAGCATACCTCTCTTCAACCTTAACTCCAATGGGTGTTGAACAAAGAGAATTTAAAATACTGGTGTCTGATTGGACCTGGATGAATAACATATTTTTGCAAAATGTGGTATCCAATTGTTTGCTTTGAACAAAATTGAAGGGAGACCTAAAATAGTACATCAAGGGGCCGGGGTTGTGGCTCAGCGGTAGAGTACTCGCCTGGCACATGCAAGGCCCTAGGTTCAATCCTCAGCACCACATAAAAATAAATAAATAAAATAAAGGTATTGTGTCCAACCACAACCAAAAAATAAATATTAAAAAAAAAATAGTCCATCAAGCCAGGCAGGATGACACATGACTGTAATCCCAGCCACTCATGAGGCTGAGGCAAGAGGGTCACAAGTTTGAGGCTAGCCTCAGAAACTTAGTAACAGCCTTTGATCATATGGATTGCAAGGTTGTAAACAATCTATTGAGATCCTGTCTCAAAATAAAAAATAAAAAGGCTGGGAATGTGGATCAGTGATAAAGACCCCCTGGGTTCAATCACTAGTATCAAAAAAAAAAAAAAAAGAAAAGAAAAAAGAAGAGTTCATCAAAATTGATGTTTGAGGGCTGGGGCTGTAGCTCAGTATCAGAGTGCTTGTCTACACATTACACATGTCAGGCACTGGGCTCCATCCTCAGCACCGAATAAAAAATAAACAAATAAAATAAAGGCATTCTGTCCATCTACAACTATAATTTTTTTAAATTGATGTTTGATAGTTACTCTGACTTATGACATCTAATTCAGAAGGAGTTTAAAGTTTTGAATGATAGTCCTATAACAAAAACTCCTTTTGTTACCAATTATTTATATAATGTTCCTTTGCATCAACACTTATAAAAACAAAAAGGTACAATTCCTTAAATATTTCCATTGAAATTTATAAAATGAATTATCAAAAATAGTAACACATTTATATCGTTTTGACCAACTGCATATTATTAATAATTTTTGTAATTCAATCTAGAAAATACTTGATACTTAGAAACCTTAGTATAAATTTTAATACATATAGATAAACACAAGTGATTTTTGTTTCAGTGAAATAATGAAAGGTTGACCAATAACAAGACTCTTAAGCATAAAAATAGTAAGATAAAATTCTGAAGGGGGAGTAGAATGCAAATAAGAGTTCAAGGAGAAAATGTAAGTTCAAGAAGAGCTTGTGCAGGCTTTTTAAAAATGCATACCTTGGTATCAAACCTCTGCTCATGGATATGATTATCTCTAAATGTCATTATTTTACAAGACCAAAACAACATTTTTTTTGCAATTATTTAAATGTATAGAAAAAGTAGATGTCAATTTAAGAATATGTAAGGGGCACAGATTTCTTCATATTCATATAGGAACCAGGGAGTTGGACCTAATCAACTCCATTTTAGGCTTTACTTTACTCTTCCTTCTCTTCTGTCCATTCAAATAACATTTCTGCAAGATCTAGCCTCTCAACAACTTGCTTCCTTCATCAAATCTTCCCCAACTCCCTTGCCATTTGATGACCATTCTTTCTCTTCTGATAGTTACTAACTCATTGGGGCCACTTTCTTCTCAAGTAGATCCAATGCTTAATCATGGGCCAGGCGTCAAGTATAGTAATGTAGTTATTCCCAGCTCCTCTGTAAGGTAGGCTCTGTTACTGTACCCCTTTAAGATGATGAAATCAAGTCTAGTAACCTGCACAAGGCCAAGTAGTTGGTAAGCAGCAGAGAGGGGGGTGAGGGATGGGAACAGGATGCAGAGGCTGACTCTGGGGTCTGAGCCATCATGCTTCCACTGTGTTTCCCATCCTGGAGCCCTCATCACAGTTCAGCACAACACACGTTTGTAAGGATGATGTTTCTCTGAGAAGAAGCTTTGCCTTCAATACAGTAGCTGCTGTCACACAGCCCCCAAGATAACCTCTGAGTCTGAATTTCCATCACCAGAATGTACTTTCCAGAGCCTTAAAATAACCTCCTCTTCCTTGCCTGTAGGGAATAATCAGGTTCGACACATTGCTACTTATTTCAATTTTTTAAAGTTCCAATTAACAGAAAAAAAATTCTGAGCATATTATGATATCCCAAAAATGTTTTAATTACCTAAGTCTGCCTAGTCAGAACTTACTTAATGCTTTTCACTCTTAAATCAAACTAACTATGGAATGCAGCCCTAGGGAGAAAATGAGGACTGATAGCAAACAATTTTAATATTCTCATGAATCTTTTTGTGGAAATAAAAACAACATCAATGAAACTCTGGGATCTTATTTACAAGTGGGATAGACTCCAGGAATGGAAGTGCCACATTCAAGCATCTGTAGAAGATGAATTCAGAACCAAGGAGTCAAGCACAAGAGACTATATGATTCTAGATTTTATGAAGACTCTCTGATGGTTACTCATAATGGACCATCTTCTTTTTTTAATAGATTAATTTCCTAGTTCCTAAGAAATGACAAACTCAAAAGGTGACTCTAGTTTGCTTAGCCCAGACACCAAGAATTCAGGTCTCTAATTCCCAATCTGATTACTTTATGTGAATAACTAGATGAGGCTCATTTTTGACTCTAACAAGTCAAGAGTCATGCAATAAATCCAATTAGATTTATATTCAAACTGCTCAGGCAAAAACTAAGAAACACTCTTTGATTGCTAACTATACCTATGAAAGAAAATTATTCAGTCATTTCAGTCAAAGGAAAATTTTTCCTTCCATACTTTTTGATAGCAATTCATTACATTTTACCTCCAGGCTACTTGCTTTCTTTTAGTAAGATTCACTACATATAGGACTTTTATAATATGTTGGTAAATAATAGGCAAAATTTATTATTGCACTCAAGATATTTCTCCTAAGGACTGAAACTTGGTTTACACACACATACTCACTCACACCACCTGCCTAGGAAAACACAGTCCTGGGGGCCAGGAGACCTTGAAGATATGTATTGTAACAGATTTGGGACCTCAACCTTATGCCAGAGTAAATGTACATGACACAGTGGTAACCCATAGCAACCTAATTTTTCAAAGTAGCTGTTGATGTCAGGGAACTAGGGCACTAAAGTCTAATAATTACAGCTCTGAAGACAAATGAAGTCACAGTTAGCAATGTTACTCACTGATCATTATGTTACTACAAGGTATATACTCTTGGTGATGGTGGAATATCAAATGTATTACAAGAGAATACGAGGGCTTTTGCTTGTATTATATTCTATCTTTTAATCCAAGATTAACAAAAAAGGAAAGTAGGCTATTCAGTGATGCTTGAAGCTTTAATTTAATAAAAGATGATTATACAAGAAAAAATAACTCCCACCTCCTCAATGTTCCTCCCCTCAGAAAATGTTATTTTTCTACAAACAATATTTTAGAAGTTATAAAATTATTCCAAAAGGGTATTTCACTAAATTATGTGTGCTATAAAATGGATTTCTTATCTAACCTGACATAAGGCAAAGAATTCTATTTCATTATAAATCTATGAAATTGCTCTGATCTTGTAGAGCTCTTAAAGCTAGTGAATACAAGATTTCTTCTAATTTAATATTTCTAGAAATCTTTTGAATGTGATGTTTGAACAATAATGAAAAGAAACATAGAGTGTTTTTTTAATAGTTTATATAATGCTAAGGAGGACAGACTTTCAACTGTACTTATAATCATTTTCCAAATCTGGAGAGAGTGCAAACAGAGAAACTAAAGTTAAATACCAAACCAATATCAAAAGTAGGGTTGAACTGAGGCCTCTCAACAGAGTTTGTTTCAAAATCAATAATGACCAAATAGTTTACGTAATTTAGGAAGTGTTTGATTTGTGTTCTTCATCTTGTTTTCTCCCAAAGTTTAATTTGGGCAAAATTCCTTTAGGGGATAAAAAGGCCAAAGAGCAAGAAAAATAAGAGGCTGAGAACTATAAGTATATTTAGTGAAGTTTTCATTACTTCAGTTTTATGAAAGAATATTTCAATAAACTAAATTTCAAAGGTTTAACATAGAGAACTCAATAAAGACAGATATCTATAATATTAACAACTCATTTTCATTGCTGAGAAATAAAATCTTTTATATAATTAGCTGGTTTACTAACCTAATACAATTACATAAAATTACATAAAATATTTATTTCCTTTCACCAACTCCCATTTCTTCCTGGATCAGAAATTTGTTCCTAAAAAGAAGCAGGCTCTGTTCATTAATATTTATCTAATAATTATATCTGGCCAACTTAGGGGGACAAAATTAGCATATCTAAAAAATAGGTTAAATTTGACAATCAACATTTTGGTTATTTTAAGAAATACTAGCTAAAAGTCTATCTACAAACCATGGAAGTTAACTGACATTTTCTTTGGATCTAAAATAAAAAGCCACCTTCTGTCTGCTTATTTTGATCAGTCATGCAGACTCCTGGTTTACAGGAGGCTGGTTCAAGATGTTAAAGAGCTTTCAGGTGTTTCTTAATACAGAGGCCTTGGTACTGCCTACCAGCCCTGAAGAACATTCTTCTAGGAGATGGAATGTCTATGGTGAAACATCCTGAAGACTTTACATCTCTATCCTAGGATTTGAACAGTGATTTCATTAAAACCTCGCTGAATCCTCAGTCAATGGGGAAAGAGAAGGACAGAGAGAGGTGAATCACCAAGACTACAGAGAAAAGGCAACACTGCCATAATGGGGATAATAAGGAAATCTTGGAAGAGCTCTGTCCGACACAAACAGAGGAGGGGATACAGCTTAGAAGAAAACCTTCCAGGTGATTCTGGTATCTCATCTCCCACTACCTTCCATGTTGAAAAAAAAAAAAAAATACAGAGGGCTATAGAGGAAAAAAGATACAGATGTCACTTCAAGTTGATACATGCTGATTTCCAATTTAATCCAGGCAACTAGAGTAAAACTCTCCCAGAAAAGCACTCTAAGTTAACTTCTCATTACACTTATTTATCTGTCATTTCTCACAAACTTCTAAAGCTTTTTGCTTTCAAGCTATAAAAATCTAATATTAGAAGGAAAAAAAAAAAGCTCCAGTCCAAGTTTATTGTACCCACTAACAAATTCAGAAGCAATATGAAGACCATATTTATGTTTTCATTAGTGCTTTCTTTCTGAACTAATCAAATCTCATTTTTAAAATACCTCCACTACCTACAGGTCAGATTTATAGAAATTTTGAGACCTGGCATAAAATTATACTTCAACATTTGAAAATATTTTTCTAGCAACTAATGAATAGACCACAAGTACTGAGAAAAAGTGAAAATAGGTAAGAACCAAGACCTTAATAGCTGTTCAAAGTATCAATACTGGTCAATTTGGTGATAAAATGAGGTACCTGCCAAACAGGCAATGCCCTTTTAAAAGCCTCTCTGCACCACACCACCAAGGAAGAGAGAGGAGAAAGGATCTAGAAAGGAAACACATGAGAAAAGAAAAATGAAACAATAAAGCAGACAAAAAAAAAAAAAAAAGGCAGAAGCCAAGCCAGCAAATAGTAATGAGCCAAACTGACAGCCCAAGAAGTGTTTAGAGTACTAAAGAGACAGTAATTTGGAAGGGCCAGAGCCAGTCAAATCTCAGTGGCTCTTGCTCCTGCTGAGCAGCTGTTAGTCAGCCATTGATAGTTCACTACCCAGTGGGGGACAGGAAGAGAGTAAAGAAGACAACCATTCAGTTCTGATCAGCACAGTTTGTTGGAATAAGTAAGCAGGCAAGTCAAACTCTATTAATTTCCAATCAGCCACTAAGGTAAAATGGAGGCTGAACTAGAGACACCTGCAGAAGAAGGGGGTTATGTACCTTATGCAAACTACCCCATGAGTTCCAGAATCCCACAAAAACCCAATGAAAACTCAAGGGATGCAGTGATATTGATAGACACAATTAAATAAAAACAAAAGCAATTAAGCAAATACTCTTGATTAAGAGGTTGAAATTTTAGAATGAATTGCTTTGGCTTTTATTCTAGGACACAGCTGATCTCTAAATACAATTGATGAAAAATAAAGGTAAATCCATCTTGATGACATAGGCATGTGCTATGCTGCACGTGAGGAAGAACATCCTCATTAAACAAACTAGTTTTAAGTAAAATTAAAAATAGATGAACACATCTTCCATGTGATGCTATTCCCATAAAATGAAACATTCTGTGATAGCTGAAAATGTTAGGCTCTCAGGGGAGGCTTATGCAATCAGATGATCCAAAACATTGTTTCTGGCTTGCCAGAAGTTTGGGAAACTCAATAGGAGAGTATTTCAGAACTACAGGCTTTCCTACATGTAGAAAGGAATTGCAGAGAAGTTAAAATTATGACACAAAGTTAGTGCCCAGTACTACTTTTCCCACTTCCAGAAGACCTTTTAGTTCTTGATTCAACCTAGGAATCATGGATTGTTTTAAAAATATATCCAATTATTATTTAAGAGGTTACTTGAGAAAAAGGTTTGTCTATACCTAATAGTCTATGGAAAGGCAAGGCATAAAAATTTCTATATACAATCCCTATTACTGTCCATATAGTTATTTATTGAAAAACAGTAATCATAGAAATTTTAAGTTAAAGACCCTAAATCAAAGCAAAAATAAATTTAGAGTTTGAAAATCAGAAAATTATATTTTTTGCTTCTCCATAAAGCCCCAAAAGGAATTAGTGCCTATTAACACAGTTTATCATTAGTTTTTCCCGTTGTAAATTTTTTTTTCAGCTTAGCTAAGAGCAAAGATAAAATGGCATTTTTATAAGTTTCACTTCTAAGAGCACTGATAACCCAGTAAATGGCCTGGCTATTAGAAGTACCCTATTCTAAAATCACTGAATTAAAAAATAGCCAATGTAGCTGAAAGTGTGTTTGTAATCTAAAGCTCCACCTAGATCCCATGAAGGATCAGTTGACTGCCCAGGGTTAAGTTCCAAAAAATGATCAAAAGCCTGTTTCTTATCATTTTAGCTAATAAAGATGCTGCTCAATACTGTTTAAAAACTAAATGGGTGATTTCATACCCTACATTATAAAGAGCTATAAACAAACAGAACTACTTGGAAACATTTTTCTTTTAAAGTTATATGTGTTTAATACATGTGATTGTAATACACTGTATATTTAAGAAGACAGGTCTCTGTGTGTGTGTGTGTGTGTGTGTGTGTGTTCCATTAATTTAAAGTCATTTATGACAATTGAAACAAAAATATTATTGTTTTCAAGTCTTAACAATCAGGCTTCTAGTTAATAAACTCATGACTTAAGCAACAATTGCCAAATGAAGGAGAAGACCCAGAGGAGAAAAAACGTGTATGCGGAGGAATGAAATGTTTATCATTTTTTATTATCAAAAGGTAAATATTGCCAGGCCTGTTGGCGAATGCCTGTAATCCCAGGCACTAGGGAGGCTGAGGTGGGAGGATCACAAGTTCAAAGCCAGCCTTAGCAAAAGTGAGGTTCTAATAAGCAAATCAGTGAAAACTTGTCTCTAAATAAAATACAAAATAGGGCTGGGGATGTGGCTCGGTGGCCGAGTGTCCGTGAGTTCAATCCCTGGTACCAAAAAAAAAAAAAAAGG
>NW_026000026.1:66675979-66689132 GCF_001458135.2 Marmota marmota marmota | reverse complement strand
AAAAAAAAAAAAAAAAAAAAAAAAAAAAAGGTAAATATTACATTGGTACACCGAAGATATTAAGTTAATTTTAAGAAGATTAAATTCTCTCTAAATAAGCTGATTGCTAATTTATTTAAAATGACAAGAAAAGCAAAATTCCAAGAAACCGTATACAAATTTCACAACTGTTTTCTTACCCCGTAGGTTGTACAGTCGAACTGTATGAGAAACATGTTCAAAGTAGCTAGTCACTTCGGAATAAATCTTTCCATGTACCACTCTGACAAAGGGTGCTTTTTTATAAACATAAGGCTGAGGAGGAAATGACATAAATTTTAGTAAACATATTTTGGTTTCTAAATCTTTCCAAGAAATGTTTATATAGTTTCCAAATAGGCAAACACATATCACCTAATATTTGCAATTTTAAATGAAAACCAGACCTTAATTATATCAAAATATGCAACATCTTAAGAATTGAATATCACATTTTAGTTATTAAAAACTGCCAAATTCTATATTTACAAGTGTTTACAATTTGATTGGCTCAGATGATCTACAAACATTTCTCCCAGGCATAAAAATTTCTATATACAATCCCTATACTGCCATATAGTTATTTATTGAAAAACAGTAATCATTCTACAGCCATGACATCTTCCCAGGCTAACATTTATTATAATAACTAGGCCCCCTATAATGTTCAGAGTGTGGGGCAGGTGATAAGGATGTCAACAAATATTCATATAAGGTAATAGAAAGCAGGATCTAGAAACAGCTTAATCGTAGTCAGGTTTACTAACTAAAACATTTTGCCTGTTATGTGAAAGAACTATTTAAATATAAAGCAAATTCATAAACTTAAAAAAAAATACTTGGAAACCAGTGGTTTAGTTTTCATTATTTGAAATATAAGTTCAAGAAAATACGAGAAAAAGCACTTAGGTGACCTGAAAACAAACTTAAAGCATTTATTAAGAATTATATTTTAAATATTATTTTAAAAATTATATTTTCATATGTTTTATAGCATATACTTTAAGAATTATATTTCAAGTATTAGAGACCTTAGCTTAATAATAGCATGACAAGCTAGGCTTCCAGCGTGAACTACTTGAGCAATGTAAGATTCAAAGAATTGTGTAATTGTATTCCAAATCTATATCTCTGGCTAGAGAAAAATATTCAGAAGTTAATAAAATATTTAATAATTTACAACATCCTTATACCTGATTACTGCACATAGCAAGAAAGTTGGTGGGAGATGAGAACCTGAGATGGTGATGTGTGGGCTCCTACTGTTTTCTGATACATTCAGCTGACTCTCTCCCTGCTATTATTTTATTTTGCCTTTATAAAAAATATCCCAATTCTCTTTAACCTTCTATCTGACATTACACATAGTTAAAGAAAAAATAATGCAATTACTTTTATCTAGGCTCAATATTTCATAGCACAACTATCTTTAAAAACTTAATAAAAGCCCCGCGCAGTGGGAGCAACTTTGGAGGCTGAGGCAAGATGACTCCAAGTTTGAGGCCAGCCTCAGCAATTTAGTGAGGCCCTTAGCAACTCAGTGAAACCCTCTCTCAACATAAAAACTAAAACAAAGGCTGGAGATATGACTCGGTGCTAAAGCACCTCTCCCCTTGGTAAAATCTGAAGATCCACTGTCCATTCCAGAACACCTACTATGAGCTGTAATTTACCTTTAATTCTTCACTGACTTAAAAAAAAAATACATAAAGCTAAAGCCCTTAATGTGGCCTACACAATTCCTAAAAATCAAATATTTGATTTTGGTTAGCAGGTGTCCCAAAATTTCAGAACAAAAGTAACTTTCTCAGAAGATAAGTCCCGCAGTCAACAAAACATTAAGGAGGATAGCTAACTGATCTCTAGGTGGGGAAAAAAACCTATAAAGTTTATAAGCAAAAAAGGGAACTCTAAAGAAAAAATACAGAAATAACTAAACAAACATTACAAACTATTATAAAAGAAAAATAATGAAAAAATTAAATGACACATTGAAAGAAAATTTTGCAACATAGGGAAAACATCAATTTTACCACATACAAAAAGAGTAATTAAAGATCTACAGGACCCCATTTGATTCAAATGTATGATATGTCAAGATCATTGTATTGTCATGTGCAACTAATAAAAAAAAAGAAAGACAAAAAAAAGATCTACAGGACACAACAATATACCATTTGATCTAAAAATGTACATAGGAAACTCACAGAACAAATATGAAAGATAATGAATGGAGAAAAAGAGTTCCACCTGACTAGTAATCACAAAGTTTTAACAGGAAAATATATTTCAATTAACCTATTATCATGGGCAAAACTTTTAGTATGGCTAATTCTCAGTGCATAGAATAGTACATTTGAGAGTTCCTTAAAAAAAAAAAAAAAAAAAAAAAAAACGTTGGGAATGAACACTTAAAAATGCTTCATACACCAATGCAAAATTACTAAGTTATTCTCAGGAAAAAAAAAAAAATCAGAGCCGCATCAAAAGGATGGAACAAAGATTATTGCAATGTCCCAGCAGTGAAGAATTGGAACAAAGTACATGTGCAATATTAGGAAATTTGTACACATCCAGTGTATATTAAAATTGTGCCATCAGACTGTGAGTACACCTACAAATGAGAAAAAATCATGCCATCAGACTGTGAGTACTGCTACAAATGAGAAAATATGAAAGTCCCGTGAGACAAAACTGAGAATAGTGGGAAGGGATATGCATAAAATAAAAGACAATAAAAAATAACACATCAAAGTGTTGGCAGTGGTTTTCACAGGATTCTGGTCTAGTTGGTAAATTTTATTGTTTTCTTTATTGTTTTATATATAGCAGGGAAAATTTGTTTTATTGAAGTGCTAAAAGTTAAGGAAAATACGGTCGATTGCATAGTCTATTTGTCCCACAGAACTAGGTGTTTTGTGTCTGCACATATGCTGTGCTGCACACATGTTAAACACCACAACAGTATCCTAACCTTAAGTTAAATCTAGCTTCCTTTTATGCAAAAAATTCATTCACTATAGCATTCTAACTGAATTACACTTCTGAAACACTGTTTATCTAACTTTCAGCTACAAATTGATAGGCATTAATAAGGGTAAACATAGTACTGGAGCCAAAAGTTTATCCATAATAGATAAACATATCAATGATAAACTGATGAGACACACCCCATCCCAATACTTTCAATAAGTATATTTCACTTGTCATCAGTGCCACTCACCTGGGCAAAACCATCAGGCAGGAAGAGGTAGGCGCCGCTTTTGTCTTTTTTACTTGTGGTTCCATACCAGGTAAATTGCACTTTTATTTCATGGATTTGCTTGTCTTCTCTTGTCATCATTGTCTAAAGGTAAAAATTTAAGCAACTCACTATCACATTGCATCTGATTCTGTGCACGTGTCCATTAAAAAAATGGTTACAGAATAGATTGAAAAAGTGCTAATTTAAGCTTCTAATGTTCAAAATTCTTGGTTGAATACCAAAATTTTATACTTAGCCTCACAATTTAAAACCTTCACAATAGGAACAAAAAGTGAGAACACACTTCATCAAGATCAAAGAGCTATATGTATTAGGAATTCTAGACCACTGCTTCTCAAACTTTCTGTAGAAGGAAAACATCTATTTTTTATTTCCAATATGCATGGGCCAAAATTTTTGAGAAGTACAATAAAAGCGAGTTGAAAACCAGAGCTGAATTTAAAAATTATTTTTAAAATGACATGACATGAATATTCAATTTTTTACTTTTAGCAATTTTACTCTATCAAATTGTTTTCAGAGTTTTGTAAACATTCCTAAACATTGACATTTTCAAAACTTATCTAATGAACTATTAACAGTCCATGGCATAGCACCACCTCACACTAACTAGTACCACCCACAGACCACAGCTGTGAATAATGAGGGCCACTGAAGCTGTACAGCTGCTCATCCAAAAGAAACCCGGAGTATTTGGTACAGCTCTTAGAAAGACTTTATTCCCTTTGCAAAGTAATCTGCACATGTAATTAAAAGTGACAAGCCTTCTTTGAATTTCATAACTATTTAGAACTTACCTCCATAAGCCCAGTTTTATCAAATGAAAGAATAAGGTGGGGGTTCTCTAGAATTATAGGTTCGCTGTCACTCATCATACTCTTTATGTTGAAAATTTCACTTGTTGCTTCACCATTATAGACAACATATTCAGCCAAATCTGAATCTGGTTTTCCTGTTTCTAAAAGTGTATACACTTTCAGGCCCAAGGGTGGTGTTTGTGCTATAAAAGAAATCTTTAAAAGATATGGGAGGGAATTAATTACAGAAAATATAATCCACTGAAAAGCACACAATTTATATTTTCAGAAAAACAACAAACTACCATATTTTTAAAAAGAGAGGATATAATACTATTCTACAGATGATTTGATAACTTATGGGTATGGTATCTACATCTTCGTTAATCCAAGGAATCCAATGGCCTTAAGTTGGTAGGCCTATCAAAGCATCAATACTTCCACTCCATATATGAAACTATAAACCATCCTCAATTGTTTTACAGTGTTTTTATTGGATGTTCAAAGGAGGAAATTCTCCATAAAGGAGAGTAATGGTTTATTGTAAACAATACTTTTTCTTTAATTAATAGAAATCTTTTTGTAATATTGTAATATTTCAATATGCTGAAATAGTAAACAAAATTATATGAATATTAAACATGACAGTTTAGTCAGCAGTAGCCCACAAAATTCCTGAGGCTTAGCACACACTTTACAAAGCATGGAGGATGCACACAACATAAGACTCCTGCCTTACAGAGGCAATTCCAATTCCTAGAAAGGATTCTTTTTATAAAATCTGACTAAAACTTGCATTATACTTTTGTTTTTCTTTTAAATATTTTTTTTAGTTATAAATGGACACAATCTATTTATTTATTCTATGTGGTACTGAGGATTGAATCCAGTGCCTCACACATACAAGTCCAAGCTCTCTACCACTGAGCTACAAAACCGTAGCCCATTTTTCTTTTTTATCTATAGTATTAGGCATATACAAAAGTGAAGCCAGCAATGGCTTTTGACAAGCAGAAGTAATTCCATTTTAAGAGTTTTTAGTTTATGTGTCTCTAAAAATACAGTTTGAATTATACTCCAGATTCCAAACATTTAACCTTTCTAGTGATGTGGGATTCAGTTTAATATTGCTTATTTTAAGAAATTTTCACACACACAAAAGCACACATACTTCAGTTATTTGAGCCCAAATTTTCTGTAATTACATCTTAGGGGAAAAAAAGCATGTTAATTATCTTAGACAGTCTCTCTTCCATGATGTGTTATATCACCTTTGCAATGAAAAGTTGAAACTATTCAAAATTAAGAAGCGTGGTGGTATTTATTTCAATTTCAATATGCATAATTATCATTAAATTGAGCCAGACCAAAGAATTCAAAATTTTATGAGTAATAATTACTTCATAATTCAGAATCTAATTAATGACATTCATACTTAAAAAGATATGCAATGTACATACCATACTAACAACATGTTACTTACTAACAATGTACCATATACCTAACTAATGATGATGTTAACATTTGGGGAAACACAGGATCTATGTATCATTTAACTGGCCAGTTATACTGTCTGGTATTTATGATTTTTGCCACTTCACAATGGGCTTAACATGAGGCTGTTATACAGATATAAACCATACACTGGCTAGGCTTTTCTTTTCTAACAATGCCCCTTTAAATTCTATGGTCACAACATACCTTATAGACCTCTTGTGAAATAGTATCTTCTTTAATCCATACTGCACTGACTTGAATATCCAGAAGTTTTCCTGTGTCCGTGAGCACTTGCACATTGGGGTTATTCACATAGGTTGAAACTACTGAGTCTCGGTGCTGTTCTAAAGGATTATAGATCACAAGGTACCTGCAAAAACATCTGTGTCACTATCGGGATCTCAAAATATTTTTTTTACTTCTTTCACACTCTTCCTAAGACCCCAGTTTATATCCAGTCATAGAGTCCACACATGGAGAAGAGATTCAAAGGAACACTCTGGTAAAACTTTCAGAGAACAAGCAATTTCATCACAACAAATACCACATAGTACAAAGGATAATGAAATTATGATTCAAAAGCACTTTCTCAGAATAAAGTGTTTAACCAATGGAAGACGTTAATAGACTTGTAATAAAGCATTTTTTTACATCCCAGAAAATGACAGAAAAGTATGGGTCAGTCATCTAAAATAATCAGCTCTATATAATAAATACCCTGATTCCTGCTCAAGTTCACTGAATAAAAATATCCATGACTTGTCTGTTTACAGCTTAGCCACAATTAATTCTCAGAAAATATGACATTTATTTTAGACCACTAAAACACAGCCAATTATATGGCTATAAATGCAGAATCTCATAATTCACACATATATTTTATATATAGGGGGCCCTCATTGTTCAAGACAGGTCTAAAAAAAAAAAGATTACTTGAAGTGAACCCACTTACAATAAGGACCAAAATTTTATAAATATTGGTAAAAAGAAATTTGATGGGAACTTAGAGAGGAAAAGGAAAAATCAAAACAATTAAAATAAGTTCAGCAATATCTGCTACTATGTGTAAATTCTTAGTAGGAACAACAACAATGATAAAAATAAATAAACTGAAATTTTTGGCAGAATTTTTCCAATATTCTATACTAGCACATTATGATAACATTTAATTTTTAAATGATTTTAAACATAACTATATTTGTAAAAAAAAAAAGACTTTGTAACTTTTCCTATAGTCCTTTCTCAATTCTGATGTTCAAATAATTCAGTGTTGAAGGATCCAACCACCTAGTTTTTCACTGGCACGACTCTGCCAGTTCCTGGCTGTTTCATAATTTTGCCTGTGAATAAAATCTATACCATCCTGTGAGAGATTTCATGTAATCTGAATCCTTGGCATGATTTATGATTTTACTTCATAGTCAATTTGAATTATATTATCTTCAAATAAATCAAGAGTATTCTGAAGAGGATATTTGAGTAATAATGTTACTGCTTCACTAGAGAATATTTTCAAGATCTGAGATATTTTGTTTTCCTAGAAAAACCTGTAACTACAGAAACATAGACTGAACAGTTAGATAATAACCACATTTCCAATATATAGTAGCTATAGCTAGGAGAAGCTAGCATCTGTTCATTGTAATACATCAGAAAGTCTATAGTATTCTTTCATCCTGCATGTTTCCTTTCTTATTTTTATTTATTTTTTGCTTTTGATTGTATTACAAACCTCTCATAAAGAAACAAAATTAATGTCTACAGTGACCATAGTAAAGAAAAGGACAAAGAGAAGAACAAAGGGAAAAAGCACAAGAATGTCTCTAATCCTATTAGGCTTCTAGACCTAGGCATCAGAACAACACCTAACTTGTATCACCTGTCTTCACTGAAATTCCATATGTAAACAACAGATCAAGGAAGTCACCTGGCCATAAACATACTCACAAAAAGCACTGAAACCTTTACCACTAGAAAAAACCCATTTTATCCACAAAAGCAATTCTCAAGGAATGTGATGGTGGTGTCCCTTGAGAGTTGTTCTCTGAGGGACTTGTTAACCTATTTTGCACCCTCTCACAGCCCCCTACCAAAGTTTACATTTCACCTGACTATTCTCCCATTATAAACACACCTGGAGAGTCTCCCATTATAAACACACCCTTGGTCACAAGTTCAGTGTTATCAATAGGACTGTCCCATATACCTAAGGTGCACTGGAAAAGAAAAACAGGTGATGGATGCTCACTCTTTGCACCAAAGATGTTTAAACCAGAACTCTGAAAATGAGTGATTTACTACTGAAACTCATGTTCCCAGAGGCTTATGAAGCCAGTATGTGAAGAACTCTAGAAAACCATGGCCTGAAAACAAGTCAATCTTCTAATTCTGCAGAAGCCCAGAGGCAGACCCAGGCACTTGTAATACATGAAACCTAGAGTAACTGCTGAAATGTTTCTTGGATGCTCCATTACACAGTGCTGGTCATGAAGACAGTGATAAAATACAACATGTTCAAGTAATCAATTAGATCGGAAGTATCCAGAATACTAGTTGCCTCCCACGGATAATTTAAATATTGACTCGCACTTAAATGCAAATAATAGTTTCAAACATATATTTGGTTTTGTAACATATTAAATTGCTTTTAGGTTCTGTTTTGTTTTATTTGAGTAGCTAATTAGTATTTGACTATAATGATGTTTCTACTGTACTGAATGATTATGTAATTATCATTCCAAGAATCTATTCAAACACTAAGTATATACATAATGTGTATAATGCTGCAGTAAAAAAAAAAAATAATTTTTAACACAATTAAAGATTCACAGCATGTTCTTCAAGTGCATCACAGTACAAATTTATCTGACACACATTCAAAGTCCTATTTCTGTATAGAGAAAATATAATTATAAATTATATTTCCTTTAGAAATAAGAACACCATCACAAATCAACTAAATTTTATCGTCAATATCATGTCTCCTAGTCAAACATTTGTTATAATTATAATAAGTACATTCAGAATTCCTTCCCTCCCTTTACAGCAGAAATTCACATCATGTTAAGAAAGAATGGAAATCCTTGAGTCCACTATTTGGGGCAAGTCAGCGCCCACCAAGATGTGAGCAATACAATAAACCATGCAGGTTTCCTTCTAGGACTGGATGAAGGATGGAATATGCCTCTTGGTCAGTGGAACCTTGAAATTACCATTCAGAATGCTTCTTGTATGTCTGAGGCAGCCCTGATGACTGTATTTGGGCAATCTACATGGCATCCTTTACATTCTTCCTATAAGGAAACTTGAGGTTTGGCAAGGTTAGGTATGTTGCCAAGGCCCACCCAGCTAAAAGGCAAAACATGGCTTAGCATTCCCTCTTCACCCCAGAGCAATCCTCTTAATCACCTAGAATATAAGAATCTTTGAGAGAAGTGGTTTCCCCAGGAGATTCCCTTAGTTACAAATTCCTGTGAAGAACTTCCTCATCAGCTACACCAAAGATCCCCACAGAGCTTCTCTTCTGAGGAAACTCAGGATGAACAAAAAGCTATTTATATTTTAAGCATATTACATTTGTGAAAGAAAACTTAAAAATGGGGAACACCAGAACAGAAAAGATCCTGCAATATATACTAAGGAGTTTGTTTTAGGACCTCACTGCATGTGGCAAGAAAACCAATATCTGATGAAATATTTTTAAAATACTATGTATTTTTTTAACTGTGTAAGAAGATAAAAATGAAAAAATATTTTCAAGACTTCTGTAAGCCCAGTTTAAAATCAGTTAAGCAAACACTAGATTATATGAAAATAATTTTAACTTTATTTGCCTACCATAGCATCTAGCACAGAATAATATTCAAGAAATAGTTGCTGCATGAGTAATCCAGAAAAATCCCACTAACGGAATTTATCATTTATAAACACTACCTAATTGTGTGGGGCTTTATTCTTTTATCAGAGTGTTTCCATTTTGATTATTTTGATTCCTCAAAAAATACAAAATAGGTAATTATCCCCTTTGTAAAGATGTAGGAAATGACATTATGGAACATAATCTAAAGAAGAGAGTTCAGGATTCTGAATCTGGAAATATATGGATTTACATATTAACAAACATGTCAATTTCTAGATTTGAGGTCCTTTCTATATTCTACCTCATTTTCTAAATTTAGAATATAATCTTTTTTTTTTCAGTTGTAGATGGATGCAATACCTTTATTTTATGTATTTATTTTTATGTGGTGCTGAGAATCTAACCAACACTTTATACGTGCAAGGCACGCGCTCCACACTGAGCTACAACCCTAGCCCCTAGAATACAATCTTGCCATATTAGTTATCAGGGAAAAAAATTAAGATATTGAAAACAAAGAAAATCTTATTAAAGATATTAAAGATATTAGTTCTTTAAAAATTGCAGTTTGGGGCTGGGGTTGTAGCTAAGTGGTAGAGCGCTTGCCTTGCATGTGTGAGGCTCTGGGTTCGATCCCCAGCACCACATAAAAATAAACAAATAAAAATAAAGATATTATGGTCCATATACAGCTAAAAATACTTAAAAATATCATTTTTGTAATTCATGGACTTTGGACTTAAAGACATTCAAAATCAAATCCCCTATTATAATGCTTAGAATTTGAGAGGTTTTGGATAGCCCCAAAACCTAGCATCTGTATTGTACGAAATCAGGAAATAAGATTATCATTAGAGGTAAATGAGAAAATGCTTGGAAAACCACCTAACTTATACCAGGTACAAAGTAGAATCTCAATAATAATCCATTTCTATTTTTCCCTAATGAGATCCTCACAGAATTCCAACCAAGGACTCTGTATATTATCACACCCAGATGGTCAAATCAATGAACCCAGTTAATGGCACAGCTCTAAATCCTAATTTTGTGTAAAGCATATATAAATCTAAATAAAATAAATTAACAAAATTGCATATAGGATAACACAAATAGCTTAAATCAAGAATTCTGATAACATGATAGCGGCAGGTGTGAGGGAATACATACACCAAGGCAGAGAATATATATATACACAGCAACCACATGGCTTATAAATAAATTAAGAGGAAAGGAGAGAAGGATTCCTTCTGGTACATGTGGCTGTAAAGTTAAGAATGTGCATACATATCTATACCAAATGAGGAAAGAAAGAAACAAATTGGTAAATCCAATATGATGGGATAGACAATAAGACAAAGGTACGACAGGTGTGGGGCAGTTAGGATCATTAAGAATTAAAAAAAAGTGTGTCACATTAGATTGGGTAGAGAGAAGTGTTGGGAGGGGAGGGGAGGGGAAGGGGGGATAGGAAGGGCAGAAGAATAAAATATACATTATTATTGCTGTATGCATATAGGTGACTGTATGACCAATGTGATTCTGCAACCTGTACAATCAGAAAAATGAGAAATTATACCCCATTTGATTCAAATGTATGAATTGTCAAGATCATTGTACTGTCATGTGTAGCTTAAAAAAAAAGAATTAATCAGAAAACAAATTATTTTATAAATTAATTTTATGCCAAATGAGTCAAATGTACATACAGAAAATGACAAAACTTGACAGAGAAACAAACAAACAAATAAATATGTAAATAAAAACAGACCAAATGACCCAACTTGCCTCAAAACAAATATATAATTTGTGGTAGAAAAGATCTTTCTAACCATAACAGGAAAATACAATATTGTATAAGGCTGACAGATTTGTGGGGGGAAAAATACTAAAACTTTTTCTGTCTTAAAAAATAAGATTAAAGAATAACAATTTTTTTAAAAGAGAAAAACTTCTATTTTTACAAATCAATAGATATCCAAACACTCAAAATAGAAGAAAAAATATGAATATTTTAAAAAATCAAATGGAAGTTGAAAAGTAAATGTTTCTACTTCCAGAAGAATTGGAGTAAGCTAGTGATAGACAAGAGTTCTCACTTCTGCTAGCCTATGACAAGAGCCAAAGAACAAACTAATCATTTGCTTGAAAGCTCCAAAAAAAAAAAAAAAAAAAGAACTGAGAAGAAGGAACCTTAGAGATGTGAACTGCCTGTAGTCATCTTCACCTGACAACATGCCCATTCTCAGCAAGTCAGGGGATGGGAGCTCCTATGCAGAGTCCAGTGCAGAGCCTGGAGGAAATCAATGGCGCAAGGAAGCCACAAGAGCACTGGAGTGGGAGTTGGAGGGTTCATGTTAGAGAGATGATTTTCTCATCATGTTCTCACTACCAGGGCTTCACAGAGAGGGAAGCCTAAAATCTAAACAGAAAGCCTCTGAAAAGCAAAGCTGAGACATCTCATCATATTTTAGGGTCTGCTGGGGAGTACAGCCTACGAAGCATATCAGGCTCTTGGCTTAAAACTTAATAGTATCTACATTAAGAAGAGATTATGTGAACCAGTCTCAGTTCAGCATAGTCCTTGTTTAGAGTAATATCTTCTAGAAGATATTTTCTGGGCCTCTATAAATTTTATATACAATGCTTAGCACACACTACAAAATTATAAGGCATCATAAACATTCTGGTTTCAATATGAAGTGTCCTCCAAAGACTTAAATTTTGAAGGCCTGGTCCCCGTTGTAGCAATGTTCAGAGGTGGGGATGTTGGGAAGTGAATTGATTATGAAAGCTCTGACGTTATTAGTGGATTAATCCATCAATAGCTTAATGGACTTCTGGGAGGTGGTGAAACTGTAGGCAGGTGAGGCATGGCTGGAAGAAGTAGGTCACTGTGGGTTCCCTTGGGGACTATTATCTTGTCCTTGATCCTTTCTCTCCCTTATCCTTCTTTCTCTCTATCTCCCCTGCCCTCCCAGTTGCCATGAACTGAGGAACTTCTGCTATGCCCTTTTCCATGATGTTTCACAGCACCTAAGGCCCAAAGCAATAAAGCCGGCTGCTGTGGTCTAAAATCTTAAACCGTAAATCTCAGACTTAAAGTTTTCTCCTTTAAGTGGTTCATGTCAGGTATCTTGGTCACATTAATTATAAGCTTAAGATTATAAGATTAACACACTAGAAGACACAGGCTCATGACTACTAAGGAGAGGGGATGAGACTAGAACTACATGGTACCCAGATATTGAAGTTAGCTGTTAAGACCTTAAAACAGTATTTCTAGAGAAAGAGAAAAACATGAATGAAGTGATGAGGATAAATACTTGAAATTAGCAACTCTGCAAATTCTTTAACACTAGAGTACAATCAGAAGAAGGTCAATTTAAAATTTCCAAGTTGAAGTAGAGACCAAAAAAAAAAAGGTCAACTCAGTGAAAAGATTCAATATGTAAAATAAGATGTATATAGATGGAAGCAAGAAAAAAAATGACACAAGGCAAATACTTGAACATCTAAGAATTTTCCAAAACTAATTAAAGTGATCAATCCACATATACAAAAACCATGAGCCCTGAACAAGGAAAAATACACTATAATATATCAAGTTATAGCCCTTCCTCAAATCCTCAAAAAAGGCAAAATCTTAGAAGCAACCAGTAAAAATAAGACACTAATATGAAAGAACCAAAACAAATATAATCACAAGAAAGTGCAGGC
>NW_026000026.1:66649319-66675954 GCF_001458135.2 Marmota marmota marmota | reverse complement strand
GGGGGGGGGTTTGTTGGGGGGTGCCAATCTCCAAATCTATACTGAGCAAAAATCTCTTTAGAAAATGAAAAGATGGCTTTAGACAACCAAAAATGGAGCATACAGGTTCCCTGGAGACTTGTACTAAATAAAATACTAAGTCCCTCACACACAGGGAAAATCGCAAAGGGAAACATGGAACTGTAGGGGAAAAAAAATGAAGAGCACACAAATAGTGGGAATATACGTGAATATTGACCATACAATATAACACAAAAGTAATAATGTGAATTATTAATAGCAATAATGTGAGTATACAAAATCATGCATGCTTCTCTATGGTAAGCACTCAAAGGTAAAATAACAGTAAAACCATCTGTAACCAACAAGTTAGGATAGAAAAAATGTAGTAGTAAAAATTTCAATATATAAGAGGGCAAGAAAAGAGAGTAAAAGGACTTGAAAGAAACTTACCAAAATACTATTAGCAATAGCTATTCTTAGGTGGCATTATAACTCAATATTTTTTATATGTTTCAAATTTCTTATATTTAATATTTGTAATTCTAAATTATAACTTAAAAATAGTCTCTGCTTTTTAACCCAATAATTCCCACCTTTATGAATATAAGGAACTACACAAATATAGATTAATAAACAAAAATATTCAAAATATTATGTTTCACATTTAAACAATCTAAATATTTTTTAAAACTATATAAAACATTATATTCATTAGCTAATCAAAATAACAATTAAATTGAGGAAATGTCTTAATAAAGTAAAGGTTTACTATGGGTTGGAATATTAATAGCCATAAATCTATGAAGAATTGTACAAAATACTAGAAAATATATTATTATATATAAAAGAATACTCTGGGTTATATGTAAAGAATGACCAGTAAAGTATAAAAATAAATAAAATTTTAAAAGAAAAAAAAATTATACCTTAGATTTTGGGATTACTAGGGAGTATTTTGCATTCTTTCATACTTCCATATGTAAAACATTCTATAAAACATACCTATTTTTAAAATAATGGAATAAATAATGAAAACAAACAACTTCATAAAAGAAGAGGTGAGGGGAAGTTGGGCAGGCAAAAGAAATCAGAGACATTGGCTCCAGGTAGAATGATTATAAGAATAAAGGCACAATATATGAAAAAGGATGTTGTTTTCAGGATAAAAGCCTCTAGAATCTACACAGTAAAGTGGACCTCTAAAATGCCAATCTACTACAAAAATAAATTCCAAGCCACAGTAAATAAAGGGCTATCTTTAAATTTCTGCAAGGAGCTTAGATCTTATGTAGGTAATGGGAAGTGACTATAAGGTTTAACATGGTCAAATCTTCATTTTAAATACATATTTCTAGTTGCTAGGTGGAGGATTTAAGGGGAAAAGACTCAGAGAAGAACAGCTTCAATAGTTAATACCTCAATAGCCCAGGTGGGAAAGGTGAATACTTAAGTTAGAGGAACAAATGAGAAACACATAACATCTTATCAGTATGATTTTTTTTTGGATTTCTTCGACAAGATTAAATGCCAAAAGAGAAGGAATTGTCTCTTATAACTCCTTGTTTACAGTTAGGATAAGGTAGCTATAGCAGTACCATCAACCATGATTGAACATTATGGTTGATAGGTACTGGGAGGAAGTTTCAAGATGAAGATAATAAATCCAGGTTTAAATTTCTTGTAGTACAATGTCAGTATGCCTGAGAATATCCACAAAAATTCATCCCAATGCTCCTAAATTAATCTACTTTTCCATAGAAAATATAAAAATTAGGCTTTCATGTCTAGTGGGCAGCATAATGGTCCTCAAGTAGAATCTATGTTACCTGTTGTAGCAGAAGCAACACTCTGTAGATACAGTTAAATTAAAGATTTGGGGATGGGGAGATTATCTTGGGTTATCTAGAATTTTTTTTAAGAGACTAAATTATTGGTAATTTGTTAGAGCAGCAACAGGATACGAATATATCACATTACACTTTCCTACTAAAAATGGAGGCTGTTCCAGTTCATACCTCAGACTAAAGCCTTTTTTATTTTCTTTTTTGCCACTGAGCACAAAAGGAAAATCTTGAGTCCTGAAATGGGGGTGTGTGTGGGTGAAAAGAGTAACAAGAGCTTGGGGTTCTTGGAACCAGACTCAAACAATGACTGAAATGAAATGTGTCTAGTCCTCTGACCCTCTCTCCCACAGGGGCCTCCCCTATTCTATTTTTGCATCCACTGGCTAACAGGCCTGATGTGCCCAAGATCCCACCATCCCATAGCAGGTATCACAACTAACAATAAGGAGAAACAAATAAAAACCCAAACCTATACTTCCTAAAAAGCAAATGACTTACAGTCCCTTACACTGGTCTTTTAAAATTCTATTTATTTTAACATTATATATATATTTATTTTAACATTACATATATATATGCAATATTATATATATATATATATAAATTACATATATATATATTACATAAATCTATTTCTTTCTTTTAAGAGAGAGGGGGGATAGAGAGAGCGAGAGCGAGAGAGAATTTTTTAATATTTATTTTTTAGTTTTCGGTAGACACAACATCTTTGTTTGTATGTGGTGCTGAGGATTGAACCCAGGCTGCACGCACGCCAGGCAAGCGTGCTACCGCTTGAGCCATATCCCCAGCCCCAATTTCTTTTTAATCTTTGAATATTTTATCTAGGACCCCATTCACTGTAGAGATGCATATATGCACAAAGTTTTTCACAATTCCAAGACCTTCAAGTTTAAAATTTTTCTATTCCTATAAAATATGCCTTCTTTAACAGGAAATGTTTGTTTTCCCATAAAACCCCTTCTAGAAACTATACACCAATAATCATACTTTTCTTCATTTGTTAGATATCAAAATTTATATGTGCAAGGGGAAAAACTAAAAATGATGGTTTCTGGAAGTCTCCAGTTGACACAGAAATAAGTATGGCCTGATCTAATAAGAATAAAGTTCAATCTTACAGTCCAGAATACGTTTTTTTATCAGGAGTGAAAACTAGGAATTTGCCTCAATTAGTGTATAAATGTTATGTGATCTTCCTAATACATGAAAGTTGATTTCATCATTTTTCTATATATTTAGGAGAAATAACTCCTAAAAGTTGATATTATGAATTTATCATCCTGTGGAGTCATGTCTAAGGATAAGATTCAAAAGGAAGGTAAATGAGCACACTGCATGTGTGACCCAATGCAAATATAAATCTGCCCCTTCACAAGACAATAACATGATACCTTCTAAAACTACCATGCTGTCAACTAAATGATTCCTGCAAATACTTTGCTCTTCTCAAATTCAATAATTCCATTAAATAGTACTAATAAAAGTTCCAGTTTAAGTAATGAATGAATAATATGAAATACTGAGTATTCTAGAAAGCTCTATTTTAAAATATTACTTAGGTAAAGAATTTTGTTTATTCATATCACTAATATAAACAAAGCAATAAATCAAACACAGTGTATTAAAGGAACATTTTTTGTTACTTTTAACGATAAATAAATTTGACAGTAGAATTTTTCAGATGTTTCAGTAATAACAATACCACCACCAACAGTTAGCACTTAATGAGCCTTCAGTACAATGCTAAGAATACAGTAAGAGCTTTACTTGAATTAACTTGTTTTGAGTCTGTAATTACCCTATGAAGTTCTAAAATCATGGGCATTTTATAGATATGAAGGGTAGTTCTTCACCCTTCAGATTATCTCAGTTGTATAATCATTCAAGTGGTAAATACACGATTCAAACTCCAGTAAAGCTCCAAGGTAGCTTGGTGGCAGGGAAGGTGGCCTGCTGTCCCACAGTAGGTGAACTTCTCAGGATGTATGTGCCAGAGGAGATGTACCATCTGCACACTCAGAATCCTCTCACCTCTCCACATCCCTCTTCAGATTGCTCTATACCTACCCCAGTAGCATTCACTAAAGCAGTGACAAGACTGGATCAAAAGAGGTTCTATAAAGGGATGAAGATTATGCTATTTCTCCTGGTTTCTGGGATGAAACACAAGCAGTTCCTTCAGTAAATTCCTACTTTTTATAAGAGGTGGTAAGAGAAAAATTATTATATAACAGGTCTTCATTTTGTAATACTCACTAATGATACTCACTAATAATTTCTTGGTTCCATGAACCAATTTTTGGATGTACTAAGTTATTTTTAAGAGTTGAGCTTTCTATTCAATGAATGCTTTAAAAATGCTACATACTTTAACAGGGCATGGTTGTGGAGATCACCTATCTCAACCTCCACCTTTCCTAAGACCTACTGCAAGTGAACTGAAGTTTCAAAAACATGATGCTGGTTAGTGATAGCAATGGGGCTAGAATCAGTCCCCTAATTCTCAATGCAGGGGTCCCTTTACAATATTGTGTTCCTTTTAGGCATCTGACAGAGATGTGAGATCTGCCCCAAAGCTCAATGGCAAAAAAATGAGTTATTATTATAAATGTCATCGCAATCTGTAACAAAAAATACAACTCAATACTATAAACTTTTAACCATGAAAAGTACAGCAAATTTCAGGGTTTCTCCACATTGTAAAAAAATGTTTCTAAAACCCGAAATGTGACCAAAGTAGAATCAACATGTAGTCTAACAACTTCTGTAAAAAGAAATGGACTGAAAAATCTTTTAACTACATCCAGTGCACAACAGAAAATACTAAGTCAACTAAAAGTACAAATATTCCTTTCAAAAGAAGTATTTCTTTCTTTGTATTCTAAAACTTGATACTAAAGCAATAAAAAAGAAAACAGACAGAAAGATTGTACATAATTTGGCTGACCCCAGGAGTCTTATCAACAATTAAGTTACTTTCACTGAAAGAGTTTCTCCTAAAACAAAAATACCATCTGTTTTACCTAAAACATTAAGATGTTCTATTTTCTTGTCAATTCAGAAATCACATCTGTAGCTATTTTCTGAAAAGACAGTGAAAGACATTATATTTATGGGTGACTGCATAAGGAATGATTTTCAATCAAAATGTAATTTTCATCTACTGGAAGAAAATTTCATTTCTCCAATGAATAAAATGCTTTAACTTGGGAGAACATATAGTACACATAAACAGAATGATTTTCACAAATAAAAAAGACCTTAAAAGTTAACACAGTAAAATAAGGGTGTTTCGTTGTAAAACACAGAAATGGCAAATACATTCATTTCCACTGGGTATATTTCTGTTGACAAATGAAATCTATTTTGAGCAAGGTTTCCAGGTGAATAGAGGAGAACACAACAAATTTTATTGGTACCACATCTCTTCATGTTAGTGAGCCATCATGCAAGTGGTAAAAATATGATAACAAAACACCAACCACTTTCTATTTTCAAAACACTCTTAGAAACAACATTGGTCCAAGAAAAGATTCCCTACTACACAACCCAATGAACCGAATGAAGACAGAGAACACTAGAGAAAACATCACTCACAGTGAATGTAAACACAACTTCACAAGGGATAAAGAGCACATTTCGAAGGAAAACACACAAGCCAACCAACCACCTATATGACTTTGGGTAAAAATTAATATCTAAAACAAATCTGAAATCCAGGTATGTTTTACTTTGAAAAGCAGCCCAATGTTGTATATGATTTTCTTGCCTAAACAAAATAAAATAAAATAAAGCTACTCTCCAAATAAGGATGAAATAAGTAAGGCCAAAGGCCCTATTTAAAATTTTTCTTTTACCACAAAGTTGTGAAGTGCTCTGAAGTCCAAGATGGGCTTGAAGCCCTTCCTGACTTTTTCAGGATCAGGATACCTTCACTAAAATCCTTTTCCTTGTTCCTCTTGTAGTGCACGCTTTATTAATCTGCATTTAGAAGGAAAAAAAATCTGGTTCAGAAGAAGAGAAGACTTTGAAATATGCCACATCACTTTAGTCTATGCTCTGAACTGCTTTCAGTTAATTAGTTTTGTGTTAGCAATTTCAGGAGACACGATTGACACTAGGAGAAGTAGTTCCAAAGAAGGTAGAAACTGGATAGAGAACTAAGTTTTCAAGAGATTGGAAAAAAACAAATGACCGGGGAGAATTTCTCTCATATAATCATCAATAATCTCCCGCCCCAATAAAAAGCACTTTAAAAATCACTCATATTCCAGATATTTAATTAACTGGAACACTTTCATAGTGCTTGATATAACTTTAACTAGTGGTGAAAAAATTGGCACTCCAGCTAAAACTGAAGAAACATTCAAAATTTATAATATCTGGCAGACTATACTATCTCATCTCCTTCTCAAAAGTTTTTCTTAGGTTCAAGGAAGTCATGTAATTCCAAATATTTTAACTAACAATTACAGTACTCTTTCCTGGATTACAGGTGGTAGTCCTCATGCTAATTCTGCCTTCATAGTGTAAAGTATCAAAACATCTTATATAATTCTACATATATAGATAGACACAATTTTCCCTCTCCTTCTGCACTTCCCTGATGATAGTCACTGAATTTCAAGAGGTTGTAAGTCCCATACAAAAGCACTTTAATTTCATCAGACAAATCACACAACTAAAAATGTAAAAATTTAACTCACTGCATAATACTAATGATAGTAATGATAAACTAGATCCACACAGCTAGTTAAGGAAATCTTGACTAAAGTATGCAAAATAAAAAAACAATTAAAACATAAACTAACCAGGCAATTTAGCAGGTGTTCTCTACTTTGTCATTGTTTTTCAAGAAATAAAACAATCATTTTAAGTGCAATCTGTTTAATCACTTCCACACAAAAAAATCTAAAATAATTTTGTACCTAGGAACAAAATCACAGCTGACTAACAATAAGACTGAGGAAAGAAGATTCTTTTAAATTTCACGTGAACTTGATGAAAAGAATGAACACCATGCCTTGAAAGCATTAAGAAGGCAAACCCCAAACTGTACCTCACTTAAAAATCAATGGGTGGTTCTGAGTAGCCTATTGACAAACATTTTCTTCAAACTTTTAAATGACAATAAAAAATGTACTTAATATGCAATTATATTGTTTAAAGCAAACTACAATAAACTTTAAACTTTCTAATAAAAGAATTGTAAAAAATATTTCAGGAGGTGCAAAAATGGAATAAGAAATTCCCAATTGAGTCAAATGTATGAAAGATGATATATCATGAGCTTTGTAATGTTCTGAACAACCAATAAAAAATATTAAAAAAAAAGAAATTTAAAATAAACTAAATAGATTGTGATAATCAAAAAGTTTAAAGTTCAGCCAAGAAGCCAGGTATACTAGGTAGAGTCAAGAAAAGGACCTCTTCCAAGTTTTAAAGTCAATTCCTAAATCTCTGTGTTTTACGGTATATGGTGCAAAGGGTGAAGAGTGAGTACTGCTTAAGCAGCAATTCTTGAGACTCAGATACTTTCCAACAGACTTTGTAAAGGGATAGGAATCCAGACAAGAAGAAAATCAGAAGACTCAAACATGGATAGCAGTTACAATTCAATGCTATTCAAAAGAGTCAGGTTGGTTTCTGCTGTATTTTATCTATTTTAGGGAATTTGCTAATTGTTTTACGCAATTTCACAATTCTCCTAAACCATTACTTTACAGATCTACCATCTCTATTCTGTGAAATATAAAAATCTCTGAAAAAAACAAAAGATTTTTCATAACTCATTTAATGGTAATACCTAAACCGAAATGACACAAAGCTATACAGAATCTTTATTTTCCCACTGGATTTGGAGACTTTCTCAGCATATCTAACAGTGCATTGATAGTAAATGATGGCAATGGAGTAGGAAGTTATCACTCTCACCAGAAGCTGGCATCTGTTCAAAATTCCTAGAGCAACACAATTATTGAGGATCTTCTACATGCTCCTGCCTCTTCATCTCCTTCAGGTGTTAACACAATCTGAAGCTACAGACTTTATAAAAATACTGTGAACAAACTACTTCTACATTTTAAAGACTATCAAAACTAGATGGACATTTCTACCTTCAAGTTGGTGATAAAATTTACAACACCACTTTGGATATCTTTCAATTAAATGGCTTCCAATGCCCTTTTTTTAAATATATTTTTATACTTTTGTTTTATTTATTTATTTTCATGTGGTACTGAGGATCAAACCCAGTGCTTCACATGCACTAGGCAAGTGCTCTACCACTGAGCTACAACCTCAGTCCTCCAATACCCTTTAAATTCATTTTTAAATTCTAAATCTTGATTCATCCTCAGTTAGCTAAGTTGATTTTATCAAGAAATATTTTAAAATTTATTTTTAAAAAGGAAGAAATGGCACATTGTCTAAGTGTTTTGATACTTGAAAATATCTTTTTGTGGTCTTCACATAGGAAAGATAACTTGGAGGTGCTGGGGATGTAGCTCACTGGTTGAGTTTGCCTAACATGCATAAAACCCTGGGTTCAATCCTCAGCACTACAAAAAAAAAAAAAAAAAAAAGGAAAAAAGAAAACTTTGAATATAAAATGATTCAAATTTTAGTATTATCATAGAGAAGCCTTAAACATCTTTGTTCCATATTGTACACTACACATCTTCACCTGGACACCTTTGAACTGAACTAAGTTACTAAGTGCTCTAGGATGTGACTCTTCATTTATACTCTCTATAACATGGCCCTTTCCATGAGGAAAGTGAGGCCTCTGCTTGGAAAAGTTTTCATCAATTATACCTTTACTCATTGCCTTTACTGTATTTTTTTCCTAAAATAAATGTAACTCTTTTGTTGGAATCTTGTATTCCACATCTATGGTTGTCTTCCTCATTGTTTCCATTCACCTTCCTTTTTTCTCCATTCTTAAAACAGCATTTCATGGGCTCTTTTTCATGTCATGGACATACCCTTTCACAACACCAGCTTCAATCATCCATATACCTAGTGAAGACATTGTTATTGTTTGCCCAACTATCTTTCCTTATCTCACTTCTCTCTTTTTCCCACATAATCTTGCCAACTTTTCAGCTTTATGTTCTCTGATGTGTACTTCTTAGAGATAATGAATTCAAACTATATTTTCTTTCTTTTTCTGGCCTCAGTAATACTAATAGATCATTTTTAAAAGAAAGTTGTTTTTCTGAGTCTTCACATTACCCCTGTTTTCTTGTCATTCTGTAGAGCTTTCACACAAAGTTTCCTACAATTACTTTCCATTCATTTGTCCTCATAGAAGTAGACATCCACCCAGGCCCTGTGTTTACTAAAGGTACCCTTGGGTTATTAATTTTGGCATTAGTTGAAGTCCCTTTCTTATCTAGAGTTAGTTTATTTGACAAATAATTTGTTGAGCATTACCAGTGTGCCAAATACTTGCCAGGGAATTCAAACGCAAACAAGTCCACTGTCCTCATGGAGCTAATATTTTAGTAAGGAAGATGGACAACAAGGAATAAATAAAATAACCAGTTTGTTTAATAACACCATGAAGGATATAAAGAAGATGCAGTGACAGAGAAAAGAGTAATAATAAGCTCACATGCATAGATTCAGACTGACTGCAAATTCCCAAAAGGCCCACATCCAAGATGGCTGTGCCTGACTGGTATTCAATCCTCGACATCAGCTCTGATGGTTTTGAACACAAGGAAAGTTCCTCTCTTCAACAAAGAATATCACAGTAATATGGCCCATGATGCCACCATCAACTGAAATTTCCTTGAGCAAATACTTCTCTAGATTGGTGATCTACCATCATTTCTCACTTGTTTCTAACTACTTTATATCTGGTAGATTCAGTCTCCAAATTCATTGCAAAATATGCAGTGAAAGCCCTCTTGTCAATGTAATCAGGGCTGGCAACAGATCTGTTCAATGAGAGTTAAAACTGACCTGGAAATAAAAGTTAAAGTAGGAAATCATTAAGTACCAACTACTGTCAACACTGTACAAATGTACATGATACTCTAATCTACTGATGTAAGAATAATTCTTATGGGACAACTTAGACAATGGAACAACTAATTGGAGTTTTTGTCCTATTTTTTGCATAACCAAAAACATGATGAATCATCTGTGGTTTTAAGCTTAGGTTTCTCCACATATAGAGTGAGAACTTAAACTTGTGAATATTAAGCAATCTGAGGATTGTTTCTACATTTTTATGATTTCTTTCCACATCTTTTTGCAGTTGTCTCACCAATATTGATCAGTGACTCACCTTTGTTGAATCTTTCCAAAGTAGTCAACTTTGTAAAAAGAGGTCTTTTTATATAACTCATCAGTTTAATTAAAAAAAATTATAAGGGGAAAATAACAATAAAAACCTGATTCAGAGATAAATAACTGATACGATAATCACAACTGGGGTATGTTGATTGTCAATCCAAGGTTTCAGAGGTCCCATGATTGTTCATCATCTTCTGTTTCATATATGCTTTAATTGGAAATTAAGTCAGTCTTAGGGTTCCTAGTCAGTCATCATGTAAACTGGAAGTCTGTTTTTTTTTTAATAAAATAGGTATTATTTCACATAAGTCAATGTAAGGTTGAAACAGTGTTTTAGGAATTAATGTTCATGATTCCTGATGACACAAAATATATAGAAATGATAAGCGTGGAGAGAACACAGTGAAAGAGATATAGTCTTTCCTGTTCATTTCATCCTCCAAAGAATTTTATATTTCTCTAAAAATTAGGTCAAGTGAAAAACCTGTGAATGATTAATTTAAAATGGAAAACACCAGGTAAGGTTACTTTATGTTGCCTACCCAGACATGATTGCTAAACCACATCAAAAGACTAGTCAATGCAAAGAACTTTAAATATAAAATCAACTTATCATGTTGAAGGTACTTTCAATTTTCTTAGAAACTTCTTAGACTTAAACAATACACTATGTTCTATTTGGTCCTTTTTATTTTTTGGTTTTTATTTATTTATATATTCAGCTATTTATTTATTTATTTATTTATTTATTTATGGTCCTGGGGATTGAACCCAGTTATTCTACAACTGAGCTATACCCACAGTGCTTTTTATGTTTTATATTGAAACAGAGTCTTGCTAAGTTGCCCAGGGTGTCCTTGAACTCGCAATTTTCCTTCTTAGTCTCCTCAGTAGCTGGAATTACAGGTATATGCCACCGTGCCTGGCTAGGATAGGTCTTAATCTAATATAACTGGCATCCTCAAAAAAATTCCAGAAACTAAACAGAGCACAGAGCAAAGAAGATGTCAAGTCACAGGGAGAATAGCATCTACAGCTAAGGCATGCCTGAGGCTACTAGAAGCTAGTACAGAAGCATTGAACAGATTCTCCCTCGCAGTCACAGAGGAACCAGTCCTGATGCCACTTTAATTTCCACCTTCTGAACTCCAGAGCTGTGAGACAATACATTTCTCTGATTTAAGCCACCTAGTTTGTGGTACTTTTTTTTGTTGTTGTTTATCATCTGACCCTCATTTACCCTTGCCCCAGAACAGAGGGTTGAACTCTGGTTTGCTCTAACACTGAGCTACATCTCTAGCTCTTTTTTTTTTTTTTTTAATTATTTATCAATTTTTTTTTCCTAAATTTTGAGACAGGGTCTTGATAAATTGCCCATGCTTGCCTCAAACTTGCAACCTTCTGCCTCATCCTCCCTACTAGCTGGGATTCACAGGCATGTGCCACTGAGTCCAGCTATTCTATTCAGTCTTTTAGGAAAAAATATTTCTAAAAATATTCCAATAGATTACAAACAGGGTGAAATATGCCTCTAGATCATCAGAGAATTAATCAAACTGTATCTTGAAAAAGTTAAAGTTAACAAAATATAATAGAGATATAATGCAAAATAATATAGACAAATACTTTTTATAATCAAATTATGATTAAACAGAAAACCATCTCACAAAAGAGTTTATGAGCTCTCCCCCTAAATTCAATATAAATTCATAAACTCATTATACCATTACTGCCAACATAGACCTAGACTAGATTAGCTCAGATTTTATGTTTTTAAGGGTCTTTAGCATTAACAATTAGCAATTCTCCAACAAATAAAAATTTTTACAGCAGATTTAAAGGTAAGAAGTTTCAGGAGTTCAGAAAAATAGAACCTGTTGAGGATCTAGGGTATCAATTCCTAGTCAAATCATGTTTTTTATTATCACCTTAAATTTCCTTGGGATAATTTTTAAATGCAGCCCATCATTTCTGGGTTTGTTTGTGGTGCTGGGCATTGAACCCACAGCCTTGTCCAAGGTAGGCAAGTAGCTCTAACACTGAGCCACAACCCCAGCCCTCCAGAACATCATTTTCAAGAAAGAAAACCCTTTATCTTCCTGACTTTATACACTTATTTTTCAGCTAATCAATGTGAAGCCATTTCCATAATAGTTTCTAGTAAATGGTAAGATTTCAGGGCAAACCATTATAAGCCAGGAGCAACAGCGCAGTTCTTACACTAATTATCACTGCTAGCACTCTTTCACCTACCTACAGCCAAGCACTAGGTAAGCTCTTTCTGCATATTTACAACTCTTGTTATCAGACTCCTTTGTCAGACCAGAGCTGCCTTGGTTCAAGTCGTGGAATTTCAGTTTCATTCTTAGGCTACAAATGCTTCTACCAAATGTATGTTATAATAAAGTTGCCAGAATCTGAGTGGTTATAATTCTGTTTTCCTACAAATTCCATTTCCAAACAACAAAAATAAGGTTTTGAGCTTGGTTTCTTCATTTAAAACTTACATTTAAGCAACTGTTTCGATACAGTATAGATACCTTCTCAGATACATTTTTACTTGATTTACAAATGCAGTGATGACAATGACAACAAAGAAAAACAAAATCATCTGAAACCTTGAATCTCATTATACTAATAGATAATTAAATTAACACTAAAAATTAAAAAAAATGCAGGATTGAACAAATACTCCACATGTCAATAACAACAACAAAAGTCATGTGTTAAAACTAGTCTGAAGTCAACTCAATCAGCTATTTGGGAATACCTTTTGCAGCCCTCATGATTAAGAAACCCTCAATATGATATCTTGATGATATTCTATAAGAATGCAATGATGTTTAGATGAAACCTAAACATTTTAAATCTCAAATATGTACCTCTACAAATTCAAAGTTCTACTGATTTGCAATTTATTTTATTTGAAGGTAGTATTAATAAGTTCATTCACTAGGAAGCACTTTTGGCACCCAACCTCCAAATATCATCTAGGGAGAACATATACCAGATGCCACATTTTCACACACACTATGAGCCACATACTATGCATATCTGGTGTCTAAAACTTCATATTCTCTTCAATCAATAATTAAATGTATTCCAAAAAATCTTTATATTGAATTCTTACTATGTTGAATGTAATACCACAGGCATACTGGTAGAAATAAATGAAAGGAATAGTTTCTACCCTCAAGGAGTTTACAATCTAGTGGGATTAACTTCAAATAATTACACTGGCAGAATTAAGCTAGCATCAAGGGCTAGCCCCAATTTAGATGAAAATTTGGGGCCACCATCATAATGGATGGGCATCTTGGAAGGAGACTGAATTTTTTTTTGCACATGGGAAAAATGGGAATCCTGGTAGCCAGTGGTTCACCTGTGACAGTCTCCAAGGATGACTGTCATTAGTCCCTCTGCTTTTTATACATGTTCCGCACACCAAGAAATAGAGAATAATTCCCTTCCCCTTGTATCTTGGCTAACCTTAGTGAATTCCTTGACCAAAAGAAGTAGTAGAAATGACCTCTAGGACTTCCATGTGAGGTCCTAAGAAGCCTTGAAGTTTCTACCCAGAAAAATCTCAGGTATCTAACTCTTGGACCTCATTCTCGGAAAGTGCCACCACAGTTAAGGAAGCCACATCATATGAAGAGGCCAAGTGTGAGCACCGGTAGTTGACAGTTCAACTCAACTCAGCCAATGAGCAGCAGCAACATTCAGCAATGGGAGAGAGTCCTCTTGGACCCAGCCCTGTTAAGCATTTGGGAAATTCCATTCCCAATCTGTAATTGACTGTAACAGTATGAGAGACCCTAAGCAAGAACTGGCCAGCAATTCTACAGAATTCCAGGAGAGATAGTAAACTGTATTGAAGGCATTAAGTTTTGGGATAGCCTGCTTAGGCAATAGACTACTAAAACATTTGATTATCAGGTCACACTTTCTTCAATAGGCAATAAGTCCCTGGAGAATACTGAGACAAAAAAATAACTTTCTCAGAGGTCTGCTTTGGGGTAGATTCGTCTAATAATTACACATAATAATGAGGGTCATAGAGAAACTGAACACAAAAAGGGCAAGAAGCCACTACAATAGGCCAAGCAAAGCCAAAGAGTAATAGGAAAAAGAGTATGGATATCAGAGATGAATGGGAGTAAAATCCAAAGACTCCAATTGGTGAAATTTAAGAACAGAAGGCAGAGGTCAAAGTGAGTTCTAGGGTTACAGAACTGAGACAACCAAAAAGACAGTAATTCTATTAATCAAGATTAGTCAAAAGGCATATATGAAGAAAATCAGAGGAAATTAAGTTTTAAGTGCTGGGAGGTCAATAAGGTAGAATCATTCAATAAGCAAATGGCATTAGGGCATAGAGTGCCTTTTATGAAATTAAATACTTTTTATATCTGGTTGATATCTGAAGTCACCCCAAGCCCAGAAAACATTGACTTTCATTGTGTCTTCACAGTGTAATAGGTTTCTTTTCAAGTTAATCTCTTTTCTTGGCAGGACAGATGGAGGGAGAGAGGACGGAAAGAGGGAAGGAGGGAGAAAAAAGATAGATGCATAGAAGAGCTTTCCAACAAATACCTTACCAAAAATTAAAAGCACTTAAAAGCAAATTTATAATAGTAGTTTGAACAAATTAATCTCAAACTGAAACAGCTTGCTATGTTTTAAACGTGCCCCTACCCCCAACCCCCTGCAATGTTCATGTATTGGAAACTTAATCCCCAATGCAACAATATTGAGAGGTGAGACCTTTAAAAGGTGATTAGGTCCCGAGGCCTCTGCCCCCCAACATAAATGAATTAATGGTTATCACAAGAGCAGGTTAGTTAGCTTGCCAGTGAGTTCCTGATAAAATGATGGGTTTAGACCTTCCCCCACCCTCTTTCTTTGGCAGGCTCTCCTGCCATTTCACCTTCCACCTAGGAATGATACAGCCAGAAAGCCATTGCCAGATGCAGCCTCTCCATCTCAACTTTTCGGGCTTCAATACCATAAGCCAAATGCATTTCTGAACACTATAAATTACTTAGCCTGGTATTGTGTTACAGTAGCAAATCAAACCAAGACAAATTTTCTACTTAAAAGTTAAATTCTTCCAAGTCCCCAATCTTGCAAGTCTTTCTATTAAGTTGTTTGTAAACAGTGTCTGTAGAAAATTATGAATGTAAAGAAACAAAAACATCTACTATGTTTAAGGATTCTTTACAGCTAGACAATTTATGACTTGCTCAAGGGGCCCTAACTTTAACTCTTAATAGTAACTGTGTATTCTACACAAAAACTATAAAATTCACACATTACATAGCTCACATAACCTAGTGAACTAAATACAAAGATGTATATTATACTAGGTTATAGCTATAATTAATGTTGCCAATGCCATGATAAAATAATTTATACCTATTTAAATCCTATGGGTTTAAATTAGTGTTTCTCAATCTTTTTTACATTATCACTAAGGACTTGTTTCAAACTGTATGCTTTCTAATCAATCACCATATAGTTTTAATACCTCACATGACCTATTTATCTGTTTTATACTATATTTGTGCTTTATATTAACAAAAATAAGATATTTTACAAATCCCTCCAAATTTTCACCCTCCTGGGAAGAATATCTCTGTCATTGTGAATACATGGTTTATTTAGGTTAATAATTTGATGCTTAAATAAAAACTATATTTATAATTAAAATAAAGCTAAGCCCTTGAGCATTATGGAAGAATTAAGAAGAATATGAGAAAGACTCACAGCCATACTTCTAAAATCTCTAAATAATAACTGAGATCAGTAATTATTTAATGTGCAGCACACATTCCATTTGAAAGGTCACTATCATTATTCTTCACTGATTTTCCTAAACAATCAGTAATGAAAGTAATTTGTGGCTAATAAGTTAAATGTAGATTTTATAACCAAAAATAAAAACTTCTATTAATAAAGTTCTCAAGTACAAAATGGACAAAATACATAAAAATAAGAATCTGACAATCAGAAGGATCCCCAATTTACCTAATTGTGAAAATGGCACTGACATTTGATAGAAAAGTACTAGGAAAAAAATAATAAGAGGAAGAACATTATTTGAACACAAACTGTTTTACAAAAAAATATTAAAAAGCAATCATTTTACTAATAACCTTTAGAACTCTATTTGTTTATCTATAATTAAAACTCCTCCATACTAAGGTTCAAAGATAATGTTTCCTTAATTATACCATAATTTTCTGAATTTCTCCCTGTAACATAACTAAGGATAAATTATCAATTATTGCTGGTGAAGGTTAGAACATTAAAGGAAGGAAAAAATTACAGGAATATATTTCTTTCTTTGACCCATTTTGACCCCAGCCCACCTCATCCCACCCACACCAATAAGTATCTAGAACAAAAATAAGAGATAGAGTGTAAATAACTTAGAGTAAGTATTTATTATTCTTTCAGGAAGCAAATCAAAAGATCTTTCCCTCAACAAAACATAAAAAAAGAAAAAGTTAATAGGAGGATTGTCTAAAGCCAAATAGGCTACCAACACTCTAGATTATTAGGGATATAATACAGACATAAAACCTCAAATGTATTAAACATTGCTTAGTTAAAAATTAAGGATATATTTTAAAATTTTATTATTGGTCTTTCTTTCAGTGTCATTATTTTTTCATCCAATGACCTTGCAGCCTGAAAGCTTTAAGACTTCAGTAATGTTGCTGATAATGTTAGAATTACTAAAAATCACTTCTCTTGTTCTAAGGTCTAAGCTGTATAAGTCTTAAATCTCTACTGAAAAAAATTAGACCACTAAGGCATTAGTCTATTCTTAACCAAAACCCCAACTTTACTAGCAGTTGCAAATATAATCTAATAATTTCATTCCATTTATTTTTAATAAAGCATAGTTAATTAAAATCATGAACTCTTCAAAATTATTTTTTTATTCTTCGATTTTTAAAGAGGTGACAATTCCTCAATTAAGACGGTAAAGAGTTACACTACAAAACATGCTACATGTCCGGATGCACTGCATGACAGAATAATATTTAGCCATTAAAAATAGGTACCTTGGTGGTGAAAGAATGACTAATAAAAACAGAGCACACTTCTCTATAAATCAGAGGTAGCCACCAATTAAATGCCCTAGTTTTTGTTAATAAACAAATTTACCACTTTGTTTAGCATAAGTTAACGTTGCTAAAAACAAAGCAGTCTGACTAACAAAATGACAGTTTTCTAGTGAACAATTTATAGAAGGAAAACTGACAGCATTTTAATATATACAATAATAATAACATGTAATATTCACACATATAACAATAATATTAATATATAATTTATATATATATATATATATATATATATATATATATATATATATATGTCTATGTATATATATAAAAACAAAAGTAGGATTAGGGATTAATAGAAACCAGTAAACGACATGAAAGGTTAATCATGAAAGGATATAATCGAAAGTAATCAAAATTACAAAGGGCATTTTTTTAATCACAAGCTACACACCATACTTTATAGTTTAGAAAAATATTCTTCTAGTAGTTTATTTAGCAATGTATCAACCACTGTGTTAGCTACTAGAATTAAACATGAAAGAGTCAAGGAAGAAAATATATTTCTTCAAACAGAAATTTGGAAATTAATGAATTGATTAAATTGAATATTAACTCAAAATACATGCTGTCTAAAAACCAAAGCATGAAAGCCAAAAAAAAAGTCAGTCAGAAAAACGGTAAAAATTTATAAGAAATTACAAATTTACCTTGGCTCCTGTATACTTGGTTTTATTACATGGTTTTGTGGCAGAGAATCTTGTGATTTTTGTATTGAACTCTATAAAAGTGAAAAATAATTTATTTTATTTTTAAAACAAAATCAGCTATGCAATAGTACTATGCAAACATCTTTAAAAGGGTACAACAGGAAAAAGAAATTTGTCTCAAGCTACATAATGTACATCAAAATTCAAAGTAAATAATCTATGAATATGTATATGCATTTGCACACAAATATGTTCAGACTTCAAGCACAACATACATGATCACAGCTAGAGTACACAATGAGTCATTCCACTTAGGAACCAAATCAGAATTCTAGACAAAATTCTGCAAAAAGATTTACTATTTTACTTCTTTATCATATGTTTCATATCTGTAAGAAATATATGTCCATTTCTTATAACTTTTACTTTAAAATGAAAATGTATGATCATTGCTTGATTACAAGTATCAGTCTATAAAAATATTACAGCTGCATCTCTGATTCCAGATGTGTAAACTCAAATTACATATAAAATTCAAAAACCCAATATTCATCATAGAGTCTAATGATAAACAAATTTTAATTTAAAAATATCTGATGTGAGATGCAGTGGTACATGCCTATAATCCCAGCACCTAGGGGGGATGGCAAGTTTGACATCAGCCTGGGCAACTTAGCAAGACACTATCTCAAAATAAAAAAGGCTAGGGATGTAGCTCAGTGGTAGAGTGCCCCAGGTTCAATTCTAGTACTTCAAAAATAAATAAGTGATTAAAATAAAAATATCTGAGTTAAGTGAAGTTAAAAGAGGGTTATACTCAATCATATTCTGTCTTTCCTGCTGCAGAACAGCATGTTCTACCTTTCAGAACACTTTGTTATAATAGTTTTTCTGATCCTAACGACAGACAAGGCAAGACATACATTACCATCTATTTTACCGATAAATCAATGAGGGCCCATAAAAGGTAAGTAACTTTTTCAAGGACCATACAACCAGGGCTGAGGCTAATAGCTCATAATCCCTTTAACACTACTCTACTGCTAATATACTTAAGCATTGCACATAGCATTCAATGGACTTATCTAGAAACCAGAATACCATTCAAACCTCAAGGTTATCAAGAACAGTTAAAGGGGGTGGTGTTGTAGCTCAGTGGTAGAGCACTTGCCTAGCATGTGTGAGGCGATGGGTTTGATTCTCAGCATCACATAAAAATAAATAAATAAATAAATGTGTTATGTCCAACTACAACTAGAAGAAGAAGAAGAAGAAAAGAGGAGGAGGAAGAAGAGAAGGAAGAAGAAGAAGAAGAGGTTCAGGACTTAAAAAAATTCAAATATGAAGAGGTTTCTAATTTAGCCAAACAGAATAACTAATTACATTGTACAACTGCCTTACAATATACCTTAAAAGTGTTCTAAAAATCTATATTTTTTAACTTGAAATAAGTTCATGGTGTTATTTTTCAGTCTAAGATCTAGTCAGAACAAAATACATATTAGAAACAAAGTGCAGATACACTTATAGAAAAGAAGAATATGCAGTTAAATTCTATCAAGTGATAAATTCTTTTAAATAATGTGCAAAGTAATCATTTGAGTTCGATATAATTTTTCATTCAATATCATTTCTCATTCCATTTTCTAATCCAAGAACTAAAGAATCATAAATTTTTATGATGACAATAAAAGAGATCAACTAACCATCTCTAGGAGGGGATCAGATGAGTAAGACTCGAACATGGGTTTGTTTTTCAAAATAAGAAGAAATGCAGAATCTCCAATAATCTTCTCCAAAGCAAGTAATGAATGAAAGAGTCTGTAAACCAAAAAATTTATTAGTCTGACAATTAAAAACCATGCAAACATTGTTTTCAGTTTCTTTACTAATGGTCATACCACCAATACCATCATCTTTGTGTTCACAAAAGGAAATCTATAATAAATATATAACAAAGTGTCTCTCTGTTCCCCAAAACTGAGACTTAGGGGAAAAAATGGTTAATCAGAAACTATCACTGCTAAACATTCATTTAAAATAAAAAAAAAACATTTTGTTTACACCTGAAACATATTACCTTATTCAAACTTTTTATACTTTCTTTGACTACCATTTCATATAGTAAGAATACCCAGTATGATCACCCCAAAAACTATAAGGTAGTCTACCAAAAAGCAATAATTTTCTCTTTTACTTTAAACTTCAACAAAGTTAAAACAGTGATGAAATAAAACATGAATCAGTATAAAACCATTTCCCAAGAATTAAAGGTGATATTTTGTCGATCTTAGTCTCATGTTATTATACAAGAGAACTGTGAAGAAGAGTTTCTCATTTATCTGGATAATGAAATTGTCTTCATTTTTGGTATTTTTCTTGGCCCTTGAAATTAATGTCTTCAAGTTGTTAATTTTATATCTGATGAACTAAAGGATTTTAAGAGTCTATTGATCTATGATCAGTTCTGAAATATAACCTCAGTACATCACCAGCCATTGCTGAAGAAATATATATTGGGAAAACATCTTGCTTAAAGTTCTGTTTTTTGTTTCAAAATTAATCACACTTCTTTAAGGCTTCACACATAGGGCATTCTTAAGTAAATGCACAATAGAGAAATCTATGGAGAAGCCTCATTGTGTACCAATCAATCATCACAATGCATTTATTATCCTTATAGAGTCATTGTCTCATTTTCTCCAATACAGGAATCCGTTCTTTCAAGTATTTCTGTTGTCATGCAACAACAACAAAGTTAATAAAATAATTAGAAGTACCTTTTGTTTTGTAGAACAAGATCAATAAGTTATTAATTAAATACATTTACACAGCAAATCTATAACTGTAATATGAAAATTTTATGGTTTTGAATTCATTCCATTATCTAGTTAAATTTTTCAGTATATTCAAATACACTATAATACTTCCAATACTATTAAGTGTTTTCACCAGACTAAACAACCACATAAATGAATACAGATCAGTGATGGAAACAACTCCCTCAGCCTAAGTTTGTTTCTATTATCTACATGGTTATCCTCATTAGGCAGCCTGAACCTACAGAATAAAAGTCACATTCTCTTATAGCTAAAATCACACATATATAACAATATATTACAGAGTCCTAATTAAACTGAAGAAAGCCACAAATCAACATGGCACACATGCCACCTTCTAATGCAATGCGCACTAAAAAGCAGAACATGTCCCAAATGCTTTCTCAGGACACATAAAACTGTTTTGTTTAAAACCAAAGAAAATGGAACAGTAAATAAGTTTGAGAAACACTGGATGAAAGAAAATTTTAAATGTTAAATCATTTTATTAGTATATGGAATTTCTCAGAGATTCTAACTTTCAAACATGCACTTACCCTATTAATATGGAACACTACTCAGGGAAAATCACTTAGGAATCACAGCTTTCTAGTTTGCTGTCACTGCTGTTGTTTAAACAGATGGCATCATGTCTGTCATTCAACAGTTTGATCTGTATGTTTAGGACCCTCATGCTCAGCTGTTGTTCAGTTTTTCCAACCTACATTATTTACAACTTAGGAATAAAAAAGGGGAAGAATTCTAAAACCTTTTGTAACTGTTCTCATTACTATTTCTTCTCTCCTTTCAGCTAAGCCTCACTCTCTACTTTTAAGCTGAACATCCATTATAAACACTGTCTCTAATTTATATATTCATGCCACAATTTAGAATTAACCTCAAAATATGCCATGATGTAGTCTTGTCCTGTAGTTTATAGTTATATATAAACATTGATATACTACTGTTGAGAACATGATTCTGAGTTATTCTGGAATGGCAGAGGAAAGATAGAAGGGGCCTGGATCCCCTCTGACATTAAGGAATCGTCATATGTAACCCAGTTACCTGCTAACTTCTTTCACATAACATACTAACAATCAGGACAAGATTTATTCTGTTTGGGCTTGCTATTACTAGCAGTCAAATGTAATCCCTAACTCATATACTTGTACCCAATCTTTAGCCAATGTTTGAATGTACAGTACTCAACAGTCCATGTACAGAGAAAATGTGAGCTGCCTCTCGGTAATTCTCTAATTTGTGTTTTGAATTTCCTCCTTAAAATGTGCTAATGATCTGATAATTGTTTATGACTTTTCAACTGAAGTGTGAAGTACTTGCAAAGCAAATTTACAAATGTCAAGTACAATTTGAGAATTACTATGTCTTTTTTTTTCTCTAACATACAATTCTCTATGGGGCTGTTTGTGTTTTTTTTTTTGTTTGTTTGTTTGTTTGTTTTTTAAAGCTAAGAGCAATATAAAACATATTTAGGAACTAATGACATGCTCTGTAACAAAACTCAGGGACCTGTACTTAAATGTCTAATATGGCAGCCAGAGAGAGCAAGTAGCAATGTAGTAGAGTGACTTCTCCACGTCTTCTTAGGAGCTCTGTCCTAGTCTTATTCCAAGCCTGACTTTTAACTCTCAATACCAAGGAGGCAGAAGCCAGTGAATAGGAAAAATGAAGGATATGACACTGCTTTCAAAAATGCTTTCTATAGCAGGAATACCAATATCACTATCATCTAATGAGTTGTCTACCTTAAGACCAGCTCAACCTCAACATGAACAATATGCTGAAGAAAGTATATTTATCAAAAAAATGAAGATATTCAAGATATTACCTTGAATTTACTTTTGATTAACTTAAGTGAGAAAATGAAGCCTCAAGAATCTTTTTCCCCCGATTCCTAGAAAACTAGTAAAATATTGTAACTAAAAACTTAAACACTTAATTATGATTAATAATATCAGTTGTAGATCAATTTTTAATGTTGATTTTATAAGCTCTGTATATTTTTCACAAAAGCAATCACTTTTTAAATCTATAACAAAATCACAGCACATTTTAATATATTATCAAAGCATAGCACTGTCGAAGAAAAAAAATCTGGAAGAAGTAACAGTCTTTGCTATGGCGGAACAACAGTCATAATTCATTTTTCAATATGGGAATCCTCTCTGCAGTGTTTTAATAAACAGTGATCCAAACTCTAGCATAACACAGATCTCACTATCACCTTTTCCACTATTGGGAAGCATTGTTCACTAAATCCTCAGCCTTTCCAAGTCAAAGTCTGTCCTCTTTGTTTCTAATTCTTTAACACAGACACAACTGAGCTTCTAATCCCTTACTTTTCTTAGCTCTTCGGTGAGTGGACAATGGCTTTGATTTGGTATCAAATCAAAAAACCCAAGCCACCCTTCTGATTCCCAATTGATTACATCATCCATATAGGACATACTTTCTAGATACTCTTTCCTGATTATGTTCCTCATTTCTGTTTTTTTTTTTTTTTTTTTGGTCAGTGTGCCTTTAAAAACAAGTCAAATATCCAAAAACAACAGAATATGAAATAGGATGAGATTAATTAAACTGCTTTATATACAATGAAGGGGAGGGTCTTTATCTCCCTGGATTTTAATGATGATTTATTTGATGCCTAATCCTTGATAAAGAAGATAACCCCAATTATCATGCTGTACTTAGGAGAAAACAGGATCAGTTTTATAATAATATTTTACTACTCTATTTAGAGAAATGCACTGTAATCAAAAACTGGAGTAGCCAGGATGCCTCACTAGATTTTGTGAAAAAAATGCCTTGAAAATTTTGCAATAGCAATACTTAGAAGGAATATTATTATTATGTTCTGATATGTATTCTGATATGCATTAATAGCTCCATCTCAAGTCATAATTTTAAACTCAAAATTTTAAAAGATTTTTAAAGACTATTTTTCTATAATTACATTACCTGGTACCATAATCCACAACTACCCAATCTTTAGCAGTTCCTGTGATAGCATCATGATGTTGAAACAGTCCCAAATTCCTTCTGGCTTCTGTCAGTGCCGTGTAATATGTTGATAAAAGAAATTTATTTATCTTGAATTTCTGAGCTTGTGTCTGGGCGAAATAGTAAATAATTTCAGCAGCCCTAATTGCATAAAAAAATCATTAGTTTTTATTTAAAAAAACATTTTAGTGTATAATCTATTACATTGTTTTTTTTCTTCTTTTTTTTTTTTTTTTGTTTGTTTGTTTGTTTGGTTGGTCGGGTTTTTTTGTTTGTTTGTTTTTGTTTTTTGATACCAGGGACTGAACTCAGGGGTTCTTAAATACTAAGCCACATCCACAGCCTTTTTTCTTTCTTTTTTTTTAATATTTTAATTTGACACAGGGTCTTGCTAAATTGCTTAGAGCTTTTCTAAATTGCTGAGGCTGGCTTTGAATTTGTAATCCTCCTGCTTCAGCATCCTGAGGTGCAGGGATTACAGATGTGTGCCACCATGTCTGGCCTACACTGATACTTTTTAATGTGTTTTTAAAAAATTCCACAATCTCAGTACAAAGAATTTATACAAAAGATACCAATGATAAAAATTTTTACAAAACCACCAATTATTCAAATTTTCAATCATCAAAGACCAACATGTTATACTGATTTTGGAGGTCCTTGTTCTAGAGAATCTTAGAAAGAAGTCAGCCCCTGTTGGTAGCTGACAATATAAATTGGGCAAGTTTATATATATATATATATATATATATATATATATATATGGAAAGTTTTATACAGTGGGAAAAAAATCTCTGTATATAGCAGAAAGAATTGAAAAATATCTCTTCCCTTCTGTTCTCCAAGATACAGACCAGGAACATCATCAGAACACATTTATTCTTAATCCTGTACAATAAAAAGAGAAGCAATGTCCCAGAGGTTTGGGAGGCAGAGGTAAGAGAATCATGAGTTCAAAGCCAGACTCCGCAAAAGCAAGGTGTTAAGCAACTCAGTGAGACCTTGTCTGTAAATAAAATATAAAAATAGGGCTGGGGATGTGGCTCAGTGTTTTGAGTGCTTCTGAGTTCAATCCTCCTTACCAAAACAAAGAGAGAAGTGATGGTAGGAAAAACTGCATGGTACTGAGAGTCAGATGCTGAGAGGTGCAGGAAGTGATACTCAATAGCAGCTCAGGGACAACGGCAAGTTTCAGTTTTAAATAACATAAAACAAATGAGAAATGAAAAGTAATAAATAGTATGTTTTTCTCTTTTACCCTACAGAAGAAATTAAAAAAAAAAACTTTCAGAATAGATTGGGGTCAAGAATATAAAGTTCATGATTTCCACCTTTATTTTTTACATCATAAGAGACAGTTCAAGATAGGTTTCTTTTAAGATAATGCTAAGTGAAATTAGCCAACCCTCAAAAAACAAATGCCAAATATTTTCTCTGATATAAGGAGGCTGACTCATAGTGAGGTAGAGAGAGGGAGCATGAAGGAATTGACAAATTCTTGATAGGGCAGAGGGGTGGGAGGGAAAGGAGGGGGAAGGGGATTAACAAGGATGGTGGAATGTGATGGACATCATCATCCAAAATGAAGACACGAATTGGTGTCAACATACTTTATACACAATCAGAGATATGTGCTATATACATGTAGTAAGAATTGTAATGCATTCTGCTGTCATTTATTTATTTTTTTAATCCAAAAAGATATGCTTCTTTAAAAGTGTTTAAAAGGAGATATGGCTTAATGGAGAGAAAAAAAGAAGAAGGTACTATGGGCTAAACAGGTTAAGCTCAATGGAGAGAAAATCAAGGCAAGTTTAAAAAATGTATCAAGATTCAGGAAAAAAAATATTAGAGATGCTTTATAAAAAGTGATGATGGATTTCTCGAAATCATAGAAATAAATAAAAGACAGTAAATAATCTCCACTTTAAAATTCTAACGCTTACAAAAATCATAGTATGAGAATCAATAGGTGGAATGAAGTAAAGGTTGTATGTATGTCCATATACATCCATGGCAAATATTCTTGGTTTTGAAAAGAGTACATACAAATATATAAACCAAAATATTAAACAGATTTTCAAAATATTCTTTATACTCTTCTATTTTTATTTAATTTTCTAAATGATGATGAAATATTACTATTTTCAGGAAATAAATTTATTTGCAAATAAATTAATACATTTGGAAATTCAAAACTAGTGTATACCTTTTTGCTTTGTTTTGTTTTAAAGCAGAATATTCAAAATAAATTTGTAGCTTTGAATATATTTAATAAATTTATTTATAATTCTTTTCCACTAAAAAAATGCTTCACATTTAAAAATCACTAATTCAGTGAGCTGAAAGAATCTATATTATTTAGTACTTATTCTATTTCATTATAGAAAATTTAGAGTAATATGACAGATAACTGATCATTCCAAGTCTCTAAAATTTATGAGCTCTATTTTATTATAAATATAGGATATATTCCTCTCTTATATCCCAAATACTAGTGAAATGTTGGGATTTTGAAATACTGTTAAGAGAAGCATGACAAAAACAGACACTGATATACCAAAGCAAATTCTTGAAGAAATTCACAATTTTTATTAAAAGGCTTTTAAAAAACAGAACCCACAAGTATATAAAAGAGGATAGGTAAAATTTAACTTGCTGGTTTTTTTGTTTTTGTTTGCTATGCTGGGACTAAAAACAGAGCCTCATGCACACTAGGCAAGTGCTAGGCCACTAAGCTATACCTTTCTTCCTCTCTTTCTTTCTCTCTCTCTCTCTCTCTCTCTTTCTTTCTTTCTTTTTTTTTTTTTTTTTTTTTTTTTTTT
>NW_026000026.1:66641652-66647990 GCF_001458135.2 Marmota marmota marmota | reverse complement strand
AAAAAAAAAAAAAAAAAAAAAAAAGAGGGGGGTATACCTAAATGTCCAAAAATAGCAGAAAGAATAAAACTTGGTATACTCATCAAACAAATTAGAGAGTGTATAAAGTGTTAAAAAGAAGTAAACAGACAGAAGCAGAAAAGTACACACTTATGATTCCTTTCCAACACAATTTAGGAACAAGTGGTATCTTTGACAATAGTGGCTCCTATTGAAGGAGTCAGTGGTGACCAAGAGGGGACCTGAGGAACTGCTTCAGGTGCTATGACTGTCCTAGCCCTTGTTATGGTGGTGGTTATAAAGGGGTTTTGAAGTTGGAAAAATTATCTACACACTTAGGGTTTGCACACTTCTTCTATGTGTGTGATACTTTAATTTTCAAAATTACTTTAATAAGTTGTTATAGTGGGCATACAAAGGAAGAAATAGTGAAATAATAAAATTAGGATCTAACTCTTCAGAGTCAGACAGAAGACCAGACCTTTCTATGGACTCCAAATCATTCTCCAAATCATTCTCACATTCATACCTCCCCCTCTGATCAGATATTCATGTTTGAACTTTGCCTTTGAGAAGAATACACAGATGATTTAAACAGAGTCCCTATGTTCAGATCTCCCAAACTGGTAGAAATTTAGTTATAAATATCTTGAATAGGCTTAGTATTTGACTTAAGTTTATCTATGTGATATTACATAAGTTTATTTAATAAATTAAATTCTTACTACATAAACTGTGGTCTACCTCTAGCTTTCTAATTTTCTACATAATAATGTTGATTCCTTTCTATAGTATTTTCATAGATCTTCTATCTTATAGGTAAATATGTAAATATAATAAACATGTTGAATAATCAATTTTCTCCCATAGGATCTTAAAATTAAAAAAAGAAAAGAAAATATAAAGACTTGTTGACCAAATGTAAATATATGTCTTCTATGAATTTTGACTCAACACATTTTTAATGAGATAAGGAAAATGCAAATCTATCCAGATATATTATATTATCAAATTACTACTAAATTTTTTAAGATATGATAATGGTATTATGCTTATAATCTTTAAAAGTATCCTTACCATTAAGAGATACATACTCAAGTAGTTACAGACGAAAAGTACATAACAACTGAGATTTGTTCCAACATGATCTTGGGATAAGGCTGAGACAACAGTGGGGCAGAGGTGAAAAAAGAGTGATCTCAGTTGATACATATTGAAGTCGAGCCAGGATATGAAGAGAAGGGAGCTGTCTGTGCTATTCTCAAAACTTAAGGGTGCATTTCAAATTTTCCACAAGGTTAAAAAAAAAAAGTAAGAACCACAGGCAAACTATTAATTTTAGAAATCTTATCACTTAAGAAAAAAGGTTGTGTATTTTCTGGATATGAGACATTTGCAAAATTCATGATCTATTCATCTACAAATGCTAGTCACACTACTAAATCAGAAGGAAGCAACTATCATAGAGGAGCAATAAACTTTCAATGCTGGTAGAAAAATAGGGCATTTCTGCAAAATGGAAACTGCAACTTAGTAAGTACAGACTTTCAGTCACATAAAAGCAATGCCTCTATAATTCCCAAGGAGTGTTAAGAGTCATCTTTAGAAATTGAACTATGGTATATGATAATTTTTTTCTTAATGAATTGTACTTTTACATAAGAATTATATAGTCTAAGAAATGCCAAGATGCAGTACAAAGAAACTAAGAATACGGTGTTGTAGCTTCAATGAACACTAAGGGCTCAACTTTGAAAACAGTGTTATAAATAAATATCTTCCATTACCTTTACTCCCAACTGAGGTTGAGAATTCATATATTTAAAAAGATACTCATAATTCTTGAATTGTAAGTCCCATTCTGAGTAGTCAGTGTAGCGAAAATCATCTCCAAGTGGGGCCAAGAGAACTTTAGTACGGAAAAGTTTTGACTTCTTTCGATACTGATCTAGAATCAAAAGAGCCCTAAAAAAGAATAGAAGAAAACATGAATTATATTAAGAGGTCAACAGAGCAACTTAATAAGAAAGTATCAAAATTCAAATGTATAATACATTAAAGCAAATTATTGTATATTATCTGTATATTTAATATTTATATAATTTACAAGGCAGATTTTTTTATAAATCACACATTATCCACTTAAGAAATTATCCAATTAAGAAACCCATACTTTTCCAATGAACTGTCTTTAGAGAAATATGGTCACAACCAGATTTGGCATGTTAATTACTAGGGCAGCAATGTCTTCCTGAAGCCTAGCCACAGCAATTGGCTCCCAGATAGCCCATGTTTAAAATAATTTAGTCCAAGAAGACATAAATATTTCTCATCCAATCAACTTTGAAGTTTGCTTTGTTTTAATCTCTCTTCTCTAATTTAATGTAAAATCTTTATAGTCTAATTAAACAGAAAAATGCATTTCAAAAAAGACTAATTCGCATAAATCTTAACCTATAACATTCTACAGAAAGTACTTCCTCTTCTGAAGAAAGAATAACAATTGGACACCTGCCATAAATAATCTGATTATCTGTTACAGTGTCCTTTTCAATACTGTAACCATATAATGTTTGGGAATTGAATAAGCTATTTTAGTTTCTATCTCCTCGGGCTCTAACCCAGGACTCAGTGTAACACACTGTGCTGATATGATCAGCTTTTATACTTCATATTCTAGTATTCTGAAGAAAACTGGGAAATGCTGAATTGGGGAACTGTTTGAGGAAGTCTGGGAATTCAAAGTAAGAGGAAGACTTATAAAAATGAAATTCAAAAAGCAGATAACACAGTGTAATTCATGGTGTTTATAAAACCAAATTTTAAGAAATTAGTGCTTAAATAACAAGTTGGTTTTTTTTTACTTAAATAACAAGTTTTTTTTCACTTCGAGGATTATTCAAAAGTGAATTGCAATTAACAATATAAAAACCTATGAAAGCAACTCAAAGAATATCTGTAATAAGAGTCATTCTATAATAATTATTAAAAAATTAAATTTAGAATCCCATATGGTCTTTTGAAAAAAATGTACAGTCTCTGAAACGACTTTGTATATGTTAAATTTTAGCAATACTTTAGGGCTTGGCCAGTAAAGTATAACCATAATGCCCTTATGTAACATATAATGTTTAGTTTTCTAAGATTAGCATTTGGCACCATACTTAATCTTTACTATTAATTTACTCACATTTCACACTTTTCAAAACCAATTTTAGATTATTACTTACAATTTTTAAAGACACATGAATGATGAGATTAGCCACACAGAAATAAGACCAAAAGTAACAAGAGTGAAAAAATCAAATATATCAACCACAGATAAAAGATACTATGATTGGGCATGCAACTATATTCTTGAGGCAGTCAGCATAAACAAGTTTACTATTATATTTACCACAATTTCTATATATTGGTGCTTTGCACATATACAGAAAAAAAAGAGTACAAACATTAATGGTGTCCTTTTTACATCTGGCATCCATCCTAACTCTCACGCTTCTGCCCAGAAAATATCAACAGTAGGAAAGACAAGCAACCATTCTATACCATTTGGCATGTAGTATGTGCTCACTAACTATATGACAAACAAATGATGAATGCATTGACCAATACTATATGTGAAGGCATAAAGATACGATTTGCTCTTGACTTCTTCTATTAAATAAGAAATGTCAGCTTAACTCCAATCATCAATCCCCCCAAAAAAGTTCCTTGAAACATCAAATTATCTGACATTCAATGGAAAAAAGCCAACTTAAAATATGACACCATACAAAAAAACTAATGAAGAAAGGTATTTCCTTATTTGCAAAGTAGAGGAATCTGTTGCACTTAACATATCAAAAGATGTTACTTATATATTACAGTTAAATCTCATTTTATTTAGGGTATTAAAAAGTGTCACTGAGCTGGAATGCATGTGTTATCTTCACTCATCACCAGGTCAAAAAAGATATGTCTGTATATGAAGTAAATAGAAGAATTATGTTAGAACTTTTAAGAAGTTATAAAAAACAACAACAACAACAACAAAAAAAAAAACACCAACTCATCCATATGTCCCCTGGTGCATGGAAACTACCTTCAAAACCACTGGAATTGACTGAGCATAGACATGCTCCTAGGAAGCAATTTGTGGAGGGTTAAATAACACAGTCAAAGGATTACACAAAGTGGCTTCTTTTCTAGCAATGTACCAAACACAGCACTCTCAACAGCACCCAAGAAGGAGAAAAGGGGCTCACAATACTTGTGGATACACTGGAACTCCCCAACTGAAACATCTGGCTAATCTTAAAATTAGCTCCCGATCCCTGACCACCTGAGCTGGAAGGAGTGATGTAAATACAGGCAAATACAGAGGGCTATGTGCTTAGTTAGGTCAGGGCTCCTCTTACCCCAGGCCTTCAGATCACTGCACTGTCTGGACAGAATATCTTATGCCTGACCAGCCTAACCCTAGAAAGCAGGCTGCTCATAGTTCTTGGTTTCATTGCTGTTGGAGCCAAGAAAATGAAAACCAGATCAGCCCAGTCTTGGAGAATTTTTCAAAAGAACTTTGAAGTCATATTTTGATAAAAGGACTTCTTAGCTTCAAGAAGACTCCCATGCTAAAACACCTTCAGTTCTGCCACAATGAAGGGCTCACACTGGAAGATTTTCTTTATGACCAAGAGCTCAGTCAAGATTAAACCACCTGATCTCATTTGATTCCTTATGTGTATTTTTTTAAAGTAACTTATTTTTTAATGCATACATTTGACAGTACAAAGATCTTAATGTATTTAAGAGGCCATTATTTTCTTAGCAGAGTTTTGTGTTTTTATATTATGATACAATGTTTTATTCAATTCATTATACTAATTTTTAAGTGAAGAAATTAAACTTTAAAAGCACCGAAATTAGAAACTATAGGTAACTTGTTTTAATGAGATGAGTCCTTCATTAGCACAATTGTATTCTAAAGAAATGTTTCATTTCTTTGATTATTTTACTTAAATAATGTCTAAGTATAAATATTCCTAATTAAAGTTTTCTATAAGTCAAAAATATCAGAAAGATGCAAAGCTGTATATTCATCAGAGCTGGGCGATATTCACTATTATTGAAGTTGTTACTATGGGAAGATAATTACACTCTTTATGTGTTCCATTTCAACAAATGTGTTTTTACAGTTGAGTTGCTTTTCTTACCAATTTATACAATGGAGACCAGAAGTTTTATTATCAACAAAAGTATATGAAATCAATCAAACACAGTAGAAAGCTTTTATAAGGAGGGCAAAGGAGGTGGTAATAATAGTGCATTGTGGGTTAGCCACTGTATATTGATCTTCTATTGTTCCATTTCCATTAAACTATAACACATAAAAGGCATAGTCAAATCTGGCATTTTTAAGTTGCCTTAGATCTTGTTTGAATGAATACTTAAGATAAGGATAATGCTGGCTACTGAAGCTATTTATTCAACCTCAGCAACTCACAGCTAAGTAGCTACTTTATTCATGATGTTGTCTTACGAAATACATGTTTTCATACCTTCTCTGGACATTTTCAGAAGATATTTCTTCTGAGGGGCGTCCCCAGGGACAATCATAGCTGCCTCCAGGAAGCCGTTTAAAGTCAAACTGGCAGCATATTTTAGGATCAGGTCCACAAGTGTGAGGGATGTCATAGCTGTAGAAAGGCATCATGTGGCAAAAAATATCTGTGGCAGATCCCAGATCTAAAATAAAAAGCCAACAAACAAACTTGCATTTACAAAATATGTTTTCCCCTAAACTGCTCAATGATGCCATTACTTTACACGTATATAATGCAAGCTCTATCTTCAATCAACAGCCCTTTAACTACCACTATATATACCCCAGAAGCGTTTAATAGCTTTAATCTGAAGGAAAATATATATCTCAGCCTCTCTTTACCTTTTCTATGTAAATATAGTATGGGCAAAAAGCCCCATAAAGAACCAGCGTCTGCTGACCTGGAAGGATACCAACTGACTTGAAGTTAAAATTACAACTGGTTCATCCAAATTCATGAGGCTGTCTACCCCTGTTTCATAATACCTGCCATATCTGTCCCTTGCCAGGCAATAGTACATACTGGGGGACCAAGATATTTAGCTAGAGGGCCTGAGTGAAAGAGAAAACAAAGAAACTGAAAGAACAAAAGAAGGGTGGGGCAGGGGATTATGAAAACACTAGTCAAATGCCTATTCACCTCTTGCACTGAGGAAAGAAAGCACAACACAGGAAAGTTCCCAGAGTCTATCCTGATGTTCACCAAAAGTGAGTCAAGGGGACTTTTTTTTTTTTTCGGGGGGGGGGGGGGGGG
>NW_026000026.1:66618788-66641643 GCF_001458135.2 Marmota marmota marmota | reverse complement strand
GGGGGGGGGGGGGGGGTAAATTTAAAAAACAAAAACAAAGCAAACAAAAAAATGTAGAAAAAGAGCACTGATTACTGAAGGAGAATAATTTTTAATTAAAACCTCAAGAGCAACATTTGTTAAGATCTTGCCCTAGAAAGAGCTGATGCCCACCACAAGTAAGACTTGACCACTTAAAACAGAGGTTAAAAGTGGTTATCCTCAGAAGTGTGATCCTAAGCTTTAAACAACTTCTCCTACCTTTATTTATGTATGGATTTCCAATTTCCAGAAATGGGTATTTACTGCTTTATAATAAAAACAAAAGAAAAACAAAAAAGCAACATTTACATTTCTAAAAAATAAAAATAACTGCTTCATGAGAACCAGAGCCAGTAATTCCAGGTGTAATCCAAGTTTCTCAGGAGGCTGAGGTAGAAGAATAACTAAGGCCAGCCTCAGCAATTTAGCGAGAACTTGTCTCAAAAAATAAAAAGGGCTGGGGATGTAGTCCAGTGGCAGAGCTCTTGCCTAGCATACCCTTTAAGGATTGGCCCTGAGTCTGATCCCCAGTGCTACAAAAGAAAGGGGGGGGGGGGGGAACAATACAAGCTCAATTTATTGATATCTTTCAAAAAGCAACATGTTCAAATGTATCTTATGTTCTAAAATATTCCAATTTTAGCTATTTAGTTAAGATAATTATCACTTTTGTAAATTTTTAAAACTATTAAAACTTTTATGTTTCTGTGTTATCAGTGGTTTCAATGAAGCCCATTCAAAGGTGTGGCACCAGGAATATTGTTCACCAATACTTGCTATGTGCACACAGGTTACTACAAGTCCCAGAACTGACAGAAACTTCCTCTTCCCTTCTCCTACAGATGAAAACATACTCATCATCCACCTACCTTGCCTTATACCTCACTACTTAGCAGTTCATATATATATTTAATTTTATCCACTGCCTTTAATTGGGCCTGCATTTTATCAAATTAGACAATAACTTCCTTACAGGAAAGGATGTTTTCTATATTTCTTCCTTGCACAGTATTAAATATATCAAAGTATTCAATAATTTCTTACTGATATTTATGGGCAAATTAACAATCCTTTGTTTTTCAAATGCTCCTTTGCATTCAATGAAACTACACAGGATATAACCCCTTACAAATTCTTGTCCTCCTTACAGGTTTAATTTTCCAGAATAAAAAATTACATAGCTAGTTGCTTTCCTTATTGAAAAAAAAAACAGAAGTTATGTGTAATAAAGTTATTGTCTAGATATACAAATGATTTTTCTGAAACACCTAAGGAATATAGATTATATAGGAAAGAAAGTATGATGTAATGTAGAAATTTCCTAACATCATTTTAGCAACAAAATCTTGTTTTCAAGATGAAATCTTACTGAGAAGTTAATGCCAGGGAGTTAGGAGCTTGGGCTTCAGGATTGCACATAACTAGATCTAAACCTCTGCTACCCATAACCTGTCTGACTTTAGCAAATGGTTTCACATAGTTAAACCTCCATTTCTTCACCATCAAAAAGGGATAGTAATGAATGTAACTTAAAGGATGGTAATAAAGGCTAAATAAGAGAGCAGATATAAAAAGCATAGAATAAAGTATGGCCTACAGTAAAAAACCAATAAATAAAAATAAATGAACAAATGATAATTGGGGATTGGGAGAGGGAAAGCCTCCCACTAGGCCATGGTTCTGTCTCCTCTGCCTCAACGAAGGCCAGCAGAAGCATGTCCTTGAAATATCTGCATGCCTACAGAACAGAATGAAAACAGACACTACAGACAACATGAAGGCTCTTCCAGGAGGACAGGATTAAGGTTTTCAAGGGCAATTCCTACAAGGTACAGAGACAAGAAAGGCAAAAGGAAGGACACAGGCTGAATATGAGACAAAAGACTAAATAGCAGTTCTCATGCATGTTCAATTTTGTGATAAAGCATGTGCTTTTTAAACCAGAAGCAAATGATAGCATTATTGGCACAATACTAATCTCTGTATTCCATACTTCCTTTAGACATAATAAAGATTCAATGATCTATGAATAAACATAAACATCACTGCTTAAAAGAATCTTGACACAACCATCCTGGAAAGTAACTGTAATAAGAGAATGACCATCTTTAGTCAATATGAATTTTAATAATGACACTGAATAAAACCAACAATGTCATGAGTTTATAACCCTTGTGAAACAACATCTAGGTCAAGTGTGATCTTCTGCTTTCATCAAATCCTACATACCCCAATTCTGTCTCCAAAAAAACTCCAGTGTTTTATGCTGTGCAAAATGTTTTTTAACTGCATAATGAACTCTCTGGATAAGCATATGTGAAAATCCAGCACGTTTTAGAAGATAAGCCATTGTTGGTGAATGTCCAAAAGGGTCAATGGCCCAACCAGAACGAGGTTTCACGCCTGTTAAATAAAGAAAATAAGTGTTATATTTTGAAATTGATAAGTGAAATGAAATAAAAACAAGTCACAACACATTCAAACACATCAGAATTCTATGGACTCCTGGGTTATGAGTTAGAGGATCTACTTGACATCACCCTTTGCAAAGTACTCCCAGTAAGACTCCCCACAGGGAGGAAGCTGCCACTCATGTCCACCAAGGCAGGGAGATGGTCACTGAAATTCATTAGATGGAATTGAAATAAGCCCTCTGCCATCTCATAGCTATTATAAAGCCACTACCATTCACCTGAGTTGGACAGACAAAAAGGACCAAAGCTCTACCCTCAAGGATCTCAGAGTGCTGTTATCTGTGGAGGGGGACAGCCCAAAAGCACACTGATCTGTCATTTCAATTTATACTTCCCAATCTCCACATTTAGAACTTTTCGGTCTGTCATTTATACTTTACACAGCTACAAATTATCTTAGTATATAGTGGTAGAACTGATCAGAATAATTATTTATCATATTTCACATTTTGAAGCTGTTGCTTTTTCTCTAACTTAAGAGGGGATCAATAGAAATTTTTACACCTGGATCATATCAATTATAAGAACCTTCAAATAAAGCTATATAGTTCACAGATAAAAAGTAAAATAAATAAATAAACAGATTATAGTTGAGATATTTATTCATTGACCATTATACAAATCTGATCTTTCACTTATGTAGGATTCTCAAATGAGACTTCTACTCATATAAATTAGATGCAAATTAGATAGTACAAATAACTGTAGAGAAATTTTTAGCATTATCAAAAAATTACCTAAAACAAAAGGCCCTGTAGGCATGGAATTTTACTGGTAAATCCTTTCAAATGTCCATAAACTTCATGGAATATAAGGAAAAATGCAATACTACCTAATTATTATATTAAGTATCATTAAACCAATAAATAATTCATATAAATGTAGCACATTAAGAAAGAAAACTAATCTCACTTATGAAAACAGATATAAAAATCATAAACAAAAAACACTAAACAGATTGAACTCAATAGCACCAAGACCAAAAGGGATTTATCCCAGGAAGTCAATGACTTTTTAATTGAGCAAACAGCTATCATATTCATAGAACAAATTAGACAAACCATATAATGTTAATAGATGTCTGAAAGAAATCCAGTAATATTCAATATGCACTGCTACTTGAAAAATACTAAAAAGAGAAGAAATTTCTCAATGCTATAAAAAATACCCACCATAAAATAATAGATAATATACTTAGTAAAGCTAAGCAATTTCCTTTAAAAAACTGAAACAAGAAAAGGCAAATAGCACCATGTCATATGTCACTATTACACCTGATTTGAACAATGTAAAGAGATATATGGTCTAATCCTAGCAATATTAATAGGGGACACATTTTTCATTTTTTTAAGATATACTTATAACAATCAATAATAAATTAGTAACGATAAAATATTAGTAATGATAAAAAGTAAACTTTCTAGGAGATTTACACACATAAATACAAATCCAAACTTTCCTATAATGGTATTAAATGGTTTAAAAAAATGAGAAACTAAAAACTAAGAACTCATATTCAGAACATACAAAGAACATCTACAACACACAAAAAACAACTCACTTGGAAAAAAAAATGGTAAAGACTTAGAAACTTCAAAATAAGACAAACCACTGGTCAATAAGCATAAGAAACAGTACCTGACATCATTATTCACCAAAGAAATGCAAATTAAAATATCACTGTATTTCCACTAGAATGGTTAAAACAAACAAACAAACAAACAAAAAAAGATTAACAATGTCAGTAAGAAAATAAAATGGCTGAAATTCTAATTCATTGATGGTGGAATATAAAATAGTAAAACCACTTTGAAAAACTCTTCCATATTTACCAATAAGTTAACACATATCTACCCTAAAACTCAGAAGTTCTATACCTAGTATTTATCCATGACAATGAAACATATACCCACAAAAAGATGTGTACGCAAAATGTTTACTGCATCATAGGTCATAATAACTAAAACCTAGAAGCACCCCAAATGTTTGACAGGAAACTGAATAAACAATACTACTACTAGTCATCAAAAAGAATGAATTACTACCCAATCATCAAAAAGAATGAATTACTGAATGAATTATTGTGGTAACACAACAAAGACAACAAAACAACTATTATGGCTTACATATGAGGTTTTCCCCCAAAGCCATGTGTGAAGAAACACAAGAAGGTTTAAAGGCTAAATGACTGGTGAAATGATTGAGAGCCTTAACTCACTCAGTGAATTAATCCCCAGGTAGGCTGGTAGGGTGTAGCTGAAGAAGGTAGGCCATTAGGGGCATGTCTTTGGGGAATATATTTGTTGAGCTGAGCATAGTTTCTTTCTGTTTTCTGATCATCATGTGAGCAATCTTCCACCATGATCTTCTGCCTCACCTCAGGCCCTGAAGAATGGAGCCATCTCTATAAACCGAGACCTCTGAAACCATAAGCCCCCAAACAAACTTTTCTTCCTCTAAAATTATTCTTGTGAGGTCTTTTAGTCATAGCAGCAAAAAAGCTAACTAAAACAAAGATGAATCTCAAAAACCAATGCTGGTAGCAGTATATATGATCATATATGCACCAGGCATGATGGCACACACCTGTAATACAGCCATTTGGGAGGCTAAGGAAAAAAGATAACAAGTTTAAGGTCAACCTCAGCAACATAGTGATACTATATCAAACATTTTTTTTTTTTTTTAAGGGCTGGGATGTAGTTCTGTGGTAGAGGACCCTGGGCTCAATCCCTACTATGACAAAAATAAAAGATCACTATATATAAATCAACTGTGTCTCTATATTCTAGCAATGAATATTTCTAAATAAAAAAAAAATTTAAAAGCATCCCATTCATAATGGGAGCAAAAGGAATAAAATACGCAGGAACAAACTTAACAAAAGGTTCAAGACTTTTATACTAAAAGCTATTTTTAAAAAAAACACTGAGAGAAATTAAAGATCTGCATAAATGGAAAGACATTCCATCTTCATGTATCCTCAGATTAAACTGACAAATTCAACACAATAACTACCAAAATCTCAAGATGGCATTATGCAGAAATTAATAAACTTATCCTAAAATCCAAATTGGAAAAAAATATCAAAAGACCCTTAATAGACAAAATAAGCTTAAAAATAGAACAAAGTTGGAGGACTCATACTTCCCAATCTCAAAACTCACATACACAAAGCTACAAAAATCAAGACAGAGTGGTATTGGAATAAAAACAGACAGAAAATCAAAGGACAGCTTTATAAGCCCCAAAATAAAGCCTTCACATTATGGTAAACTGATTGTCAACAAGAGTGCCAGGACAATTCAATGAAGACCAAGCAACAGGAATGTTGGGACAACGGCTATCAACATGCAAAGGAATGAATGTGCGATCCTACTGGCTACAATACACAAAAAATTAACTCAGAATAGATCACAGACCTGATAACTAAAACCATAAAGTTATTTAAAAATGATTTCTAACTATGACAACAAAAGCACAGGTGACAAAGGAAAAAATAGGTAAACGGAACTCCAGAATTAAAAATTTTGCCAGGTGTGGTGGTGCACACCTGTAATCCCAGTGTCTTAGGGGATTGAGGCAAGAGGATTGCAAGTTCAAGGACAGCATCAGCAATTTAGCAAGGCTCTAAGCAACTTAGTAAGACCCTGACCCAAAATAAAAAATAAAGAAAGGGCTGGGGATGAGGCTCAGTGGTAAAGCTCCTCTGGATTTAACCCCAATATCCCCCACCAATTTTTCCCCCCTAGGCATAGTAGTGCCTGCCTACAATTCCAACTACTCAGGAGGCTGAGGCAGAAGGATCATTTGTGCCAAGGGGTTTGAGATTAGCCTGAGCAACATAGCAAGACCCCATCTCAAAACAAAACAAAACAAAACACACTAGGACGACTACAATTTTTAAAAAGGCAGTAACTGATGCGTTTGAAGATAATAGAGAAAGGAGAACCTTCTATTATTGGTGGAAAAGTAAAATGATGCAGCCATTTTTGAAAGAGTGTCACTACCTTAAAATGCTAAACATAGAGTTCCCATGTCTACTTCCATTTATATATCCAAGGGATATGAAAACACATGTATACTTTTACACAAATGTGTATCGCAGTATTAATCATAGTGATCAATAAGGAGAAACAGCCCAAGTATCCATCAACTGAAGAATGGATAAACTAAAGTGGTAACACAACAAAGTATTATAGAGCCATATAAAAGAAAGAAGCACTGATACAGGCTACAATATGAGGGAGCTTTCAAAACATGCCAAGAAGCCAGACACAAAAAGTCACGTATTGTATGCTTCTATTTATGTGAAATGTCCAGAACAGTCAAATCCACAGTCAGCCCTCTGTATCCATGGGTTACACATCTGTGGACTCTACCCATCATGGATCAAAAATATTTTAGAAAAAAAAATTATATCTATACTGAACATGTATAAACTTTTTTCTAGTCATTATTTCTATAAAAATTATTGACACAGCATTTACATTGTATTGAGAATTAGAAGTTAATTCAGAGATAGTTTAAAGTATAGGGGAAGAAACTCATGCAAAGGTTATACGCCATTTTATTTAAGAGACTTGCGTTTTTGTATCTGTGAGGAATTCTAGAACCAGTCTCCCACAGATATTAAAGGGGGACTATCTTCAAAAAAGTGGATTAGTGGTAACTTGGGCAGGAAAAAAAGAAACTAGAAAGATGATGGGTATAATGTTTCTTCCAGGGATACTGAAAAGTTCTAAAAATAAGGATAAGGCTCATGGTTACATAACTCTCTGAACATACCAAAAATCACTGAACTGTGTACTTTAAATAGGTGAGTTTTATGGCCTATAAAACATATCTCAATAAAGTTATAGGGAAAGAACTAAACTCAGCAAAAGAAACTAGATCCAAAAGAGTATACACTATTTGAGTTCATACATGAGTTATTTAACAAGCAAAACTCTGCAGTGATAGAAATCAAAAAGCAGGTAAATGCAGGGGAAAGATGAAGACATGAGAGAACTTTGCTGGGATAATTTTTTAAAAGTGTATCAAATGGGTATATACACTTGTCAAAATTCACTGAAGGTCATATTTAAAATTTATATATTATACTTCATACAAATTATACTTCAATAAAAGCTAAATATAAAGAAAAAAATCTGCAACTGAGGTTTATAAAGTGAATATTCTTGGCTTATGACATAGTTCAGTATTTAAGAAAAGAGACCATTGGGTATAGAGGATCTCTAAGACCACCCCTAGGTTTAGAGATTTGTTAAGAAAACTTACAGGTCTCAGCATACTGTCCTACTCAGAACTATGATTTACTACAGAGAAAGAATAAAGAATAAAACCAACAGAAGGAAAAGGCACATGGAGCAGAATCCAGAGGAAACCTGACACGGCTTCTAACAGCCCTCTCCCACGTGGATGCACATAGGATGTGTTTAAATATTCCAGCACCAAATTGTGACAAAATGTTATCAACCAAGAAAACTCATTAGACACTCAGTATCCATTTCCACCAGGAGATAGTCACTTAAGCACCCTCTGCCTAGGACAGTAAGATTCCAGACACCCAGAAGGAAATAATGTTTAGCACACAGTGCATAGTTTGCAGTTTAAAACCAGTGAGCCATTCTTACCATTCAGGAAATCCATGTCCCCAGTGAACGCCAAGGACCAACCAGTCAAACAAGGTCTAAACTACTAGATATTAGTCTTAGAACTGCTATTTTAACTGTTTTTTCATGGGTATACCATCTGCAATTTATTCTCAAAGGTTATAATGATAATAACCACAATAATACTGAGAATAATCATATGAAGAAAAACAAAACAAAGGTGTCAAAATGATAATCTCTGAATCTGCATGAAGAAGCAGTTCTTTGCAACATTGTCACAACTTTTGTTTAAATGTGAAAATGTCAAGATACAAAGTAAAGAAATAGTTACTAGGGCGAAGGATTTTATACCTTGTAGGGGGAAAAAATTTCTAAATAACAAAGTATCTAGAAATAATTTCAGTAAAAAACATCTATGCTTACTATAAATAAAACTATAAAATTACACTGAGCAATAGAAATATTTGAAGAGTCACATATCATGTTACAAAATGGAAATATTAGATTTCAAAAAGATTTTAATTAATCCTAAATTTTTATGAGATATATCCTAAATTTTTATGAGATATAGTGGATATCTGACATTATCAGTCCAGTATCCTCTGTCTCACTTCTTGTGGTAGATTTTTTCCTAACTAGAACTATTCCATGGGGTCATTCACATGAAGGACCTCTGCCCCCAGGTCCTCACCATAAAATGACTATGCCTCAGGGATTCTACCTCCTATACTTCTAGACACAGTAACTGGTTCAGGAATAAGCCTCTGATCCAAGTTGGACCAATCAGATAAAAGTTGAAAAGAAAATTACTTTTCCTAGTTACTAGCTTGAAAAATGAATCTCAGGTACCTAGGGTCATCTTACATACCATGCAGTAAAAGTCAGGAGAAGACCAAAGCACAAACAGGTAGTCCCAAAGAGATGGTACACAGACAACATAATTTTTGAATTCCCAGATCCAGTCTTACCTGAAGCTACTATTTCTCGAATTCTGATTGACATTATTAATATCTTTATTGCTTTGGTGTAAGATAATAATAGGTTTTTGCCTCTTACGATCAAATTTTAATAAACAAAAAATCTAAAAATAACAAAACTAATACATAAAATAACAGATATACAAAGTAGAGTACACTAAACAATTATATACTATGGTATAGGTATAGACCTGTATACAATATAACTATACCAAGAAATATTATAAACTAATGAAGAATAAATCATTCAACAATTATCATTACTATTAAAAAAATAAAATGAAGCTTCATCTCACATTACCCCAATTTCATTACTCCAAATAGCCCAAATGAAAGCAGAAAACACTAACACATACCTAGATGTTTTTCCAGCCATTGATGTCCTTCAATTAGCTGGTCAATTAAGGCAAAATAATGTGAAGTAGCTTCATCAGGCATAACCCAGCCACCTGTCACAACTTCAAACTGACCTGTTTGCAGAAACCTAGGGAGATGACAAGACATTAACAAATATAAGTTCAAATAAAAAAAAAATAAAAGTAGAATAAACATTGTAAAACAGACTTCAAGTGTAGCCAGAATTTATTCTGTGAAAAAAAAAAAAAATTTACACCAATGAATGAATTCAACTTTAGGGTTCTAGTGATAAAGCTTCCATAGTAAAATGTCTTAGCTAACCATCCCTTCCCTAGGCAAGGTCATGCAGGTCACTTTGGAGGCTCCTTTCCCAAAGGGTATAATTTCCCACACAGCTGCAAAGACTCTTAATCTCAGGAGCCACGTATAATTTATTTCTGAATCCTACAAAGCATCTAGCAAGGTGCTTTACTCAGAGTACATGCTTGATGAGTATTTACTGGAGGGCTATTTTAAGGATAGAATTTATTTCCATATACCTATACCAAAAAAATAATATTTACCATAGTACTTATGACACTGAGAAGTTAATGAAGCAAACTACTCAAAAATAAGAATTAGCCAGGTATGGTGGCATATGCCTGTAATCCCAGCAGACAGGGAGGCTGAGACAGGAGGATCAAAAATTCAAATCCAGCCGCAGCAATGGCAAGACACTAAGCAACTCAGTGAGGCCCTGTCTCTAAATAAAATACAAAATGGAGCTGAGGATGTGGCTCAGTGGTTGAGTGCCTCTGAGTTCAATCCCCAGTACCACCACCCCCCAAAAAATGAATTAAAGCACTTTGCTCTAGATTTAGTCTGAATGTAAACTATATCATTTATTTTTCCTTATTGAATGAAAAGCTCAAACATTATCATTATTTGTCTACTGACCTTTGCCATAATACCATACAGGTTAAAGATCCCTAGCCTTTGTAAAATTGAATTGTTATAAGAAAATAAGTTTTTATGAGAAGGAAAAAAAAACTATTAAAATTTTTTTTGAAAAGTGCCAAAGCATAAAATTAATAATTTACGCAAATATCTTAAATGTCACAGACAGTTTGCAATAAGGTGGTTTGGACAATGGTAAAATTTCAGGATGAAGCAAGTGTATATCTCACTGGATGCACACACCTGACAGTGAAATACCAAGCCAAATTTACTCAAAGCACACCAAAGGCACAAAAAATATGTATCAGAAGCCCAACATTAACACAACATTTGATTTCTAAACATATGCAGGATCACTTAACCAGTGATCACTTAACCAGTGATCCTGGATAACGGATACAGTTTCTAGAAGTATAAAAATAAGTTATATCTAAAAATTTCTTGCATAAAATACAAAGAAGTGAGTTAAATTTACATTGTCATGGGGATCATTAACTAATTATTTCACTTGAAGAATATAATGACTCATTATAGCATCTAAAGGAACGCAAATGTCCGACAACATTCAGAATCTGAGACAAACATCAAAAACTTAGAAAAAAAAAAGCTGGAAATTTCTATAAATTACATTTCTTTAAGAACACAACTAAATCCAAGACTACTGTGTCTCACCCACCCTTACTGCCTTTGCTCATAATTAGTTATTTTATGTATCATAATGTGATTGCCTGATTTAACCACACTCTAGAGGCCATGGACCTAACTAAACCTTTATACCTTATGAGAGCACTGGTAACCTGAGATGTCAGGACAACTTAGGATTTAATATGACCATGAAATGTGGAAACTCAACTTCATTATTTTATAAGTTTATCAAAAATAAATTCTTTGCTGATCTAGAAGAGAAAATAACTATCAAGAAAATTTTTTAAAAATGGGAAAAAAATCACCCTAAAGATGGAATTTTTTTTTACCTATATCAATTTTGCTACCTAGCTCCTGTCCTATAGTCACAAATGGTTTCCTAAGAACAGTCAATTGAATACAGAATAAAATTATATTCTGCAACTAATTTTCCCAGCTTTGCTTGTGAACACCCCATCCCTTCTCCTTCCCCATGATGCCTGAGATGCTTTGATGGTATGTCATGTGGTTAAAGACAAAATATCTAAGATATTTTCCATTACTTTCTTCTCTATCCTTCCCCAGCTAGCTGGTTCCAACTGCCTTCATGTCTCAACTCAAATATATATACTCAGAGAAGTCTCTGTAAGCACCCAGGCTAAATCATACTTCCACAGTATCCCCAAATCACTATCATTACATCATGGCTTATATCACAAATCAAAGTTACCTGTTCATTTACATGCCTTCTCTCTTCTCTTCACTCCTATTCTCCATTAAAACATAAGTCTAAAGAACAGGGACTACACATGCTGTTTGGTTCACATCTACATGCCCCCTAAGCAATCAATGAATGAGACTCTCAGTTTAATATTGGTAGTTACATAACATTTATATATATATATATATATATATATATATATATATATATATATATATATATGCCAAACTCACAGATACATGAAATATAAATTAGAAAAGGAAGTGTCAGTTAGCATGAACTTTCAATAATCTAGGCATGAGGTGAGATGCTCTAGAATTCGATAGTGGTAAGAAATATGGAAGAGAAAGAAGACAACGGAGTCATTTTATGAAAAAGTATCAAGAGAAATTAGGGAAGGATTGGAGCTAAAGAAAAGGAGGATTACAACAAATATGACTTGGGGTTCCAATGACAAGTGTCTAAGGGAGCAGTGGTATTAATAAACAAGACAGTGAAGTAGAGTTGACAAGGGGACTCACTTTGGAATGATGAATATAAATTTGGTCAAGATTACTGATAATAGGGGGACATCCAAAAGGAACTACTCCAATAGAAAACCAAGCTTATGGGAATAGGAAGCACAGTAAAACAAAGCGGACCTCACTTTCCTACATTCATATATGAATACACCACCCATGAAACAACACAACATGTACAACCACAAGAATGGGATCCTAATTAGAATAAGTTATATTCCATGCATGTATAATATGTCAAAAAAATTTTAAAAGAAAAAAAGAAAAGTAAGCTTAGGAAAAGGGGCCATATAAATTTAAGTTAGGGGGCTGGGGTTGTGGTTCAGTAGTAAGTAGAGCACTTGCCTAGCAGGTGTGAGACACTGTCTTCGATTCTCAGCACCGCTTATAAATAATAAATAAATAAATAAATAAATAAATAAATAAATAAATAAATAAATAAAATAAAGGTCCATTAACAACAACAAAATTTTTTTTTTTAATTTAAGTTAGGGAACTGGGTGTGGTGGAATATGCCTGTAATTCCATCAACTCAGAAGGCTGAGACAGAAGGATTGCAAGGTAGAGGCTAGTCTTATCAACTTAGAGAGACCCTGTCTCAAAATAAAAAGGACTGGGTATGTAGCACAGTGGCAAAGCACCCTGGGTTCAATGCACAGTATACAAAATAATAAGGAGGAAATAGGGAAGCATGGGAAGTCTTAAAAAGAAAATCAAAAGGAAAGTCAAAGATCAAGTAGAAAGATAATATATGAGGAAAAGGAAGTGATAATGTTAAAATGAATAAATTTGTGAAAAATTCTAGAAAAGAGTAATAAGGAGAAACTATTCCTACAGTTGGCAAAAGATGTTTAAAATTACCAAAATTGTGCCATAGATTAGTCACATCTGTGGGTCAGACTTAAAAGTTGAGAAAAATCTTCTCAATATAGCCATCAAATTTGTGGGGAAAAGAATGGATTATTATAGGTTCTCTGATTTTTTTTTTTTTTTCCAAACATGCTCATAAGAAAAAGTTAATATGTCATGGAAGCCAGGGGACTTTCCTTTTAGAATAGCTTGCCACTACATGTTTTTAAGAAAAATTGCATGAGTAGGTCAAAATAGGTAGAAATAAGGTCACAATAACAGGCCAAACGAGCACAGCTTTTAGTGTTTTCTAAGCACAGACTCTCTAATCAGAAAAAAACAACCAATGGAAAGCAAAAACAACATAATTTTAAATATGAAGCAACAGCCTATGTAATGCGACACAGGAATAATAAGGTTAGTGATTATACCTCTTTAACTGAACTGCCTATTTTTCCCACTGTATGACCCTCAAAACCATCCATAAGCATGGTTTAAAAAAGAAAAAAAAGAAAGATTATAAACCAGAAGATTCTTACAGGCAGTGAAGTTTGGTTTGGTATAAAATATTTATTGTGTAAGACAAAAACACTTGCCATGTGATCATTCAATATCAAAAACAAAAGCAGAAATCTGTAAGCACACAAATTTGCCCTGTACTCCAGACCCTATGTGATAAGCACTTCAGCATCTGAGGGATAAAGAACAACAAATGGTACCTGCCCCCCCAAAAAAGGGAAAGCTATTGACCTAATTATTGAGAAACACAGCAATGACCATCATCATTTAATAATAGCCACAAAAATTAGAACAGAGTATCTTGTAGAAACAATATATAAGGAAATACTTCTAAAAATAAAAGCAATAACAGAAAAGTTATGTAAGCATATAAAAAATACCACTTAAAATCACTACTGTTAGTGATAAGACAAAAATTAAGACAGATTATAACTGCATTTTCAAGACTTTAATAATTTAAATAAAAGTAATGGGAAATAGCTATATCCAACATTAAAAAAAAATGGCGGCGGGGGGGATTACTGGGGATTTAACCCAGGGACAATTTAACACTGAGCTACATTCCCAGCCCTATTTATTTTTTGTATGTTATGACAAGGTCTGAATAAGTTATTTAGGGCCTTGTTAAATTGCAGAGACTGGCCTCAAATGTGCCATTTTCTTGTCTTAGCCTCCTGGGCACGCCACCATTCCCAGGCAGAAAATTTTACTTAGAACAAATACAGGCATTTCAAAGTATTTTTATTCACTTGATGTTTAAAAATCAAATAAATGAACCAATTCTAAAAAAGGCAGAGGAAAATATATCCAAAAACTCATGCCCCTCCCATAAGGTCTATTGCTCTGTTTCTACCAACACACTAATTTCTGGCAAACAATTTTTACATATACACTTCAAGATATTTCCTAATAAATAGGAGATTCAGAGGCAAAGGTGGAAAAAGAAACGAAGGAAACACAGCCCATGGATGTAGCAAAATTCAGAAACTTAGGCATTCTGAAAGTTAACAATACTGGTGTTTCACTTTTTTAAGGTACTGACTGGATTTGTAACTAATTAATGTATTTCTGTGTTTCTATTTCAATGCTAGGGGATTTGATATAAAAAGCTTAAGGAAGGAAGTAACTGATCAAAATTAAGCTGAGCATTTCTGTCACTGCTCATTTTGCCTAGGATGCAGAATTTACACTTAAGAATACTGGAGAGCACAAGAAGCAGTAAATCATTTTCTGAGAATGTCACTTCTCCCCCTATGTAGACTCATCAGCCATTTGGATTGTGGTGACACACAGGAGGACACACTCAAAGAGACTTTCTCCCTAATGATGAAATAGTTACAGACAACTTAGTAGCAAACAATGCATCACCTAATAAGCTTCAAAGAATCACAAATTAATTTCAAATGAGACAATGAGTTAAATCTGTAATCACACATTTGGGGAAATATGAAATAATACAAGATGACAAACAGAGTTTTATTCATAAATTTAAAAATTAATTAAAACTCAAAAAGATAGAGGCTCTCAAAAGAATCAATGCATACCCTAAAGACAGTTGCTAATCAGATTTTCTTTTTTGAGGTACCAGGAATTGAACTTTGAGGCACTTGGCCACTGAGCCACATCCCCACCCTTATTTTGTATTTAATTTAGAGACAGAGTCTCACTGAGTTGCTGAGAACCTCACTTATTTCTGCTAATCAGATTAGGGAGATTATCTGTAAGAGAGTAAAAATAAGATTTTTATTTTAAAACTCTTCATAATTGTAGAAACTTGTATTTTTGAATATTGATGCCTATTAAAGGTTTCGTGTATGAGGAAAAGAAGACAATGAGTTACATCTCATTATTTCTTCCCAATTTCACTTCAGATCTAGCCATTCTTCTTTCAGCTCTCAGTGCATGCTCTCAATCTGCCTAAAACATTTTCCCTTCTAGTACTTGCTGACTACCACATCCCACCCAAACGTCACTTAATTTCATAGCATTCATAACAAAAGTGAATTATACATTCGTATTTTGTACTGTCTTTTTCCTCCAACAGACTATAAGCTCCATGAGCACAGCAATCACAGCTGTTTCAAGCACCATTTACTCAGTGTTCCTATTTATATAAAAGTGTAAGAAAAGGGTACCAAAAAATGCAAAAGAAAAACAAAGTATATGAAGCAGATATTTCAGAAATAAGTGGCTCCTAAAAATGAAAAGAAATTTAACCTCACTAAGTAAATGAAAGTTGAAAACTCAATAAGATGCCACTTTTCACCTATCAGATTAGAAAGATGAAAAAGTTGTATAACATACTGTAACGCCGAGGTTGAACAGAAATAGGTATTCTTAAGTACTGCTAGCAATCTTAAATTGTAAAATGCAAAGATACTTTTCCAGGTTCTCTCAAAAAAAAGTCAGAAAATATTTAAAAGTTTTAAAAAATGAAAGTACTATATACACTAAAGATAAAAGATACACTCTATGCATGAGCAAGAGATCAGAAATAAAACTACATGGTAATCAATTGGAAGTAAATAAATTAAGTCCCATTCATTAAATAGACTTTATAAAAGGTTCTCCAAGAAATATGTTTAAAATGCATGGTACAATATTCATTAGGATAGCTATTATTTAAAAAACATCAAACAAGTGGAAATAAAGAAAGAAATCTGCACAATGCTTGTGGGAACAAAAAATGGTACAGCCACTGTGGAAAACAGTACAGGGCTTCCTCAAAAACTTAAATGTAGAATCACCATATGATCTAGCAATCCTACTCTGAGGTACATACACAAAAGGACTAAAATAAAAGACTCAGATATTTGTATATCAATTGTTCATAGCAGCATTATAAAAAAGACAAAAAAGTGGAAGCAACCCAAATGTCCATCAAAGGACAAAAGAATAGACAAAATGTGGTCTCCACATACCATGAAATGTCATGCAACCTTAGGGAGGAAAGAAGTTCTGATGCATGCTGTAACAGATGAACCTTGAAGACACTGTGCAAGTAAACCAGGCCAACATGGAAGAACAAAAATTGCATAATACCTATTTATGAGATACCTAGAATAATCATATACAGAGAAACAGAAAGTAGAATGGCGGTTGTCAGCAACTGGTGATGTGAGCAGAGAGAAATGGGAATTACTATATAATGGATACAAACTTTTGGTTTGAGATTATGAAAAATTACTAGAAATGGAGGGTGGCGATGGGTAGACAACAGAATTGGAGACTTAAAAATCGTTAAAGGGGTACCTTTAATATTATGCATTTTTGCCACAATAAAAAACAAAGACCCACTCAAAAAAGCACAGTGCAATGTGCCTTATCATCTGTATAATATATGTATGCATATGTATGTCTACAAACATATGTGCATATTCAATTCTTTACCTGTACACAAAATAAATGCATCTAGTCAACTAGCTCCAGTAAGACGAGATAAAGGACAAGGAGACAGAAATGGTTGAGTACTTTATCTTTCATTGTATACTCTTCCTATAATATTTGGGCTTATATTTTTAAAAAATTTAAAATGTTTCTAAACTTTAAAAGCTATATCCTGATTTCTCCTAAGCACTGAAAACAAAACTGTAGCTTGAAAATGGCCATAATATTTAAGAATATTCCTCAGATGGTTCAATGAATAATTTCTGCAAAGTTTTAATAGGGGATGCAGTCTAATTTAAATACCTCAATGTATAATAAATATGACTTCATTCAAAAAATGTTCATTCATGCCCTTCAGTAGAGGAATGGATAACCAAAATGTGGTATACATACATAATGGAATATTATTTGGCTTTAAAAGAGAATAAAATTATGGCATGTGCAGGTAAATGGATGGAGTTAGAGAATATAATGCTAAGTGAAGTTGGCCAATACCAAAAAAAAAAAAATGCCAAATGTTTTCTCTGACATAAGGAGGCTGATTCATAATGGGGTTTGGGGGCAGTGGATGATAGAGTCATAGGAGGATTAGATGAACTCTAGATAGGGCAAAGGGGTGGGAGAGGAAGGGAGGGGACATGAGGGTAGAAAAGATTGTAGAATGAGATAGACTTCATTACCCTAAGTACATGTATAAAGAAATAAATGTTGTGTCAATATTTTGTGTACAATAAGAGATATGGAAAATTGTGTTCTATATGTGTAATATGAATTGTAATGTATTCTGTCATATATAAGAAATTAGAATAAAAATAAATAAATTTAAAAAATGTTCACTCATCATAAATTGGGGAAACATGTAAGAAGTTAAAGAATAAAATTTTAAAACTCATATAACAACTTACTAAACATGCACAAAGGGTTATGGTTGGCACAGTTTACCATGAATGGGGACATATATCATGTTTATGGGTGTACTATATTTTCTGAGGTATTTTAAATTGAGATCTAACAACATGCAATATGTATGTTCACTCATGAATTCTGACAACTATAATCACTATTCAAAATAATACCCAGAATATTTCCATTAACTCATGAGCTTTCCTATGCCCCTTTCCAAACTATGTCCACCTACTACTCCCCCAAAACATACAATTCTGACATTGTTATTTCTATCATAAGAGATCAGTTTAGTCTGCTCTCAGATTTCATTAAGTGGAATCATGCAACATTTATTCTTCTGTGTCTTGCTTTTTTTTTCACTTAATATGTTTGTAAGATTCATCCATATTACAATATATTTGAGTAATTCATTATCTTTCATTGCTATGTAGTATTCCATTGTATGCCACATTTTTATTTTTTATTGGTTGTTCAAAACATTACAAAGCTCTTGACATATCATATTTCATACATTAGATTCAAGTGGGTTATGAACTCCCAATTTTACTCCAAATACAGATTGCACAATCACATCGGTTACACATCCACATTTTTACATAATGCCCTATTAGTAACTGTTGTATTCTGCTACCTTTCCTATCCTCTACTATCCCCCTCCCCACCCCTCCCATCTTCTCTCTCTACCCCATCTACTGTAATTCATTTCTCTCCTTGTTTATTTTCCCATTCCCCTCTTATATGCAATTTTGTATAACAATGAGGGTCTCCCTCCATTACCATGCAATTTCCCTTTTCTCTCCCTTTCCCTCCCACCTCATGTATCTGTTTAATGTTAATCTTTTCTTCCTGCTCTTCCTCCCTGCTCTGTTCTTAGTTGCTCTCATTATATCAAAGAAGACATTTGGTATTTGTTTTTTAGGGATTGTGTATGCCACATTTTTTAACCCATCATTTTGTTGATGGACATTTGAATTATTTCCAGTTTTGAACTTCTATGAAAAATTATTCTACAAAAATATCTATACAGGGCTGGGTTGTGGCTCAGTGATACAGCGCTTGCCTAACACATATGAGGCACCGGGTTTGATACTCAGCACCACATAAAAATAGATACATAAAATAAAGAGATTGTGTTCATCTACAACTAAAAATAAAAAATACATAAAAAAGAAAGTCATCCATTTTATGTTCCCATGAGCAGTAAGAGTGTACATTCTTTGCTATCATCAGTAGATTTTTTATTTCAGCCATTCTAAAGGGGTCAAAGACAATACCTCATAGAAGTTTTCATTTGTATCTCCCTGATGGCCACACATTACCCAGTCTCTACATACACACATCTGGGTCCTGCTGTTGCAGACTAATAAACTTCAGGGTTTTGGGCATGTAATGCCTCTGGGCTAATCCCTGGCCCGTAACCACAACTCTCTTCAGGTAACCTGAAATTTCTTCCCTACACTCTGACACCCCTTTCTTTGTCATCCTTCAGGTTTCTACTTGAATACCACTTGCTTCCAAAACCGCCTTCTTGCTCCATAGAAGAAAACATTCTATTGTAATCCTGTGCTTAATTACATATCTTGCCTGTTCTTCCCTGAGGGCTGGGATCAGGTCAGTCTTGCTCACCTGTTATTGCTGAATGCATGGTGGAGCAAATGAGAGAAGGCTTTGGAGATAAAGTAATATTTCAGCTGAGTCTCTGGAAATTAAAAGGACTAACATTATTCAGTTCATAAAAGGGTAAAAAAATCCCAAAGAACACATGGACAAATTCCTGAACAGCATAAAACAGCATGTGTACAAGGTACCCACATGGATGGCTCAATACTCATCCTACGGAAGAGGAGGCAGGAAGTGACTGGGGACAAAGGTGGATAAGTAGGGGGGCTCTGAATAAAAAAGTCAGTTTGTGTCAGGCAGAGAAAATCAGTCTGCAACTTTTGACACTGAAGTATAATTGCAACTTAAGCGCATAGAAAAAACATCATCAGACTCAAATATATTGAAAAACCCAATGGTGAAACGGAGGATGCTCTGAAATAGTGCAACTAGACTCAGGGAGATCATCTGGTAGTCTTCACAACAGAAAGAACAAGAGGGCTGGGGTTGTGGCTCAGTGGTAGAATGCTTACCTAGCATGTGTGAGGCACTGGTTTTGATGCCCAGCACCACATAAAAATAAACAAATAAATAAAGGTACTGTGTCCATCTACAACTTGAGAAAAAAAAATTAAAAAAAAAAAAAGAACAAGAGCAACAGGGATGAAAATGAGGGTCCAGGGCCCAGAGTTACTATAGAGGTGAAACTGACAAGGTTCAAGTACTGACTGGATGTGGGAAAAATGGCAGGCCAAAAGGCAGAGGATCATAGGAGTTAGGAGCACCAATTCTGCAGCAAGGGTGCCTGGCTCTGGTTCTAACTCCATGTCAGCTGGGTAACTTTTAGTTTTGTTCTTTAACTTCAATGCCTCAGTTTTCCCAACAGGAGAATAAGGATAATAAAGGAACTTAAAGTGAATGCTAGGGGATTGACTAAAAAAATATATAAGTGCTTGGAACATGTCTTGGGTTCACAGCATACCCTCAAATGTTAGCTCCTACCAGTACATTAACCAGGGAAAAAGAAAGAAGTCTAGGTTGGAGTTTGAGATCTGGGAGTAGACTGAATGCTAAGTAATTTAAATAATAATGTGGACAAGCATGCAAAATGAAGAGAATGGGGAGGGGGGTTACCCCACAGGCAAGAGCAGGACACTTAGCAAATGAGGAGAGAAGAAAATCAGAGCAAGCTATTTTAGACCATGGTACATTGCTATGATCCCTCTGATGAAATGTTAAGTACCTTTAGGCTGTAAACTCAATCCAACTCTGTACTGATTCTGAACTTCACAAGACACACTAACTTCTCATTGCTTTGTAAATTTTATAACAGCCTTTGGTTAAATACCATAAAATCTGACCTGTATAAAACATATAATAAATTAGTCTGTATAAGAACATTAACAGTCCATTTGTTTTCAGGAAAATACAAAATATACATAGGAGAAGTTGGATTCTTATTATTTAAGAAACTAACATCAAGTATTTCTCTGAGTCCAAAAAATAAAGATAGTTGAGAGGACTGAGTGAAAAGTTCACTTACATATGAACCTTAAAAAGATACAAGAGGATGGTTAGAGATTAGATGAATAAAAAGTCTGCATTCTTAGAAACAAAATGAAAGGCAGAAATGTGGTGAAGATACAAAGTCTACTAAGTAATGGATACAACTGGAGCTTATTTCACATCAAAATGTGACAGAAAGAAGCTGGTCAAGATTTCTGAGATCATGCAAAGTGTTCTAGGTTCTAACCATTCAGTGGGTTTTTCCAACAACTACTGGCATCAAGGGCAGAAGCAAATGCAATGTAAAAACTGTTTTAGTATCTCAGAGCCCAGAGAGAAACAACAAATGTGAAATATGGTGGATGCTAGTCAAAGGAAATGCTAAGGGTAATGTTTTAGCAGCTTGACTCTGAGGTCACATTTTGATGTATTATGAACATTATGCAGTATTTAACTGCATTTAGCCAAAAATATCCAAATATGAAGTCTAAAAAGTAAATAAAACGAGCATATACAGAAAATGTGCTGATTACTTCATGAAAGGCAGTTTCTTTTAAATCCACTGGAATGTGTTACAAACAGGGGCCATGACTATAATTGATTAAATTATTTTGAGCCACCAAAAGAGAGAGAGAGAGAGAGAGAGAGAGAGAGAGAACTAGAAAAGCTAGATGTTGTTTGCATGGATCTCTCTTTAGTTAACTAGATTTTCACTTTTAAAGGCTTATAAAGCTAAATACTGCTGCCACATGAGGGAAGAATCAAACAAGTCATTGCTAGAATAGATTATGGGGATCACTTGAGTTATGTTTTTGTTACGTTCCCACAATCAATTGGTATTCTTCAGGGACAGTGAAAGCTTAGGTGGAACTCTGCTGGAATTACAAATTCAGCTCTGCAATAGCTAGTTTGCAAATTCAGGTACAGACATTTAATCCATAGCTCATCTTCAAAAAGGGAAAAACAAGCCATTGTATAAGCAATACACTAGTTGTCAAAAAAAAAAAAAGATTCTATTGGTAATGCCCCTTAGAACAAGCTAAGAACTTTAATTAAGGGGAGCAAATACAAAATACAAACATCTAATAAGTTTTCCCCAGTATTTATACATGTTGCCTACATTTAGGTAACTAACTCTAAGAATGTTTTGTTCAAGTAAGAAAAACAATTGCTATTATCCTAGTTCCACAGATAAATGTAATAAATGAACAAAAGTGAATGATTATAGCCAGAACAGAGAGAACTTTAAGCGAATCTTGACAACAACAACAAAAAAGCTCAATGTCCTAGTGTAGCTATAAAATAAACTTTTATTCAAGAAAAATGGTGCACACCCTACCCCCCTACACCCCCCCCCACAAATCTTGCCATCCTCTATCCTTAGCATTGCATTGAATCATATGAGGAACTTCCATTTTTGTACATCAAAAGTGGTCAAATATTGGCAACTGTATACAGTTCAACCTAAGTAAAATGGCCAACAAAAACAAAATAAAAAGAGAGAAACCTGCACTCAGGTAGAATCAAGAGAAGTGAAATAGGACAGAGGAGGCTGGACACCAAGGAATAGCAGGAAGCAGGTTTATTGGCAGCACCTGGGTTCAAAAGGGGGGCTTTTTGCCTCCATCAAATCACCCCTCTGAACCCTGAGTTCAGAAATTTTAGAACTTTATACCCAGTATGTAAGGGGAGGGGCTCAGAGCCTCACAATCTGAGGAAGTTTACATAAAAGCAACTTTTTTCACTGTTCTGGGCACCCAATTCAGGCCAAGGACACTCTCTGTGAAAATCAGTGTCTGGGAAAGGGAGTGTTCTCCTCTCCTTTTTTTTTTTTTTTTTTTTTAAA
>NW_026000026.1:66608795-66617060 GCF_001458135.2 Marmota marmota marmota | reverse complement strand
AAAAAAAAAAAAAAAAAAAAAAAAACAAGAGGAAGCTGACAAGAGAATGTTAGCAAAAAGTAAATACAGCCAGTTCTGCTATAGACACTTGTTTTAGAAATGGGAATTTGTTCCAAAGTGATTGATTTTATTAGGAAAAAAATTTTGCATTTTTGATATGCAATTTAGTCCCAGAGAAACACCAGGTGAAGGCAGATAACTATCCAAATGAACTGAGCCCTGGGAATACACACATGTGCATGCTGCAAACATCAACCAGCTCCTTCAGTTCATCATGTGTTATGAGTCACACTCCTCCACACCTGCTGTGCAACTTTCCATCAGATTTCAAGAAACAACACTTACACCACCATTTCACAGTAACACACAATCTATACTTTTTCCAACACCCACTTTCACAAACAAATATCAGATCTTTTTCAAGGTAAACGGATACATTTATTGTAGCATTTATGCATGTCTTAGTTTAATACATGTAAAACTGGACAAGCACTTTTATTAGGTTTCCTTTTTTAGGATCTTTGTGAGCACAAATCACTGATGAAGTTCTACAGTGCTATGCACCCTAACCTCATTTTTTTCCACAAGCACTGTGATTTTATTGCATGACTGTGCATATACAGTGATTTTTTTTAAAGAATGAATATGTTGCATGATAGCAGAATTAACTATACACAGATGAAAACAGTATTTTTAAAATACTGAATTAGCAGATACCCATCAAAATGCACATTCTACCAACACCTCCTCTTTAAGTACCATTAGAAGGTTCATCAATATTGTTCACATATTAAGTCACAAAGAAAAACTCAAAATACTCTAAAGAATAAAAAGCATACAGTTCATACTCTCTGACCATAAGACATTAAAGCAAGTTTTTAACAAAGTAAAGCAGGAAAAAAGAGCATTTTCAAAATAAAATTATTTTTCTAGTCAAAGAGAAAATGGTAAGTACAGCTGCAGAATACTTACGAAAAAAATACAATAATGACAAAATTACATGTAAAAATGTAAAAGCTAGTTAGTTATAACAGTGCTAAAAAGGACAGATAGAGGTACATTTCTTATTAAAATAAATGGATTGGCCCATTTAACATTAGTGAAAGCAGGCAGAAGAAATTAGGAAAGATGAAAGCAGAAAGGTCAAAGTTAAAAACCACAAAAATACAAATAGATTCTGAGGGAAGTGGGAGCAGGTGAAAACCAATAAAATAAGTGAAAGCTTTAGCTAGTCTATTAAAGATGAAGGAAAAAAATCAGAAAATAAGTAATAAAAAAAGCAAACAATAAGTACAGATGAAATAAATCCTTAAAAATCTAAAAAAAAATCAATACAATTTCTATAAAATTATCTTCTTTTAGAAAATATAAAATGTTATTTGTATATAAGGAGTAATGTAAGATCTAAACAAACAAAAGCATTTTTATATCTTAAAACTTAGTCAAACCAAAAAAAGTTCCATGTAGTTTTTTAAATATTTTTTTAGATGTTGATGGACCTTTATTTTATTCATTTATTTATATGTGGTGCTGAGAATTGAACCCAGTGCCTTACACATGCTAGGCAAGTGCTCTACCACTGAGCCACAACTCCAGACCTTCATGTAGTTTTACAAGATAATTCTTAATTTTTAAAAGCTTGCCAACTAGTAGGTAGCTAGAGCTAAACTAAAGATTTAGAAGCCAGGCGCTGTGGCACAAGTCTGGAATCCAGTGACTCTGGGAAGCTGAGGCAGGAGAATCACAAGTTTGATGCCAGCCTCAATAACTTAGGCCCTAAGCAAAATAGCAAGACCTTATCTCAAAATAAAAGATAAAAAGGGCTGGGGAAGTGACTCAGTGGTTAAGCACCCCTAGATTCAATACTCACTACTGAAAAATAAAAATAAGGCTTCAGAAATGTTATGATTGGCTGTGTATTTGTGCATTTGTGTGTATGTACATGTGCATACACCTATGTATGTTAATCTAAATTAGCTGCTAACATTTCAATTTAAAAAGTAATACACAACACTTTGGAATTCTAGTTTATCTTGGGTAACTGGAGGAAATGTCCAGATAACACATATCTAGAGTAGAAGAGTGGCTAGCCACTTTGGCTATGGTGGATACTCAGCTTATCCTGGTACCTCCAGAGTCTACATGCTCCAATTAATGATAGAAGTCATAGAAGTCAGTTCTCCCTAAAATTGTCATTGGATGTTTATGCCAATTTCCATCAAAATCCAAAGATTTTTTTTTTATGGAGTAGGAGGAACTTAATAAATTAATTATAAAGCTGTTTGAGAAAATTAAATGGTCATTCATTAAAATAATCTTTCAATATAGAAAGACAAGAGAAGACTGAAAGTGTCTAAGGAAATATATCATAAAACCATAACAATTAAAAGTCAAACAGAGGGGCTGGGGTGGTGGTTCAGTGGTAGAGAGTCTGCCTAGCACATGTGAGGCACTGGGTTCAATCCTCAGCACCACATAAAAATAAAAAAATAAAATAAATGTATTGTGTCCATCTACAACTAAAAAAATATACATACATATTAAAAAAAAAAAAAAAGTTAAACAGTAAAGTCCATGAAACAGGTCAAGATGCCCAGAAATCAGCACATATTTAAACAGAATAAAGATGGCACTTCAAATCAGTAGAAAAGGATGGATTATTTAAATCTTATTTAAATAAATCTTATTTAAATAAATCTTATTTAAATCTTTAAGCAGCAAAGCATGTGAAGGCACAATGTTTGGAAGTAGAAAGCCCAGGCTGGATGGAATACTAGTGCTGCCATGTTTAGCAGAGTGACATCAATGAATCAGTGTCTTTATCTGTAAAATGAGGATAATGATCATACCTACACTTCACAAAACAGTTGAAAGGATTGTTAGTTATAATTTGTAAAGTGCTTAGAACAGTGACAGATGCAGTCAGTGCTATATAAATGTTAAATAGATAAAATAATCCATAATTGGTGATCAGAGAACCACCTGTCACTATATAGAAGGACATAAATTTGGAGTTTTTTTTAAAAAAAGGAACTAGAGAAAAAAGGAACTATTTATCTAAACTGTAGACTGGGGAAGATCTTCCTAATTACAAAAGCAAAAGCAATATCACAAGAAAACAGACTAACAGACTTGACTACACGAAAATTTTAAGTCTGTATGTTAAAGATTAATAATTAATAAAAACTTCAGAAAAATATATATCTAAAAGTGAATAAGAAAAAGTATAATCAAGCAAGTCACAAAAAATTTAGGTTCTAAGAGAAATATGCAACACTGACAGCAATCAAAAATGCAAATTAAAATATTTTTCAACAAATTGACCAAGTTTTTCAAAAATTATATTGTTGACCAATAAGCTGAGGAGTTTGTACATTTTTACACAGAAGATTGAAAGATTAATTGAAATAACTTTTCTAGAAATCACTCTGATGATATGCTATAAAAAAATTTAAATATTAAGCCCCTTTGACCTAGAAATTCCATTTCTAGGATAAAGTTGGAATAAGAATTTCAATGGAAATGTTTCAATTCTTTTTTTTAAAAAGATGAATCAAAACCAATTGAAAAAAAGAATATAAAGAAATAAAAGTTTCAGAAATAAGGCTAAAAATTCACCTTCTAAAAATTTAACACTTGTTTCACTATACAATTAATCATTAATACTACCAAATTTTAAAAAAAGCTTTAAAACAAACCTTTTAACAGCTTCCTTCTTCTGAGTATCTACAATATCCCACCATTTTGAAAGGTAAGAGATTTCAGACCACATAAATTTCCGACTTGAGTCTTCTTTCAGCTTTATGACCATGTTATTAAAAATATAATGAGTCTTTTCTCTAAAGTATTCATTGAAAGTCTTCAACCAACCTAAACCAAGACACAAATATACCACAAAGGTCTGATTCACATGTCTGATTACAACTCATTCACATTCCACTGCATTACCTTTGGACATCTTTAGATGTTTCATTCATAAAAAGATATATTTAAAATTTTAACCAGTGTTTTCAATTAATTAAATTCCATTTTAGTTGACATAAGACTCAAAAACCCCATGAATACTGAGACAATAAAACACTCCCTAAAAACTGCACAAAAATTCAGGAAGAAAAATGAAAAATAAGATGACTTGGAGCCAAAAAGCAGTTATTTATGCCTAAACAGTTAATTTAATTACTTATCTCTAATTTAAGAAATTTTTTTAATCTTAAAAATCTAAATAAACAGTGTTAACAAACTGACACTCCCTTCCTATAATATATATCAAAACTGTATCCTCTCATGCCACATCTAAAATTTCCCACCCATCAAACAAGTTAAAATAAGACAAACAAAATCACAAGTATAAACTAAAATCTAAAAGTTAGCAGCAGAGCAATAAGTTAAATACATACAGTACTGACATGGATACTAGGAAGAAGAATTCTCCCCAAAACAGGCATTTGTTCCCAAAGACTGTCCATTATTCTTTTTTTTTTATGAAGCACAAAACGTCACTAATCAAACACCAAACTGTATACATCTATGCATATTTTTTTCTAAATAAAAGAAAATCACAGGTATTGAAAATTTGATTCTCTGAATTTTTTTTACTACTTTTCAAATATCATAGAAATTTAGACTGGAAACATTAGAAATTTCATTATAAGAAACATTTTTAACAAGACCCACAGGTCCAAGCATAGTATATAATTAAAATGATCATGGCAAAAATATAACACTGCCACAGATTTCACCTGTAAGCAAAGTGGACCCCCTGGAAAATGACGTATTTTCATCTATAAAATATTTTTTCCCAAGTCTAAGTTCTAAGATTTTTATTTAATGAGTTTCTTACTTTTAAAATTTATATTTTAAACTGTGGAAAAAGCATGTAGCATAAATCATCTATGAAATCTTACAGGAAGGAAAGTTTCTATACATCCAAGCTGAACTACCACTCATTTGCTTCCAAACATCATACATGTAAGGGAACTAAAAGATAAGGTGCCCAAATGACTGTCTATGATTAACAGTCAGTGTATATTGAATCTGCTAGCAAACAATGTGCACTTTTGAAAGGGCATTGCAGCTGTGATTGTATTTATCCTTCTTGCTTTAACTCATTCACTCTACAATTATTTACTGAGCACCTACAATATGACAGGTATGATGCTGGATAAGCCAAACAGGAAGAGTGTGAAATATCCTTTATAGGACCCCTTCCTGATCTTGAGCCATTTTTAAATTGGTTTTGTTACCAAAACAAGGTTCCTGGATAATTTAAGTTTTCCATGTTTAATTAAAAAGCTATACCTTTAGAAAAACTCTAATTTATCTCACAAAATAATGATTTGCAAAGAATTCCATCTTGCTTCATGGAGGTATTAACCTAGAGCTCTGCTCCATAACAACCACGCCCAAATCCACATCTGGATTCCCAGAGATGGGCAAAGAAAATCCAAACTACCCTTAAGTGGGGATTCCCTAAATTCCCACTGTCCATGCCAACACCATTGAGTTTAGAAACATCAAGTACATAGAACTGAGCTTTGTACAAACATTAGCTGCTATTATTTTGACTATCAGCATTATCATCATCAGTCTTCAACTGTGCTTTTCCCACTGGTACAATTAAACCAGGTAAAGGGGAAATAAAAAAGACATTTCTAACACCTAATTTTTAAAAGTATATAATTAAAATATTTAAATTGTCTATATCTTATTAGTTTCCACAAATTTAGTTTACATCAAATTCAATCCTTACCCTTGTAATGGGCTAAACTGTGTCATATGTTGAAGACCTACTACCACCTCAGAATGTAACTATATTTGGAGATAAAGTCTTTAAAGAGGTAAATCCCAAAATGACTGGTACCCTTATAAAAAGAGGAGATTAGGGCACCGACACACAGAAGGAAGACCATGAGAAGACAAAGAGAAGATGGACATTTACAAGCCAGGGAGAGAGAAGCCCCCAAAGAAACCAATCCTGACACCTTGATCTTGGACTTCTATCCTCCAGAACTATAAGAAAATAAACCTCAGCTGTTTAAACTCCCTCATAGCTCAGGGTAGTTTGTTACAGTAGCCATGGTAAACTAACGCAGTTCTGGAAGAAATTAGTGTTATTACCAGCCCCACAAAAAAGACTGCAATGCAGAGACAATTTATCAAGCACCATCTTCACATTTAGTATTCTATATCTACCTACTTATTACAAGCTGAATTCCAATGTAGATAAGCAAATTTATTTCTGCACCATACTCTTATTACATATGTGTAACAAGAACCATGTAAATTACCTAAATGGCTTTGTTAGAATTATCTTTAAGACAACATGTGTGTCTTTTATCTAAACTTTAGCAACGGTCAAAACTAATTCCTAATTATTTTTCTATTAACCAAATTAAAGAACTATGAGCAGTGGAATGCCTCTATACATAATTTAATAGAAAACCTCCAAAAATCTAGCATAAAAGGCAAATTTAAAAGGACTAATCTTTATAAAGATAAATAAGTAAAAGGTTTTCTTAAAATATAACTATTTAATTTCAACAATTATAATTTCTTATGAACTAAGATCATTTCAAAGACTCATAAACTCATAAGGGTTTTCAGAGAGGAATCACAGTGACTGATTAATCCATTTTGCCTTCAACACTTCATTTGCCCTTCAACAATCATGTAGAAAATATGTCAAAGATATTTACATGAACCAAAATACAAGCTCAGAGATGTCAACTTAAAAGCCTTCCATAAAACTCATCTATAATAGATACTAATACCACTACAATATAGCACAATTAATGAAGAATGAACTGAAAGATAGCCTCTTGCAAGCTTCCAATATTGAGTAATATAACAGTAAATTAGTTTTTATTGCTGTTATACAATAGAGTAATCAAGTATTCCCTTTTTCACTGAATTGGTTCTTGCTTTTTCTAAATCACTGTAAAAACTACAATTGTATATTAACATGAGACCAATCAGATAGACAGTATTTTATGAAAAGTTGTATGGGATGAATTCTTGTGACATAAAATTATATTCCTAGCTCTAGATTTAATAATCTTAGGACATTGAGTTGCAAGCTGATTTACTTAAGTGGACAATTCAGTTTCTTTTTTTTTTTTTCTTTCCCTTGAATACACTTAGAAATTGAACCAGGGCTACAACAGCATTAAAAATACCTTTCAATTTATTCTTTTTCATTCTAACCACCCTACAACCCACAAAAGAGCTAATAGATGTTTTAAACAAGTGGAGAAATGTCTAAAATAATAAGTGAATAATTAGAAATTCCACAAAGCAGGTTTAAATCCAAATTCAGCACACTGTTTTTTAAGTTCTAAAGTAAAATACTTACAAAGTTGAAAATTCTATTGCCTATTTTAAATGTGCAAAAACAATTAGTACCTATAATTACTCATTGATAAATCACTATTTTTAAATTTTGGACTCTTGATTATAGCTTAGAATCTGTGGAGATCTGATCTTCTTAAGGAACACTTTTTTTTTTTTTTTTGCAGGGTGGGGTACATGAGCATAAACAATATTATCCTGAGTACCTAGACAAGAAGTATCTGGCCCTGATTTAGAAGGATCTCCCCATTTGTCCTCCAACCACACCACTTTACACAGGATAAATCCATAGGCTAAAGAACTTGCCCACCCAGAGCCTGTCATGCTCTCCAAGTACCAAGGCTCAGACATTTGTGTCCAAATAGCACCAAGCTGGCTTCTTCAGCCTACATTGAACCTGCAACTGGAACCTCCCTACCCAAGCAGGGCCAAGAGGCTGCAGTTTGTTGGGGTGTAGACAGAACACTGTGGTGTCTGCAAGCAAAGCTCCTCCTGGTTTGGGACAAGGCCAGGTCTGGGAGGAAAGGGTACTGGACTACTCCCAAGGTAGACTCTTCCCATATATACCATCACACTCCAGTGGGAATGTGGAGCCTAAGCAGTCTAAAGAGTAAAGCTACACTTGGTCTTCCAGATCACAAAGGGATTTCTATTTTTCTTTTTTTGTTTTAAGCCATCTATTGTTTTGACTTTTGACTTTTAAATATTGAGAAGCAGGGTATGTGAGTCTCTTTGTACTTCTGCCCCAGATCTACAAATTTTTGAAGCAGGCCTGGGCATACTATAACCCAAAGTTCAACTCAGTCATTTTCATGAATCTAGCACCTACTGCAAACCTACACAAGAGTTCAGTAAATAAGTACCTGAGAGATGAATGAAATGTATGACCAAAAGGACTGGGAGGCGAGGTGGAGGGTG
>NW_026000026.1:66572450-66607061 GCF_001458135.2 Marmota marmota marmota | reverse complement strand
AAAAAAAAAAAAAAAAAAAAAAAGAACTAAGTAACTGACTTAAGTCTGGAGAGATAAGGAGAGAGTTAAAGATAGAGCTGATGCTTCTAAAGACCCATTAAATCTCTGGAAACCCATAACCTGCTGATTCCTCTAAATGCTTTTGAATTCAGGTTTCCAAAATAAGACCACCATTTTCTTCTTCCAGGTGACTCGGTGTTATCTGATAGTTTTCTAGATCTATTAGCTTTACTTCCATTAGTTGTTTGAGACACAGTACTTCTTAATTTCACCTAAGGTGATGTCACTGAAAACTTTACACCACAAGAATCTATTTGCATTACCATTAGGACAGCTGGGATTTGGTTCATCTCGCAGCTGTGTGTGTATGTCGTCCAGCTGTGACCCCTTACTGTATTGCTTTTTAAAGTGTCCTTTAAAAGACCTGCATACACCTTGATATATGAAACCCCTAATTGTGAGATCAGCCTCCAAAATAATTTCTAAAAGTATGCAAAATTCATTTGGTTTCTTTTTACAGATCCCATTTATGAGCATCTAGTAACACCAACTAAGGACACTTCAGGCCTACTATGTCTTTCCCAAGCAGAGCTTATTTGCTTGAAATAATGAAAAAAGTGTCTATGAGAGACATCGTTAGAAGTAAAACAAAAGAGTGACTTCCGCTGATGAGTTATTCTCAGGTACATGAAGGAGACAAGCCTGTGGTCAGATAGGTGGCACAAATTACCAGGCTTTAGAGAAGAACCCACTTTAAAAGCTGGAAAACACTGTTTCAAAATCACTTCCTCATTGTAAAAAATGTTGCAATAAGGAAAACGATTAACTCTCTCACATACTAATGTAGTATTTTAAGGGAAGAGATATCCATTTCAATAAGAAAAGATTACAAAAATCATGAGGCAAAAAGGATATGAAATGGTGCAGTGAAGTGTCCACTTTCACAAGACAGTTAAAAAAATCACTTTTATGATTAATAATACTAACAGAGATGATGTTTGGCATGGGGATACTTAAAAGACTTTCCTCCTAGATGCTCTGCCTGTGGTTTCACAAGAGTTACCCACAAATGGCATTATCATATTTAAAGAACAGTTACAAGTCCTGGTTCTGGAGCCAAGATCACCTAGGTTCAAATCCAGTTCTGCCACAGACAGATTATTCATCTTCTCTCCTGCCCCTTTCTTATTTATGAAATAAGAATAATAATAGAACTCTGTTAAAAGTTGCTGAAAGAAGTAATGGATTTAACAAATGTAAAATGCCGGGCTGGGTTGTGGCTCAGTGGTAGAGTGCTTCCCTAGCCCATGTGAAGCACTGGGTTCGGGTTCGATCCCCAGCACCCCATAAAGATAAATAAATAAATAAACAAAATAAAGTTATTTAAAAAAATGACTCCATGTTTAAAATATGTGTGTGTGTGTGTGTGTGTGTGTGTGTAAAATGCCTAGAACAATGCATTGAACATTGTAACTTCTGTAAAGCATCAGCAATTTTTTTTTTTTTTAAACTGGGGCACAGGTGAGCTGTGAAGCACCCAGGCTTAATAGAGTTAACTGAAATGAAGGGAATGAGAAAATGTTTAATGACCACCTACATCTCTAGGAGTCACTAAACCTAAGTGCTACTCAAGGAAAAAAGTCTAAAGACAGTCCAAACCATCTGCATTTTCTTCCTCTAAAAGGAACCTCACAAATTCTAAGGGATATCTCTTAAAAGCAAAATTCTAGAGAATCATATGATTCTTAAATGCTATCATTCTCTTAACAATTAAGGTTGCCAGATAAAATACAGAATGCCAAGTTAGACTTGAATTTTATATGAACAAACATACTTTTACCATAAGTATGATCCATATGATATTTGGAACACATATATTCACATAATAAAATACTATCCACCTTTTATTGAAAATTCAAGTTTAACTGAATACCCTGTGTTTTTATTCACTAAATCTAACCATCCTATTAACAATACAAAGTCCACATAAATGTGCTAAATTAGTCAGGCACAGTGGCACACATTTAGAAGGCTGAGACAAGAGGACAGCAAGTTCCAGACCAGCCTCACCAACTTAAAGATATCCTGTCTCAAAAAATAAAAAGGACTAGAGTTATAATTCTGTGGCAAAGTGCCCCTGAATTCAATCCCCAGTACCAAAAAGAAGGTGGGGGGGAGTGCTAAGTTTGCTAATACCCATAAAGCAAGAAGAAAAGAACAGAATCATCTGAATTAAAATTTCTTAAGCCACAGTATGGTTAATGGAAAGAACATGGATTTTAGAATCAGACAAACCTGGGCTTCAATTCACAAGCTCAGAGAATTTATCACTGACTGACTTTGGAAAAAATTACTACATCCTCCTCAGCATCATTGCCCTCACCTGTTAAATGAGGCTTAGTTAACCACTTTCCACTCCCCTCCATGCCAAACAGGCAACAAATGCTAGTACCTCTCAGCTCTACTTCATACTATGTGAGCTCCAGGAAATCAAATTTCCCAGGGTGGTTGTCAAAACCAAAGAACCTACTTTATTCTGCAGCAGCTAAACCAAAGAGTGTACTTCCCAGACTGTCTACACACAAACCTTTCTGGCTACTAACCATCTTATTCCAATCAGTAGCTTCCTTTGATAGCCAGACTTCTGTCTCAAAGGCCTTCCATCTATGTAGACATTAACCAGTGATGGCTGACCAGAACCGTTTTCACTGTCGAACTTGACAGTATTCAAACAGAAATGTTTGACTGTAATATCATACTGTGATTTGCTCACATTTTCATTTTGTTTTACAAACATTTTTAGAGTAAGAATTCATAAACAAATTCATTTCAAATGATTATATAATAATAGAAAAATCATTCTTCTTAGTTAAGAAAACTAGGAAAGGCAGCAGAACACAACAGACACTAGTATGGCAATATGTAAATCAATGGATGTGTAACTGATGTGATTCTGCAATCTGTATATGGGGTAAAAATGGGAGTTCATAACCCACTTGAATCAAAGTGTGAAATATGATATATCAAGAAATTTGTAATGTTTTGAACAACCAACAATAAAAAATTAAAAAAAAAAAAGAAAGAAAACTAAAAATCTCACTGCTTCAATAAGCAATTCTTCAAAAGAACTGCAAATGCACAAAAGAAAATTATTTCCCAGTATCACTTGTGAAACTAAGTCTTACTACTATTTTTAGAGTCATACCACATGGGGAATTATTTTCTAATGTTCATTTTACAAATTGCTTAACTAACAATATGCTGTTCAACCTTCCATTTAGCGTACCTTATCTTTTCTCTACACACTGTGATTTCTTTGAAGGAAAATTAACTAAATATTTCAGCAGTTTAACTAGTGGGAAGCAAAGAATTAAGATTATAGATACAAAGGTACTATAATTCTGTTTTAATCAGCTTATTAAATACAACATGAACATGTATCAATCAACTAGCATTTAATTTCATGGTCTATGATTCAAAACTTTTCAAAACCATAACAGTACAAAGTTATCAGCATTTACCTAACAATTCCTTTCCAATTTTATTTTAACTCATGTAAACCATTTAAATATTGTATGACAGTTGTAACCTGTCCTTACAGACTGGAAGAAGACATAATTAGGAATTTTATTATGATACAAATCTATTTTGAAATTTATCTTTTCTCACAGGATATTACTAACTCAGCCCAAAATGAAAAATACCCACATATATTACACAGATACAGCAACATAAATTCTTAGGAGACTAAATACTGAAATCTTCTAAATATTTATTTCAAATATTTTGATCCCCCAAAGACATAAATCCACTGATAAAAAAAAAACTATTAAAGTTTTAAATTGTTGCTACAGAAAATACAAACAAATCTCTAAGAATCTCATTTAAAGTAAACTGCCTAACTGCATATTCATTTAGGAGTATCCAACAAAGATTTCCCTTTAAGAAGCCTCATTTTGACTTGAAATTGTATGTGCACATACTTTTTTTTTTCGCCTACTGAAAAAGTTATTTTCGTGATATTTCAAAATAATTTAGTTTATCAATATTCTGTTGTTAAGGAATAGTGAAAATTATTAAGACAGTGAGTTCTTTCTTCTAGAATTTTGCTAGATAGATAAAACCACTTTAGTTTTAAAAAGTCTGTTTCTGACCATTATTTTTAAGTCAAGTGGAGAAGGGTCTGAGGGTAAGGGTCATTAACATTTTTTTACTAAGACAAAAAGATTCAACTCTAGTTGCTAGGACACCAACAGACAGATTCATTTATTGTAGTCAGAAACACTTATTGGGGCTGTCCTCTCACAAAACAACATAGATTATGGTAGGAAACATAATGCAAACAAGCAAAAAGTCTACAATGGAAGAGGAATGACTGCCCTCAGAGAGCTATCTGTTGTTAGTAAACAAAAGTACAAAGTACATTTTAAGTAAGACTTTTAAAAAGAATAGAAATAAACAGACATCAGGAAAGGAGTTAAAGAAAAACAGAGAAAAAGAAGCAAGTCCAATGTTTCAACCTACTCAGGAAAGTTAGATTCATTACTCCTTTGATTTATTCAGCCTAATCACAATGATTCCATACTCTGTGCCAGTTATTCTAGGCATTCCACACATGGCAACGAATAAGACTGAGTTCCAGGCCTTATTGAGTTTACATTCTAGAAACAGACCACGTAAAAGTGCTGTAAATATCTACATCTTTGTGTATGTGCAAGCTAAGGTGTGTGTGTTCAGTGTGAACATGTGGTGGAGGTACATGCAGACAGATCAGCGATATTTAGCAATAACTATATGCAAATATTGCACTAAGTATGAGATCACATTTTAATAGGACACATGTTCTCTGCCACTCAAGTTTACCCTAGTAGGACACACAAGTAAACTGACAGGAGGCAATGTGATGCCCCTTACTACCTGCATAATCTTGGCAAGTTGATTAACACCTTTACCATGAATAGGGGCACCAACCTTCAAGGGTTATTATAAGCATTAGATACTTAGAACATTTGGCACCCTGCCTGGTAAACCACAGATTTTATTATTCCATTTAAGTGCCCATGTTAAAAAATAACAAGAAATGGTATTCATAAAAATTAAATGGCAAAAAAGTAGCAAAGGTCTTAAAAAATTGTCAAAAAGGGAGTCAAAGTGGACTTGTGTTGTGTCCAGACTTAAAGCTGTAAGTTATATTATCACAGAAAACAACACATGCCAATAAACTAGTGGGAAAGACCAAAATTGAGATATTCAGAAAATTAACAAAATAGAAGCATACTAAGAGGAAAGTTTATTGCATTGAGCACATTCAAGAAAAAGAATAAAAACTCAACAAATAAGTGTCTAAACACTACATTCTAAAAGCCCTAAAAAAAGAAGAACAAATCAACACCAAAAGAAGAAGATGGGAAATAATTAATCAGAGCTCAAGTCAATGGAATTCAAATAAAAGAAAAAAACTGACAAAACAAAAAGTTGGTTCTTTGAAAAAATAAATAAAATAGATAACGCTTGGCCATGCTAATGAAGAGAAAACTCAAATTACTAAAATACAAGATGAAGAAGGAAATATCACAATGGACATGTCTGAAATAAAAAAGATAATTAGACACTATTTTAAAAATTCATGTTCCAATAAAGTAGAAAATATCAAACACATCGACAAATTTCTAGAGACATATGACCAACTGAAATTGAATGAGGGGTTCATACACAATTTAAATAGATCAATTTCAAGTAAAGAAATAGAAAATGCCATCAAAGGCCTACCAACCAAGAAAGCCAGATGGATTCTTAGCTGAGTTCTACAAGACTTTCAAAGAAGAATTAACACCAATATCCTCAAAGTATTCCACAAAAGAGAAAAGGAGGGAACCCTTCCAAACTCATTCTATGAGGTTAATATCACACTGATACCAAAACCAGACAAAGACACATCAAGGAAAGAAAACTTCAGACCAATATCCCTGAAGAACATAGATGCAAAAATTCTCAATAAAATTCTGGCATATCACATACAAAAACATATTAAAACGATAGTGCACCACAATCAAGTGGAGTTCATCCCAGGGATGCAGGGTTGGTTCAATATACGGAAATCAATAAACATAATTCATCATATTAATAAACTTAAAAACAAGAATCACATGATTATCTCAATAGATGCAGCAAAAGCATTTGACGAAATACAGCACACATTCATGTTCAAAACACTAGAAAAACTAGGAATAGTAGGAACATACCTCAACTTTGTAACACTATATATGCCAAACCCAAGGCCAGAATCATTCTAAATGGAGAAAAATTGGAAGGATCCCCTCTAAAAACTGGAACAAATAAGTTATGTCCACTTTCACCACTTCTATTCAACATCTTCCTTGAAACTTAGCCAGAGCAATTAAACAAAAGGAAGAAATTAAAGGGATACAAACAAGTAAAGAAGAACTCAAATTATCACTATTTGCTGATGACAGGATTCTATATCTAGAAGATCCAAAAAATTCCACCAGAAAATTTCTAGAATTACTAAATGAATTCAGCAAAGTAGCAGGATATAAAGTCAACACCCATATATCAAGCACATTCCTATACATCAGCAATGAATCCACTGAAAGAGAAATTAGGAAAACTACCCCATTCACAATAGCCTCAAAAAAAACATTAAATACCTGGGAATCAATCTAACAAAAGAGGTTAAAAGTCTTCTACAATGAAAAATACAGAATACTAAAGAAAAAAATTGAAGAAAACCTCAGAAGATGCAAAGATCTCCCATGCTCCTGGATAGGGAGAATTAATATTGTCAAAATGGCCATATTATCAAATGCGTTATTCAGATTTAATGCAATTCCTATTAAAATACCAATGACATTCTTCATAGAAATAGGAAAAGCAATCACGAAACTTATTTGGAAAAAATAAGAGACCCAGAATAGCTAAAGCAATCCTTAGCAACAAAAGTGAACCAGGAAGCATCACAATATCAGACCTTGAGCTATACTTCAGAGCTATAGTAACAAAAATGGCATGGTATTGGCACCAAAATACACATGTAGAGGACACAGAGACAAACCCACATAAATATGGTTATCTCATACTAGACAAAGGTCCAAAAACATTCAATGGAGAAAATATAGCCTACTCAAACAAAGGGTGCTGGCAAAACTGGAAATCCACATATAGCAAAATGAAATTAAACTTCTATCGCTCATCCTGCATAAAACTCAAATCAAAGTGGATCAAAGACTCAGGCACTAGAACAGAGACCCTGAGCCCAACAGAAGAAAACAGGCCCGAATCTTCACCATGTCGGCCTAGGATCTGACTTCCTTAACAAAAGACTCTTAAAGCACAAGAAGTAAAATCACAAATCAATAAATGGGATGAATTTAAATTAAAAAGCTTCTTCTCTACAAAAAAAAAAAATCAATAACGTAAGGAGACAGCCTACAGACTGTACCTCCAATAAATCAATAATCTCTAGGATATATAAAGAACTCAAAAAACACCCAAAAAAACAAATAACCGAATCAATAAATGGGCTAAGGAGCTGAACAGACACTCCACAGAAAAAGAAATACAACTGATCAACAAATATATGAAAAAAGTGTTCAACATCTCTAGCGATTAGAGAAATGCAAATTAAAAAACTACTTGAAGATTTCATCTCACTCCTGTCAGAATAGCAATAATCAAGAATACAGGCAACAATAAATGTTGGCGAGGATGTGGTGAAAAGGTACACTCATACATTGCTGGTGGGACTGCAAATTGGTGCTACCACTATGGAAAGCAGTATGGAGATTCCTCAGAAAACTTGGAATGAAATCATCATTTGACCCAGTTATCCCACTCCTTGGTTTATACCCAATTGACCTAAAATCAGCATATTACATTAATACAGCCACATCAATGTTTATTCTAGGTGTCCTTCAAGAGATGAATGGATAAAGAAAATGTGGTATATATACTCAATGAAATATTACTCAGCTTTAAAGAAGAGTGAAATTATGGTATTTGCCAATTAATGAATGGAGTTGGAGAATATCATGCTAAGTGAAATAAGCCAATCCCCCCAAAAAACAAAGGCTGAATGTTTTCTCTAAAATGCAGATGCTAATTAATAATAAGGCAGAGAGATTAGTGTTACCTTAGATTAGGCAGAGGGAAGTGAAGGGCGGGGAGGGAGGGGATGTGGGGATAGGAAAGATAGTAGAATGAAACAGATATTATTACTTTATGCATATATGTGACTACATGATCAATATGATTCTACAACATGTACACTCAGAAAAATGAGAAATCACATCTCATCTATGTATATAAAAGTGCATAAATGCATTCTACTGTCATTTATAACTAATTAAAACAAATTTTAAAAATTAATAAAAAAAGAAGTCCTTTTATAGAAGTCTTCAGAAATGAATTACAATAAAATGCCTCATCTAAATTCACTGGGTTTTCACTCTATACTGTATATTCACTATCAAATATACATATCAAAGCATAAGCTCCACTAGAATTGTAGCAATTTCCCCTTACCTTGAAGAAAAAAATCTCTGGCACCAATAAATAAAAGCCATCACATGAAATAACAATAATTGATAAGACAGCAGCTACTCGTATGCCATACACAATTCCCTTACATTTCGCCTTGTGAAGGAGATACTATTATCCTGGTTATACCAGAAAAAAAAAAAAAAAAAACTTAGCCTCAGAGGGATTAAGTAATTTATATGAAATCATCTAACTCTGACAGACAGGGCTAGGATTTATACCATGTCGGCCTGATTGATACCAGTGACCACTCTTCACACTGCTTCTGCAAGTTAAAAATTCAAATTTTCCCATGAGCACCCTGCCTTAGTACCCTTAAGTGTGCACAACTTTCACCTCCAAAAACTAAGATTTTTCACACTGCACATGTATTATCCTTGAGTGGCACATAAATTGATAAAATGAGAACACTAGAACATAATGACATAAAAGAAATACATTACTGTTAAAAGTCAGAGAATAATATCTCAAGAATGTTAGATGTAAGCTCTACCCATATTCTCATTAAAGGACTCTGGGTCTAAAGAAATTTGAAAACTTCTTTTTTTTTTTTTTGAAGTACAAATTTTACCTGGGTCATTATGGGAATGAGGCACCACAAAGACTTGAAGGCTCTCATCGTCCCATTCATGATCTTCATACTTAATGTCAAACCCTTGCTTCCAAACTCCACCATCTGGATTATCAAAAGGAATTAGATTGTAAACATCCAACATCTAAAAATATAAAAAAACAAAAGTTAAAGTTTAACCATTAATTTCACATGCACAGAAAAAATAGCTTTACTGTTCCTTCAGCATGGCTGACCAAGCTAGGTACTTATGCAGTACTCAATAAAAACCAAAATGAAGCCAAGTCTCACAGAAAGAGATTTCCCTGCCATGTACAGGATTCTGATCCTATCTGACTGTATCCACACATTAGCTGGTGAGGTTGCAGGTGCAAGGCCTGGCTAGCTCCACTTCCAGCTTGGCTTATGAGCCATGGCCTTGAGATGGTATCATGTTCTGTGCCTAAAGAAATTAGTGGGAAATGTCAGTCTAAAGCCAGGATAGAGGCCAACTAATTCTGTCTAACTTTAAAATATTCACCCTTTAGGGTCCCCCCCAGAGTTCCAGTTTCTAGTCTAAAGCACAAGGTTAAACATAGCCCTCTGCTAATTTGCAGAGCAGGGCCAGTAGGAGTGATGCCCAGCATTTAAGAAACCAGTCCTTTCTGAAGAAGTCCTAGTTTTTGATTCCAGTACCCTCTAGAACAATGTTGTCCAAGTGAAATAGAATAAAAGCCAAATATGTAATTTTAAATTTTCTACTACAAGGAAACAGAAGAAATTAACTTCAATAATATATTTTATTTAAATTTACATATGCAAAAGATTATCAACTCAAATGTATAATCAAATTATATAAATGAATTAAGATATTTCACATATTTAAGTCTGAAACACTCTGTGTTTATATTACTTTTAGAGCACAACTCAAGTCAAATTAGTCATATAGCAAGTGCTCAGCAGTCACATGTGATGACAGCTTCCATACTGGAAAGCACAGCTCTAGAATGTTCCTCCACTGTAAAAATACCTAATCCTACACTGTATGAAAACAGACATACAGTGAAAGCTGGGCTTCTATTATGTTTTCTAAAGGAATGAAGAAAATCTCTTTGGGGAAAATTAAATCTCCAATGGTTTCAAGCATTATAGGAAATAAGAATAGAAAAATATACAAATAGGCCATTTTTCACAAGAAAACAGGAGTGACACAAAATTCCAAAATTTTATCACTAAAAAAAAAAAAATAGTGATATGACAAATCAAATCCTTCTGCAAAATAGAGAAACTGGAATCCAGAGTTTAAACAACTTACCAGTAAGAACAGACACCAGAGAAAACCTAAAAGCAAAACAAAAAATGTTTCATGATTATTAGTGAATGTCTATATTACCTGCACATCTGGTTGCAGACTTCCAGTTTGTGACAGAGACAGACAGTCACTAGGGTCAACCTGAATGTACAACTCTGATTGCTGAAGTTGTGAGCCAGCACCTTGGCTGAAATTGCCTTGAGAATCTTTCGAATCATCATCCACAGACTCACTCAAATTGATGACCGAGTCTCTAATATTTGAGATGATCTCATTATTCTCAGCCAGCAAACGTTCCAAATGGTCTATTTTTTCTTGTAACACCGAGAGCTGGGCCTAAAATATAAAAGAGAAAGGCATCTATATAAAACACTAATACAGCTCTGCTTAGGCATACTTATTTCTTTAAAAAAAAATTATTTGGCTGCCCTTTTGGGTAGCCACTCACCACTCACCCTTTACTTTCCACTTTTACAAGTGGAATCACAGAAAGCATGAAAAGCTGGCATTAATAAAACAACAATTTACAGCAAAAATTTTTTTCATAGCTAAAATCTTTGTTTAATCATATTTTAAAATATGCAACAGAGGGTCCAAAAATAGTTTGAGGTATATTTTCTACTCTCCCAAAACTCAGTCCTAAAAGATACCTGGGTCTCTGGAATCACTAAGTAAAACAGCATATCATATTCAGGTATAAAATTTTAAATTTCAGTGTAACTAATATGAGTTATTTACTAAAGTTAAAAAATATGAACCTGAAAGATATTTCATCTCAACTAGTTAATACTAGTGGACAATGAAATCAGTTCATCAGCTCTCAATTAGCCACAAACAAGAACATCCTCTAAGGAACCATACCATCAGTAACTCAGACTGCTTTTTAGTAATACCTCAGCTTATAAAAGCAAGGACAATCTTTGTCCTATTCAACCCTATATCCTAGATTCCAAATATACAGTAGATACTCATTTATTTGTTAAATGGCCCTCATATTTCTGGAATGCAACAATTCTTTAGCAAACACTCACTACGTCAGGCATAATACAACATTCTAGGAAGACAGATAAGCTTAAGATCCATGCCCTAGTCTATAAATACACAGTGACACTGTAAGCAAGATCCAAACCCCATATCCCCAAAAGCTCAAATTTAAGTTTAAAAAAGTAACATCATGATGGTGACCAAACAACTCCAGATATCCATCACCAGGAAATAATGGCAGTAGAAAGAAAAGAAGAAGAAAAAAGAAAAAAGAATACACCTAAATGTTCAAAACAAGGGGACTTGTCAAATGGTAGAGCTATATCATGGAACAGTATGCAGCCACAAAAATTTAGATATATAAATTTTTAAAAAATAGAAATAGCAGGAGAGGTATTTTCAGAAAATGAAGTATAGAGAAAGTTTTTTTAATAGTATATATGAAATATATGAAATTGTGTGTATGACATGCTATACTTCTGGAAAAATAAATCAAGATAGTTAAAAACTAGATATATTTATATTCTTTTTAACCTGCTATGAGTATTTGTTGATTTTGTAATGCTAAGGTGGGATGAGAAATATCAGAGTTATACTCACAGGTTACTGGTCAGTTCAAAAAGCAGAAGAGAAGGCAACACACTGAGATCTACCAAGAGAAGGCCAGTTATTTCAGCAAACTATGCTAGAATGGTCAGAAATCTGAAGAAACTAGAACAGAAATTTTGGAATAAGAAAAAATAGCCAAGAGGCAGAAAATTACCTTAGGAAGAGGGAACATGACATTGGGGATGAATGACCAAAGCCCTTTTTATAGACAGGCACAGGACACAAGACTGCACAGTGCTCTCACAGACCCAAAAGACATTCTCACAGATCTCTCCACAGAAACAGCCCCCTACAATCAAAACTCATCCTTGAAAGCAGCTGTCACTCTGGAGTGAAGTAGCATGTCAACACAGAGTAGAATCTGAAGCCTCTTCTCACTGGCATATACAGAGACATGAGGGAAGTACAAGGTTTTAGCACAGATCTCTTCCTGCAAAACAAGGCCCTTTTCCCTCAGTAACAAGCAAGAAAGAGAATACACATCAGTTTACATCTAGAAATGGCATAGCGAAGGCAACGAGTGATCAGTGCAACACTAGTTGCTTATAGCTGAACCATGTGTATTCCAGATAAGCAAAGTTGTTAAGCAGTATCATACTCAAAACCTTCTCCAGGAGCACACATCACTGTTGCTTATGAATGGTTATCCATGAAAAGACCAAAAGATGTTCTTTGGCATAACCTAAAGTTCAACCAAAGCAAAAATATTTGAGAGTAAAGTACACAGTCAACTAACCTGTACATCTCTTTCTAAACAGACATGTTACAAAGGGTGACAAAAACAAAGGGAAAACTTTTCTTCACTCTATCACAATATCATGAACTGTGGCCTTTTTAAGTCACTTCTGATAGATTCTGTTGAATACTTCCAATGCTGAAGACAAATACATTTCAGTGTTACAATTTTGAGTGTAGCAGATAATAGAAAATCAAGTTCTTTTCATTCAAAGTAGAATTACAACTTGTTGATTTGTCTCACCTTCAATAAAGCTATTGACTTCTATAAAATAAGACTTTAGCTTAGTCTAGAGCATATTTAATTATCTCTGCTATTGGTGAAAGATGGTCATATGACTAAAATGCCATGATCTCAGAGCTTTTAAAGATGCCATGTTTATCTTATGCTTATGGTATTACATTATTAAAATTTTAATACATGGGCAGAACTTTCTGTGCTTTAACAAAAAGATCACTTGTGGCCCATTTATACAGCAAAGCTGTCTATAGTTCAACAAGTACACACTGAAAAAGAAGAGGACCCTTCCCAGGAATGGCCTTGGTCCCATAATCAATGAATAAAAGTATCATTCAAAATAAACATTATAAGAGATGCTTCATGAGGAAAGATCCTTCATGCATTAAAGACAACTTTCAATCTCATTGTAGCTCTAAAAACACAATTAATGATCAGTACCTAGGATTATATGGTAAATTAAATGCATGGAGAAAACTGTAGCCTGAGGATATATAAGCATAATGGTCTAATAAAAATTATTTTTAAAACTATTATTACAGTGAAATAAAGAAATAAATTCTTGACATACACATCAAGCAAACTGCATATATGTAAGAGAGGAGCGGTGACCTAAAAAAGATACATATACAGTCTGCATTAAAGAAATAGAAATCATAATGTTTCAATTATGCTAATAAGTCAAAGAATACTGATAGTAATATTGAATAAAAAACAATTTTCTGTAGGGTAAGAAAGTCACTTGTAAAAAAACCACTTTATTCTTTGATTTGCTAATCAGTTCTATAGGGAGGCCACCAGGGCTGCACTGCTGAGGAGTGGAGAAGGAGGTCATATTTGATTTTCTCTGCTACTGGTGAAAGAGAAAAAAACACAGAAAAAAAAAAAATCAGATATCTAAGACATTTGAGAGAGCAAATTTAGAGACTACTATGAAGTAGAATAGGAACAGCACCTACTCAGTCCTATGAACAAAACCAATGACTGTTATCAACAGCTAAATCTAAGCTTATTACATAATTATTTGCCCCAGGGAGGACACTAGCTGCTGGGAACTGAAGTGACCTTGATCACTCAAGCACAGCTGAACGTTCACAGCTTCTCCTCCTCCTTACAACTGAAAAAAATGTGTGTCTTCCTCTCTCCCCAGCTTCTGCTGACTTCCAATCCCATCCCTCTCAACTGCTCAAACTTTGTTCTTTTAGTTAAACCCCCTCAATACAGCTCCATCAAAACTCTCCTTTTAAAAGCAATTCATTCTCAGTAGTTTAACATGTTCTATTATATGAAACTACATGAAACTGACATTCTCCTAAGCCAAAAATAGTCAAATATCACCAATTCGGTATTCTTATATTCTTAATGTCTATAGTCTATATTCTAAATATTCTTATATTCCATGTATCTATATACCTCTATATTCTTAATATTCTTGTATAATATTAGAGCCTATTTAAATTTTGAAAAGTCAATCAAACTCCTCTGCTTCCTTAACTCATGGGATTTTTGGTGTCAACTTGACTGAACTAAAGAATCCAGATAGCTGCTAAAGCATTAATTTTTCTCAATGCTTCAGCAAGGAGACCCCCCCCCCCTCCTGCTAAAAGGGAAACCCACGTTTCTTAGCACTAATTGGAATGATTGGGCTGCCCCAGGGGGATCTGGAGGAGGACCAGGGAAGGTTGATATGTGAGTCATTAGACTGAGTGTCAGCCCTCAATGTGGGCAGATACCTCCTTATCAGCTGGGAGCTTGGACAGAACAAACACATAAAGGGCACCCCTTCTAGCTGGTCCTCCGGCCTTGGAATGCTAGAACTCCAGGTTCTCCTTTGGAATCTAAGATTCACACAAGCAACCCCCTCAGACTCTGAGCCTTGGGTCTCTGTCTGAGAGTTATACCCACCTTCCCAAGGATCAGAGCCCATGGACAGGGAATGAGCCACACTACCAGGTTGTCTAGTTCTCAAACTTGCAGAAAGCCTATCATGGGACTTGTCAGCCTCCATAACTAAATGAACAAATTCTCTCAATAAATCCTCTCTTTCACCTTCTCTCTGTATATACATATGCAAGCACATGCATATGTTTGTGTGTATATATAAATACCCTATCCTTCACAATGTACAGGGATTATCAAGAATCTCTACAAGTAATCCCTCCTTCCAATAAACACCCATGCATTCTACCTGCCCAGTTCAATCTGTGCCTGTCTATCTACCAAAAGTGCCCTCATAAAGTCCCCAAAGCCTCCCACATTTCAAGCCTGGTGAAGAATACTGTGCGCTGACCTTACTTATCATCTCAAGGAGCACGCAGCACAGTAAAACACTCCTTCTTCCTGGAAACATTTTCTTCACTCACTCCCAGGACAACATGTTCTTAGTTTCCATCTGGGCCACAATTTATCAGTCTCCTTAGTTGGCTCCTTCTCTCCCTCCAGGGGTATCTGGAGGAGGATTCCAGGGAAGGTGGATGTTAGAGAACTCAAGGTTAGCTCCTAAGCCCTGTTACCTCTCCACACTGCCTGACATGATCTCATCCATTCCATGATTTAAATTTCCTGGTTGTAATGATGTCTCCCATATTTATATCTCCTGCTGAAATCTCTTCTCTAAAAACAGATTCATATATTCAAACGCCTACCTGACATCTCTATTTGGGCTTCAAAGTGAAATCCAAAACACCTTCACCACAAGCCACTTCAGACCTCAAGTCTCCTTAAGTGCCTTTAATCTTCACTTGGTTGGACACCCTCAAAATCTTGGTGTGATAATTGTTTTCCTCCTCCTTCCTTACAATGCTCACACACTCAAACTACCTATAAGCTCTTTCTATCCTGCCTCTAAAATAACTCATTGAGTCAGTCAACCTCTTTCCTTCTGGACTCCTAACAGCCTGCTTTCAAGTCGCCAATAGTCTCACCTGGCCTAGTGCAGAAGCCTCCCACCTGATTTCCCATTTACATGCTATATCCTTCATCCATGCCCATATTCAACTTGCAATACCTTTCTTAGCAGGCAGTGCTTGTTTCTTGTACTTAGAACAGTAAAACACCTACAGGCAAACACACACACTCATTCTGGTATACCACATTCAATAAGAAGGTGCAACCACTTCCTTTCTCATCTTCTTGCTGATTGTGTCCCAGTTCCAAGCCAGCTCCTCCCCACATCTCTGTACCTTGAACATGTCTTTTGTATATACAATGCTTCAGCTCTCACCCAATTCACTTCTGTATAGCCTTCTCAGCCATCCTCAAGTTATTCTCTATCTCAACTTGATACTATTTTCCTCCACAGAATATCACAAATATCCACTTAATTCATGTATTGCTTCCACTTTTTCATTACTACATGGACCTGTATATTGAGAAAAGGCACCATAGCGATTTTGCTCTTCCTGGCACTCTGATTCCCAGCACAATGCCTGGTACATAGAAGGATCTCAAATATTTGCAGGAGGAGAAAGAAAAAGAAAGAGGGAGAAGATGAGACAAAAACAGTGTGCAAAGGACTAAATGTTAACCTCACGCCCCAAAAATTTCAAATAAAAAAAACACTTAATTTAAAAAAAAAAAGAAAGAAAATTTTTGAAAAAAATCTTCATTGTATCGCATTCATTTCTTACCCAAAAAGATAAGAAGAGCACAGGAAGGAAAGTCCTAAGTAACAGGATGGACTTCATGGATTGTCTGGGAAATGGCACAGAACCTGACCTACGTTTGGTCACAGCATGATAATTATGACCTCATGAGCAGGGTAGAATGTGTGGCTCCCTTTCTAGGGCAAAGATTATGAATTCTTTATGGTCCAACCAAAAATTATTTTCACTAACCACAGTTTAAGAAGTTATGGTTTTTCAACTGATGTGGGCAGCACAGGCACTTTGGAAAAAGAATATCAAAATAATTTTAGAATGTTTCTTACCATGGTAATAAGATCTGCACTCAATCAAATCAAATTTCTAGTTCAGAGAACTTCAGATAAAATATTATTGTTTATAATGTCATCAATGGTAGCAAAAGATGCAAAACTTTTCCCCAATGTATATGTATCTGAAATTCCTGATCAATCTCACCTTTCATTCATGCATTTTTCCCCTTCAATATAATTCTGTTAGACTCAGGATATTACTCTATCCCATCAAGATCTGATTCTGTCTTAACTCTTGATTCTGTCATCAAATGTTCCTAATAATGTAACAGCAAATAATGATTACTTTTATATTTAATGCCCTTCTTCACCAGATAAAGATAAAGGGAGGTTAGTTCAATAGTTAAGTATATTCAGTTATTTAAATTCCAATCCTTTGGCACTTACTACCTTAAGGAAGTAACTTTTCTGGGCCTCGGTTTCCTTATAGACAAAATGCAGATTCTATGCCTTGGAATGATTGTGAAAGAAATTAGTTCAGAAACTGCCATCAACTAATCACTGCAAAAGGTATGATTATGGCTGCTGCTACTATAATAAAAGTATGGCTTTCTAAAAATTACTTTGACAGATACAGCATGTGACTGTAGAAATAAAATTAAAACCAAACTTTAAAGTCAAGCTACATTTGAATTCTGGCTCCATATCAAATGGCCATGCAACATTGGGCAGGTTTCATAACTTCTCCATACCTCAATCTCCTCATCTATAAAATGGAGATAATTAATAACACCTAACTCATAGTTGTTATGAGGATTAAGTCAGCATATGAACATTAGTTTGAATAGTGTCTCCTAAGGTAAGCAGAATAATGATTAATCAAAAATGTCTGAGTCCTGGGGGTTGGGGCTATAGCTCAGGGTAGAGCTCATGCTTAGCACATCTGAGGCACTGGGTTTGATCCTTAGCACCACACAAAAATAAACAAAATAAACACATGCTGTCCAACTACAACTAAAAAATAAAGGTCCTAATCCCTGAAGTCTACAAATACATTATCCTACATGACAAAAGAAATTTTGCTAATGTAATTAAGATTTTGAGATGGTGAGATCATTCTACAATACTCAGGCCAATATTAATCACAAGGGTCCTTATAAAGGGGAATAAAAAGAGAGAGGACAGTCAGGCCAAAGAAGGAGAAGTAAGGACAGTAGAGGTCTGAGTGATTCTATTGTTGGGAGGGGGCCTTGAGCCAAAGAATACATTTAGCTTCTAGAAGCTGGGAAAAGCAAAGAACAGATTCTCCCCTAGAGCCTCCAGAAAGGAACACAGCTTGGCAGACATCCTGATTTGTCTAGTAGGGCCTATCAGACTTCTGTCCACTAGACCTGTAAGATAATACATTTTTCTTGTTTTAAGCCACTAAGTTTGTGGTGGCTACCAAAGCAATATAATGCTGGTAAAAATTTGGTCCTACATAAATAAAGCTTAGAAAGGATCCTTACACTTGCAGTCCGTTAGAGAAAGTCTACCCAAATCCCCATCAAAAGAACTGAAGTTTTGATTTGCATTTCTCTAATTGCTAGAGATGATGGACATCTTTTCATTTTACTGATTGATTGTATTTCTTCTTCTGTGAAGAGTCTGTTTAGTTCCTTAGCCTATTTATTGATTGAGTTTTTTTTGTTTTGTTTTGTTCTTGATTTTTTTTTTTTTTTTTTTTTTGGTGTTAAGTTTTTTGAGTTCTTTACATATCCTGGAGATTAGTGCTCTGAGGTGCATGTGGTAAAGATTTTCTAGCATTCTGTAGGCTCTCTCATCACAGTATTAATTGTTTCCTTTGCTGAGAAGAAGCTTTTTAGTTTGAATCCATCTCATTTATTGATTCTTAATTTTACTTCTTGCACTTTAAGAGTCTTGTTAAGGAAATCAGATACTAAGCCAACATGATTAAGATGTGTGCCTACTTTTTATTTTTTAATTAGGCAAAGAGTCTCTGTTCTAGTCCTAAGTCTTTGATCTACCTTGAGCTGATTTTTATGCAAGGTGAGAGATAAAGATTTAATTTCATTTTGCTACATATGGATTTCCAGTTTTCTCAGCACCATTAGTTGAATAGGCTATCTTTTCTCCAATGTACATTTTTGGCTCCTTTGTCTAGTATGAGATCAATGTATTATGTGGGTTTGTCTCTGTGTCTTCTATTCTTTACCATTGGTCTACATGTGTATTTTGATGCCAATACCATGCCATTTCTGTTACTATTGCTCTGTAGTATAGTTTAAGGGCCTGGTACTGTGATGCCTCCTGCTTCACTCTTCTTGCTAAGGACTGCTTTGGGTCTCTAATTTTTCCAAATGAATTTCATGATTGATTTTTCTATTTCTATGAATAATGTCATTTGTATTTTAACAGGAATTGCAAAAACACAAGCAATAATAAGTGTTAGCGAGGATGTGGGGGGAAAGGTACATCCATACATTGCTCATGGCACTGCAAGTTGGTACAACCACTATGGAAAGCAGTATGGAGATTCCTCAGCAAACCTGGAATGCAACCACCATTTGACTTAGTTATCCCACTCCTCGGTTTAAACATAAAGGACTTAAAATCAGCATAATATGGTAATGTAACCATATCAGTGTTTACAGAAGCTCAATTCACAATAGCTAAACTATGGAACCAACCTAGATGCCCTTCAATAGATGAATGGATAAAGAAAATGTGGTACATATACAAAATGAAATATTACTCAGCCTTAAAGAAGAATGAAACTATGGCATTTGCAGGTAAATGGATAGAGCTGGAGAAAATCATGCTAAGCAAAAAATAAGCAAACCCACCCAAAAAAAACAAAGGCTGACTGTTTTCTCTGATAAGCAAATGCTACTCATCCATAAAGGAGTGTGGGGAAGGCATAGGGAAGAATGAAGTAACTTTGAATTGTGCTGAGGGGAGAAGAGGGGGTAAGGGTGGGAAGGACAGTGGAATGAGATGAACATTATTACCCTATATACATGTATGATTACACTACTGGTGTGACTCTGCACCATGTACAGCCAGAGGAAGGAGAAGTTGTGCTCCATTTGTGTACAATGCATCAAAATGCATTCTCCTGGGATTGGGGATACAGCTCACTTGGTAGAGTGCCTGCCTCAAATGCACAAGGCCCTGGGTTCGATTCCCAGCATCACCAAAAAAAAAAAAATGCATTCTACTTCCATGTATAACTAATTAGAACAAATTAAAGAAGAAGAAGGAGGAGGAGGAAGAGGAGGAGGAAAGAAAGAAAGAAAGAAAGAAAGAAAGAGAGAGAGAGGGAGGGAGGGAGGGAATTGTGAGCCTGAGTAGCTACAAACCCTACAAACCCCCACAATGCAGAAATGGAAGGAAAGACCATAAACTTCATAAGCTGTTTCCCAGAGGCATAACTTGGTCAAACAAGGCTGTTCACCCACATGAATAAAGAAGGTAGGGAAAGACAGAGTCAGACTTTATGATTAAAAATAATTTTCAGGGAAAGAAACATCAACCCTTTCATCTGAAACAGAGTTTTAAAGTCAATGAATAAGGTGTTTTAAAGCCACTCTCAGACTCTGGTGGGGCAAAGTAGAGATAAAGAAATGACAGTCATTTTCCAGGAAAAAGCCATGGTGACTGGACCAGGGCAATGGAGGTAGAGGAACAGGACAGGATGTGAGAAGATGAATAGACTAGCAATAGGGGCAAGAAAGAAAGAAATTGGCCTTAGTTTTTTGCTGTGACAACTGGGATGAAAATGAGTGGCATTTTAGAGAAACAGGGAATACTGGGGAAGGAACAGATAGAGGGGAAAATATGTTCTGAGCTATCAGATATCTGAATGGTGGTGTCAATTTTAGACATGTAAGTCTGGAACTTAAGCGAGAAATCAAAGCTGAAAATACAAACTTGAGTGATCAGTGCCAATACAAATTTCAAGCAATGGGAACAAATGGGATTACTAACAATGCTTCCATAGATCTGCTTTGTATAATTTTAAATGGCTCACCAGATAATTCTCACACATCCCCAGTTAAGAACCAGCGTATTCAAACTAAATATATAAATATAAGAACTTTGTTTTATATTTCCAATAGGGTATTGTCGTTATTTGCAGAATTCTCTGGTCAGCCACAATTCAGCCCATACATAAAAATTCTCCATTCAGTCAGATCTCAGGCATTTAATATGAAGGCTTTTGGGTTTGACAGAATGATAACCCCTCAAGCACTAACTCCACCAGTTAAAGACACATAGTGTTAAACTCAAAAGGAGAAAAAATGAACCAGGGCTGGGACCACAGTTCTGTATGTATCCTTAACTCTCTATCAGCAAGCCACAGTTACAAATGGTTTTCTAATACTGTTTTTTCCAGATCTGGGAGCTTAACATGCCCAAATTTCTTCCAAGATATTGTCTTTGTACAGCCACTTCTATCACTTCTATATTCAACAAAATAAAAGCCCTTAACAGGTGAGCATGAAGAACAGTGAATTATAAAATAACCTACCAAAACACAGAAGCAATACATACTTTGTTCTGGCAAATCATTATTCATGTCACACCTGACAAGGTACTGTGATAACAGAGTATACTTAAATACAGGTAGATGACAAGAATGCCAAATGAGGATTAGAAGAACAACTAGGACTTCCAGTGTGCCCAGGTAGGATATTCAAGGGCCTTGTCACTGCACCTGGGCAACCACTGGGAAGCTGCCAGAATCACTATGGAGGATACCAGCCCTGACCTGGAATATTAGCACTCCATCCTCTCAACACCCTCCTCCAAAAATGTGGTTAGAATTCCAGTTGTTAGCACTTTCTTCAGGCTCCAGGAGACAACTCCATTTCCACACTGTGAGTTTCCAGATGCATGTTTATTTTAAAACCGTATGGCCCCCACCTGCACCAGCCCAATAAGGTTGCATAGAAATTACCTCCTATTGAGGCAACACTTTAGGCACCAAGTTATTACAGAAAGTGAGACTCTAAAAAAACAGACACCCTTTTAAAAACAATTACTAGAAGGGTTTGTAAGTAGGGCAAAATGTCTGGATTATAAAATATTTTAATAAAATGCAGTTTTATTACTTACAAATCCATTTAATAACTACAATTAAGTGGCACTAAGCAAATTAACTATTGAATTCTTCAACTCAGCACTTCCCAAACTATTTTATGGAACACTGTTTTTTTCTTTTTGAAAAACTTTTAAGAACCACATTGGTTTTCCATATAAAACTTATTTTTTGTATATTTGTATTCTTATACTTAGGACTTTGAGATAATCTGTCAACAGTGTATCCCATCCAAGAACTGTACCAAAGTTCCTGTGATATACTTTTGCACAGCAACAATCCCCAGGTAACCAGGGTCATGTTGTTATACATCATCTAGTCAGTGACTCTGGTCTGTGTTGATAATCTTCTATTTTTTTTTTTTTGACACATAATTGTCTCTGTACCTAGAATAATTATGGACTATCTATTTATACTACCTAAACTCATTCCCCATAGATAAAGGACATATATTGTATCTTAGGACCTGCTGAGAAAAGTTATCTCAACATAATATAATGTATTTTACACAAGTAATTTTGGAAAACACAATTTCAATGTAAAAAGAGAATAACTGTCAGTAAAAGAAAAAAAACCAATCAACCTAAACAGTATTAGCCTATTAAAATAAATGCAACTGACATGCCTGAGATCACTTTTTTACACAGAAATAGTCTGGGGGAGCCTCTGAAAGCAGAGTTGTATTAAGTAGAATAATCCACCTCCCTTTTAATCTTATTTATACTAATCATTTCACAAATAAGGCCCTTCAACTTCTTACTAACAAGACAAGTATTTAGGCAAGCCCCAACTGAATTAATATAAATGGTGAATTTCCTGACTATGCTTTATGAGCACCAACGATTCTAAAGTTTTACATATTTTTACCTATATTTTCCTGTATAAAAATCCATCTGAACCAGCTGGTCTACATGGGATAGTAAGGAACAGCAAGGCATGACTTAATATATGAGAACATAACAGCAATTTCTAAACATCATACTAACAGCTATAAAAGAAGAGTTAACATTATAAATTTCTGAGGATCTCAAATCTCATTTTTTAAAACAATTATTGGATCTTCTTCCCTTAAAGTTACAAAAAATATTGTGCATCTCAAGTTTTGTCATCATTTGGCCATACATGTGTTCCAGAGGTGGCCCTGGGTCACAGACAGTTCTTACTTTATCAGTTGCCAACCAAGCAAAAGGGGATCTTCTTTACTCAAAAAATAAGAGACAATTCTCAGAAATCTCCCTGACCTTTGAAACAACCTTGAGCTCTGAACCCTGCCATTTGGGGTACTGTCTTTTGATCGTTAGTATCTCTCTCCCTCTCCACCACCTCATCTTCACTCCCCATCCACACAATCTATGTTCTTAGAACTTAGAAAAACTAATCTAATACCAATAAATTGTGCTAAGGATGACAAGGGTCTTTTTAAGTCTCCTACTGAAATGAATCTTTGAAATTATTCCTTATGATAATCTTATCTTTTCTTAGGTATGCTGCTCTATGAGCTGGTTTCTGACAAATTGAATACAAGCTGCTTTATTTTATTAACATCTGCTGCACAATAATCTTAATATAAGAAGTGCAGCTTCTGGCTATAAGAAATGTACTTGGCTCTCTGCTCTCCTTATTGAGCACAGTCCCGGAGTGAGCTCATTCTTTCTCGACTCTGATGACACCCAGATCAACATCTCCTTTCCTTGCTCTCTGGTCCCAGCACTCCAGCCCATTTGGCTATTTCCACTAACATCCACTTCATTATAATGAAACTGAACTTGGCTTCTAAACCAGCTTGTCTTTCAACCCGTTTGTCTGCAAACAATATAACCCAGTCTCCAATGCCCCAAAGGAAAAAGGTGAAAGAAAATTTTTGACTCAAGCCACCCATCATCATTAACCTTTTTCATATCTGTTAGAAAGCCCTGGTGCTTCTCTTCACAAAATGTCTCCATACTTTTCTCTCTTTCTACTCTAGCCAATTCAATACTGGTACAGAGATTTACTGCCTTATGTCTGTATTACCTCAAACAGATTCTCAGCTGCCTTCCTGCTTCTGAGTCTTCCTACACACTGCTACCAGAATAATCTAGATTGAATATTCTCTTAGCTTCCAGATCTAAAATTTTCTACAAAATTAATTCTCTAACACTGCTTTTCTCAAGCAGCTGCCTGGCATGCTCAATAATTCTGAGTGGTTTGCTACCATCTAACACATAACTCTTCAGACTGACTCTTGTGGCAATTAATTATCTGGTCCCAAACTATCATGTTTTCCCAACTAGTCTTTACAAGCACCAAACTGATTCCAAAGCAAGCCACTCTCCTCCTGTCTTCCCAAGATACCTGGTCCTTCATGATGCCAAAGCTTTGGAAGCATTGCCCTTTACACTAGCAAAGTTCTTCCTTCCATCAAAGTCCAATCAGAAAAGCTTAGCTTCTTTCCCCTCTCCTTTGGTCAACTTCAACTTGGCCATCACCCAAACTTACTTGAGTTTCAGAATTCCTTTTAAGGTCTTTGTCCTTCTATTAAAAACACAAAATAAGATTATGGACTATAGTTTTTTACTCAGTTCCTGAATCCCTGGAATCTAAAACAGTGTCTGGTATACAATAGGTACACTATAAACTTCTATCTATTGACAATAATTGACATTTACTGAGTACTTAATATGTGCCCAGCACCATTCTAAGCTCTTTAAATTAATTCATTTAATGAATAATTAAGTAGCTCTTAACTGTCTATAATTGTTTCACATATGGTAGTTTTATTTCCCCAAATAAGTAGGAAGTTCTTTCAAGACAAGAAACATAGTTAACATGTCTACCACAATTTTCAAAGTACCTAAAACATAGTAAGTTCTCAAATACACATTTGGTATGATATATCAAGACTGAATTATAGGTCAGGATGTATATTCCAGGTATGCAATGATTGGGCAAACTGCTGAGATCTAGTTTATGTGGCTCTGTGCCCTTATGTGAAAAATCAAAAACTAAATTAACTGACCTGGAAGGACCCTTCCTACTCTAAAATTCTACAACAACATTTTCATATGTAAGACTTCTCTGGGATGCTGATGACTCTTAAAAAGAATGACTATTTTACTGGATTCTAAAATGCAAGTTCAGGATTTTTTTTAATGGAGAAAATAATTCTGAGAATAATTCACAATCTTAGGCTTCCATTCTCTTGTGCTGCTCATAATGTTACTGCCAGGGCCTAGACTCATGAACTCCATATTCCTCCACACCTGTGGCACAAAGGAAAATGAAAGGACTCCTACAAAGGATGTCTTCAGCCCTGTCCTCCTAACCCTGAAAGGAAATAAAATATCACCAGCCCTGTGAACAACAACAAAAATGACAAGACTCCATGCTTTCAATCATGAAAAGCCACAAGGTATCAAAATATTGATGCATGCTGAGTTGTAAAATATTTTAAAATAATGAGATTCAACAGATAGGATTTGATAACTTCCATTTCCTATATCAATAAGAAAAAGGAAAAGAATTTGAGATAGGAGAAGCAAAAAGCTATACAAGGAAGTCATGGTGCAGATGTAAAGGAAACCCAAAATACAGCATGATTCTTAGCAGCTGGAATATAAAGGCACCCCCCTTGCTCTGAGGCTTAGAATATTTCCTTATAAGACATGTTTAACAATGTAAGATTATCCCTCCTTGTCCATTAGGTCAAACTACCTGAAACACAGTAAGCAATATTTATATTATTATAGGTTGAAAATATTCATTGTTTTTAACTTTTCATTATTTAATTGACAAATAACAATTGCATATATTTATCACATACAATATGTTGCTTTGAAATGTGCACGTTGGAATAGCTAAATCAAATTAACATACATTACTTCTAATAATTATCATTTAGATAGTAAGAATCCTTAATATCTACTTTTAGCAATTTTCAAGAATATGATATATTGTTATTTTCAGAGTTACCATATTATATAATAAATCTCTTGAACTTATTTTTTCTACCCAACTGAAATCCTATATACTTTGTTTACTGGTTTTCAACTTTTGTAGCCAACTGATAGTCAGCCTATCTAAGACATTCAGTTTCAGAATGAAATGCAGATAATATAATGCTGGTGGGTATAAAAGAACTGATGGTTCAAGGAGGACAGAAAATGAGAGGGAATAAAAATCAGTGGAAGAATGTGGAGAACTGCCAACTTCCTCTTCTGATACAGTGAAGAGTCAAGATGTTACCCCTAAAGTTGATGAAACATGAAAATAAATGAAATTACATCATTGAAAGTTGTTAGGATATATCAAACAGAAGAATGTAAGAAGAATATAAAACTAACTTTCATAAAATTAGAATGAGGAGGAATTCCTCATCTTTTATAAAGGGGAACAATAGTTTTAAAATGGAACAAAAACGTTTTTTGTTCCAATTTTTATTTACAAATATATATGGTTAGTTAGTTAGATTAGGAATCACTCTTAATGGTAAGAAGTGGGACTCAGAAAAAAATCAACTTGGATGGAGGAGAAGGAAAGAGAGACTCCTCAATTGTCCATGTATACCTTTCTAAACTATCTGAATTTTTACTTAGATATAGATCTGTTCTTTCATAAATGCCTAAGTGTTTAAAAGACAAAAATCATTGCCAAAGTCCCCAGCTCTTCACACTCCTGATTCAGGACAATATGGCTCACTAGCAAGAATACAGCATAAAGTCAGATTTGGGGTATGCTCCACTCTTCAAAAAAGCATTTAATTTTTCTGGGCCTGCTAAGAAAATCAGTGGGAAATTCATTTATTTGCAGGAAAATACACACAAATCTTTATTTGCACAAATACATACATTTAACAATAAAAAAAAAAACTAAAAACTTAGCATTAACCTTAAACACCCCTCAATGAGATGAATTTTGGTTCAAACTAAGTATACTGCAATTTAAACATGGTACTATAATCTCTACAAATGCAAGAAGAAGATGATAATATTTAAAAAGAGTGAAGAAAATGGATAAAAATTAGCAGGAATTACTTACTCCTTAAGGAACAGAATAGCAGTCTAGTAACCCTGCTGACAATCTGGTGGTTCTCTACCTCCACACTAGGCAACCCTCAGGATCTCAGAGAGAACTGCCAAGTCCTGTCCTATTTTTATGATTTACTAAGAAGATACCTACACCTGGGATCTACTTCTACAGTACTAACCCACTCAGATTAGACTTGGAATGCAGGTCATCTGTGAATTACAGCAGATTCAAACCACTATAAAGTCATGGTTTTCAATCTTGAAGTCAATGAATTTTTCATAGCTCATGATCCAGAACACTCCTTCCCAAAGCAGTTCTATAGTGAGAAACCTTCCAGTGATAGAAGGGAAACAAATTTAATGCATTAAGCATGCCTGTCCTCTAGCACAGATGTTCCCCAAGGATATGGAAATCTAAGAAACATATATTACACAAGTTTTAAGCCACACTCAAAAAACACAAATTTTTACCAATGCTTACTTAATAACCAGTTTATGAGAATTTTCATTTTTTATTTAGTCTGTTTGCTTCAACAGCCCTAAACATATTATTTGCCTCCAATGTTAATGATTGATAGAGAAATATACTTTAAGCCATGAATTGGCAATCTTCTTCTGAAAAGGGCAAGACAGTAAATATTTTACTTTTTGTGAGCCAGAGAGTTTTTGTTCCAACTACTCAATTCTACCGCTATAATGTGAAAGCACCAGAGAAAATCTGGAGAAGAATCACCATGAAGCATTATTTAACCATTTAAAAATTTCCAGCTCACACAAAAAAAAAACAGGTAGTAGTCCAATTTGGCTTATGGTTAGCTGACTCAGGCAGATTTTAAGACCTTAGGGACAAAAGAGAAGATATTTACTAAGAACTTCATTCTTTTCCTGCACTCACCTCCATCCTCCTTTCTTAAAACTTGCTATTGAGAAGACAAAATGAACATAAGGAAAGCCTCTTCCCACTTTATTTCCCAGTTTCTTTTCCTGCCTTCCCTCATCTCATAAAGGCACATAAAATATGATAACCAGAATCATCAGAATTAAAACAAAGGATTACACTGAAAAAAGTAAACAGTCTGCCTGAGAAACTTTCGGAATCTCAAATTAATTATGCATATGATTTTATAACACTTTATAATTAATCAATACATTTTATCTTCCTATGATAAAAGGCAAGGTAATAAACCAAGACTACTGAGACCTCTAATTCCACCTGTACAATGTAAAAGATGATCTCTTTACCAAGATCTGACCGTTATGTTTTTTCTCAGAATATATATGTCCAGGTGGTAAAGATTAGAAAAAAATTAAGTTTCATTATAATAAACTTACACTTTTTTCTTCAACTTGTATATGAACATAATCTAGCCTTATGTTTTCTGTAACATGTTACAATTTAGAATCTTAAATATGTAAGTGAATTTTAGGCCCAGAGAAAAATACAGTTCATACGTCAAAAAATGCTAGTTATCCTTTTGAGTATTGAAATTATACCTTTGATCACTCTTTCCTAAAATGCAAAATGCTAACAAAGTGCACTGGGTATAAAGAAAAGGCCTTTGGCTTGACTGTAGCAAAAGTGATTTTCAATGGGAACAATTTCCCCACCACCCCCACAGTAGATATTAAGCAATATCTGGAGACATTGATTGCTACAATTGGGAAGAGAAAGAAAACAGTGCTGTTGCCATATATTGGAGTAGACAGCAGGGATGATGCTAGACATCCTACAAAGCACAGGACAGTCCCCAACACCAAAGAATCCTCATATCCAAAATGCCAATAGCAAAGAGGTTGTAAAACCCCAGGACAGAGGCAGAAAAAGGTAGAATATGTGCAGTTTTAAACTAAAGTGCTCCAAGAGCAATCTTTTCCTTAGAAAACAATATGTTAGATTTAGAAGTTTAACACTAAAATATTTATAAGATTCTTACTATGCATTTATCTGCATTTAGAATACAAATAGCATTATCTTAAATGCACTCTCAGATAACACCAAGAGATTCAGAGTTTAATCAAATGATTTACTTCCTTCCTATCATAAGGCAAATTTAGCAATACTTACTAAAGCACAGGTGTGAGCTCCATTACAATACCATCAACCCTCTAAACCTGTTTGAACCTCAACATGGTTTCTTAAAATTAGCAGCTTGTCTTAATAACTAAAACCGAAACCCATTTTAGCTCAAATGTTCTACTTCCTCTCCCGATCAAACTACTAACAGCAATTATAAGAATCAGCAAAATTCACTCTCCTTAGTTCTATGTGAACTCTTGATAAAAATCGCTGCTACCAGGAACCTGACTACCAATTCAGAACTGGCCAAAAATGCAATGAGGCCTTTATCATCCAGCAACCACAGATAACCAAAGCTGTTAGGTATCCTCCCACCTTCTTAAAAGTCTCTCTATGAACCTGGGAAACAACAAGGGAAAACTTAAAGCTACAGAGTAAAAACAGATAAGAGTAGAGCAGGTGATCAGCACCAGCCACTGAACTACTACTTCAAGAAATGTCTCAACACTTCTGTCTTTCAAAAAAGATACATGGTTTTATAGCTCTCATAAAAAGCAACAGTTGACTGAGATTAAAAACAACAACAAAAGTGGTCATTTTCAATGTTCTGTCCATAGTCCAAATATCCCGTAATGCTAATTAATGCGTAACAGAAAATACCCTTTCAATAAACAGTCATTACATCTTTGTGACTATAAAGTGTTTGTTCAAGCCCTGAACACAGTGTTGATCTGGGAACAATACATTCAAATCAATTAAAATAATAAAATGAAACCTCACACCAAAGGCAGTCACCAGCATCTAGCACAGTTGGTTCATAGAAGTTTAGGTCTCAGAGTCCCACAAGACTGTTGGACTCAAGAGGGAAACCGCAAAGGGATTTAAAGTTCTGAATTCCTAACTGTCACCTCTGTCAAAGTTCCACCACTTTCCAAAAGCTCTCAAGTCTTGTATCACCTAAAAGAAGACAAATGATCAGACACAAATCTGATCAACTCAGGGCAACAAGTGCTACCATTTATAAATACAGTGCACTGGAAAGAGGGGAGAAGATCATATTTTTCCTATATGTCATTCATAAGATTTACGGATTTGTAAAAACAACAAAGAAAAAAAACTGAGGATCAAGGTCCTAGTTATACTTATTGTCATAGGTCAACTTTTTTTTTAAGTTATTTATTTTTTTTAGTTTTTAGGTGGATACAATATCTTTATGTGGTGTTGGGGATCGAACCCAGCACCCCACGCATGCCAGGCGAGCGTGCTACCGCTTGAGCCACATCCCCAGCCATAGGTCAACTTTTATTAAGGTCTATTGTGTTGGACTCAAAAAATACTAGTGTTATATAGCCAGGAAGCACTTTTTAAAATGTGTATTATAATGCCACTATAGAAGTTAAAGGGAATAAAAGGCATAAATGTCCCTACCTTCTAAGGACTTATAATCAAATACTTATGGAAACTAGAGTGTTCCATACTTGATAAATATCATAAGGTTTGAACTTGATTTTCACATTTTCCACCAGAATCTCAGCTTCTATAGAGACTTACAAAAGCTAACATTAATCTCGATGGTCATATGATATTCCTGTTATTTAAAAATTGATTATTTGTGATACAAAAATTGATTGTTTTAATTCTCCAGATCCAAACATAAGACATTAATAAGACTTGTTATTACTCATGCTGAAGATAGTAAGCAACTTATGAAATCTTCCTGGGAGAATGATGAAGACTTTCAGGGAGACCTTAACAATGTTTCTCCTTTTCATCCATTCAAATTATTACAACTGACCATAAAGCATTTTCAGGGGATTACTGTTCTGACCAGCCTCTGATCCAGAGTGGAATTTTTACTATTAATCTTGAAACACACACACAAGCTAAAAGAATAAGCCACCTGTTGCTGACAGCCTTCAAAGGAATTCTCCCTGGAAGCACAAGGGGAAAGCCCTCCAAAGAATTGGAGCAGGCAGTTCCCAAGATGAAAGTGGAGTACCCTGAGTGGGCCCATTCCTTCCCTCGAAGTCTGGTCAGGTGGTAGAAAACACAAAGTCAGGGAAGGAGAGAAAAAGAACAAAGGCCCAAAATACAGCAAAGAGATTTCTCTTAATTTTGGATGGTCTTTAAGTAAAAATACCTTGCTTACAAAATGGAATTTATACCTTACTGAAGATTCCATATCAACTGAAAGAAAACTAAATGGACAATACAGAGAAACTCATACTTTCTAGATACATTATTCTATGAGGCACCAAAAAATGACATACAATGGCAGACTACCTTGGTTCTACTAAAATTCAGGAATTCAGTATGCAAACTCATCAGAGAAATATACAGCAACCCACTTTCGCTGTGTTTGGTGTTATTTTCAATTAAGAGCAACATACAGAGGTCATGAAAAAATAAAAGAATCAATTCACATGCTGTATGCTATGCTGCATAATGATTTTCACTACTCTGTTTAGTTGTGAAATAAGCAGGGAGATTCTGGGAAGATAGAAATCTCAAGCACTAAATGTTTCAGGAAAAGAACCACATTCATTATGGCTTTACAATAAAAGTTCCTTTGGAAAAGAAAAAAAAAAAAAAAAAGGCGTAAGCTAAGGTTCCACAGAGCAACATGTTGCTCCACTAGGTCTTTCCACAAGCAAGCAGAGGCCTAAACTATAGGCAAAGGATTCTCAAATGTCAGGACAGCAGAGTGGCCAAGAGGCTACACTCCAAAAGCTGCCTGTTCAAATCCTAGCTTTTAGCTGTGTGACCCTGGGCAAGATAATCTCTTCTGTGCCTTCTTTTCCACACCTACTAGGTGGTGGTTGTACCAATCAAGTTTATTATGGAATACGCCCAAGCTAATGTCAGATAGGAAAAAGTGAAGCTCATAAAGTCTACCTACTTGGGGATTCAGTGGCCCGCCAACACTCAACCAACAAAGAGTACCTTCCTCCTACAGTGAAAATTCAACAGTAAAAACTTGAGAAAGACAACCTTAACTACAAAAACCACCTTCCAAACCCTCCCCCTCTTACCCACAAAGCACTACACACACACTATGCCCTTCTGTTCTAGCAGCCACTATCCCTTTCCACCAAATGCTTTAACTTTAAGCAGAACCTAAGCCCATTACTGAGCACTAGAGATAAATATTAAAATACTGGAATTAACTTTGCTTAAGATTTCCTAGTAAATGAATGAGTCAATCATTCTTTAGAAACAAAGTAAAACGTCAAAGTTGCCAGAGAACCCCAATGCAGATGTTTGCATAAATCGTTTTCAAGTGATCACCAAGCCAAAAGTCAATGTACATTACTCAAGACAACACTTTAAGTAAATCAGTTTTTATGTTTTTTTTTTTCCTGTAATGGAGAAAATTCTGAAAATAAGGGGAAAGTAGGAAAACAGTAAGTTTAACCCCAAAATTACACAACATATCAAACAAAGCTTAGAACTCCTTTTTCTCTCTGGCTTCAGAGGGTTTACTTTTTGTCACACTGTTTTCTTCAACCTTATCAACAAGCACTGGGTAAACTGTAAACTCGAAAGTTAAAATCAGCCCACAGTGTTTGTTAAATATTTTCTCTATCATTCAATCTAGGGGAAATGGAAGCTTGTAAAAAATTCAAAACATCTGCCTACGGGATATTTAATGTGGCTCACTTGCAAAATATTTTGAGTGCTCTGAAAAGATGACAGAATCCATAAGAGAGTCTTTTCTCACCTTCACAATAATTCAAGTAAAGTTTGTATATTAATTTCAATGAAATCCAGGCCATTTGCCCTAGCATGTCAGAAGAAAGGGCAAGGATAGTTTTGGTCATTTAAGCTGTCACACACACACACACACAAAAAAAAAAAAAAACTAAAACTAAAACATCCACGCATTCGCGGCCTAGATTTCTCTGTGCCTAAGAAGTCAAGTAGTTTCTAGATTAGCCTGACAGCATGAGTTCTTCAGATTCATTCATTACAGGTCACACAATATTTACTTGTACTGAAATTTCCTAAGTGTACAGGTCATTGGAAAAGAGCTACAAACTTAACTTTCAATGTCGTAGGGTATCCTTCCAAATAGAACCGGTTGCGTCGTTTTACTTATTTTTGGTAACTACATAAAAGATTTGAGTCGCGTCGTTTTTCTAACTCATTTGCCAATCTGCCACCGGGAGCAGGACTGAGCGCCCCACAGCTTCCGGCTGTAGTATAACACACGCTTCCTCACTCGGCTCCCCAGGTCTGCTCAAAACCAACCCTATGTAACAGCTGAAGAATGACGACACTAAACTCTACCCTGAGATCCACATGAAGAGGGCTACAAAATGAAATAAACTTTTGTCTCTTAAGCGACCATAAAGGACAAATGTTAAATAAAAAAATAAATTTAAAAAAAAGGCCAAGTGTGGTTTGTTTGATCAATTTCCACGACTGGTGCGCTCAGGGGTCTGTGCTGGCGCGGGCAGCTTAACCCTGGGTGATCCCAGGGGCTATCACAGCGATGCTGCTGCAGAAGGGGTGCCTCTCGGTACACCGGTTGCCCCAACCGGCAGGTACCCAGGCCGGGGTACGAGGGCCAGAACATGCCCACTTCCCTCGAGCGCTATACTGCCACCGCACGCCGCCAGACACTTTGTTAACTCAGCGTGCCCGGGAGGAGGAGGTTCCCGGGTCGTGGTCACCGCGGTCCGAGCTTCAGAACCCTGGCTGAAGGAGGCTCGGCCTCACCCTGCCCTGGCGCTGGGCAGCCAGTAACCACAGGCCCTCAGCTTACCCACTTAGAGCCAAGCGTCGTGGCTGCCTGGTGCTTACCTGCGGATAGGAGCCCTCGCGGCGCGGGCTGCTAGGGTAGTCTAAGTGACCCCTGTCCAGCATCAGGTAGAGCGAGAAGATGACCACACAAAAGATTGCGCTGCCGAACACGGTGAACTGGCGGCTTAACTTCATTTTCCTCATAGACTCAGGACCCGGACACCGTCCTCACTCGAAGAAGGTGGAGGGCTGTGGACTCTAGAAAAGGCCGCCGGAGGCTCCCTGCTCCCAGGTTGCGCGCTCTCGGGTAACCGGTGTGGGTCCGGACAGCCCTCCGCACCTCGTCTCCGGCGCCACCAAGCGCCCTGGGCCTTCGCCCTGGCCCACTGCCCTCCCCGGGGCAGGCGTTCCCCTCGAGGCGGAACTCGCCTACAGTGGGGAAGGGGCTCCCACAAACTTAATCTCCAGCTCAGCGCCGACACCCGGCAGGGCGCGCCTAGCAGGCGGAGAGAGGTCGTTGTCCGGACTTCCTGCCACCACCGCCCCAACTGAGTCGGCAGGAAAAGTTTTCTCGACGAGGGCAGGCGTGTCCTCCTCACCCAGAAAACGCTCGGGTTCCGCGCCTCCGAGGCCGGCCGCGCACAGCCAGGTCCGAAGAGACCAGAGAAAAGGAACTAGATCGGGAGGAGCCGAGCCACACAAATTAGCTCCGGGACGACCGGACCCGCCCCCGCGGCACCGCCCCGCCTCCCCCGACCGAGCCCCTTCCTACTGCTGCCTCTGCCGCCTCTGCCACCGCTGCCGGGGCCGGACCGGGGGTGCACCCTGGATGCCGGGCTTATGGATCGGACAGGAGTTTCCTCAGGGTGCGCGTCCGCTC
>NW_026000026.1:66486107-66572425 GCF_001458135.2 Marmota marmota marmota | reverse complement strand
CCCCGCCCCCTCCCGACGCGCCGGGATGAGGGGGCGGGCCCCCCGGCGCCCAATCACGGCGCGCCGCCCGCCGGGCCCGCCCAGGCAGTAGGAAGACCTCAGGAGGCTTCTATGACCTGGGAGGCGGATTTGCAGGAGTTAAGGGTAGCAATAAGCTGCATTCGGGTTTGCTCCAGCAGACCTTGTTCCACAGGGTATATAGCCTTACTCCCAGTGTCCCTTTTGCTGCTCAGGTTTTCTATGCTGGAACACCCAGATTCAGCACGACTTAGAAGGGTATTCCTTGAAGGGTTGTAAGAAAAGAAGAAATCTCAAAATTCTGTTTGACTTATCTTGTCCTCCTTTGTTTTTGGTGTCATCCTGGTGAAACCTGGGAGAAAAGGGCATGCCAAAGGCCCTTCCAGACAGAAGTAGGCCTCTGCCAACGAAATCTATAAGAACAATCTGAGAAGTGATGCTTGTGCGGATTATTGATTTTTTGCCTTTCGACTTCAAATTCACCCTTTTTTACCGCACTGTGAAAATGGATCTGGGCCTTTTAAACAGGTTTTTCTTTGCCTTCTGGGACTGAAGCTTTGTCAGTAGAGGGCGCTGAAGAGATATTACAGGAAGAAAAGAACTCTGTGCTTCCTGATTTTGGTGTATTGGTAGGCAGGTTCTTGCTGCATACCTAGGTTTCTTCAGCTCTGAACTCCTGTATGGCTTGGTGGCCAGAACAGTTTTATAGTGTGAGACACTACTCCATAAATAGCTTCCCTGGAACCTGGGAGGAAATTTGCATCAAGTTCCAGAAGGCATATTTTCAACAAGTTTTGCAGACTTAGCACCATAGTGACTTCTCTACTATTCAATTAGCCAGCCTTTGACTCTCCAAATAAAGTCTAGATCTTAGTTGTAGGAGGGACAGGGGATCTTCCTTAGCCCCTCTATCACTCAGCCCAAGGATTAGTTATGAGGTTAGCTCCCTGGTAGCTACTATGTCTATATTTTCTAGGTTTCTTTTTTTTTATATGTATACATATTTTAGTTGTAGATGGACATAATGCCTTTATTTTATCTTTGTGTGGTGCTGAGGATGGAACCCAGTGCCTTCCACATGCAAGGCAAGCACTCTACAACTGAGCCACAATCCCAGTCCCTCTCTAAGGCTCTTTTTACTAGTGAATCCCTCATTAATCAAATCTCCTATTATAGTTAATAATTATTTTTATCAAGACTTTCCTGTCTAGGAAATAGGCCACATGAGATAGACCTGCAAAGATGAACTTGAGCTCCTTGCCAAAGAGAGGTGGAATCTAGTCATTCATGGCATGCAGAGCATCTCAATTAAGTAATCACCTATGGTTTATTCTGATGAAGTGCCAACTAAAGCAAGAAGCTTGGGGACCAAGTACCAGCTACATTTGACAGCTGGGGCTATAAAGGTGATTATCAGGACTATGGTACAGAAAGATTCTTTTGAGTGCTTCTGAATACTTATAAACAGAAATGACAAGCACAGATGCATTATTAACACTTGGAGTTATGGTATAAGAACCAAAAAGATTTTATAAAAATTCTGAAATATGGGGCTGGGGATGTGGCTCAAGCGGTAACGTGCCCGCCTGGCATGTGCGGGGCGCTGGGTTCAATCCTCAGCACCACATAAAAATAAAATAAAGATGTTGTGTCCACTGAAAACTGAAAAATAAATATTAAAAAGTTCTCTCTCTTCTCTCTCTCTCTTTAAAAAAATTCTGAAATAATCTCTTACTTATTGTAACAATGAGAATAATATTGCTGAAAATAAAACACAAAATTTTAATTTTCAGGTTACTGAGTTATAATTACTATTGAATTCACAAGCATGACAAGTTTCTCTATAAAAGTTAAGATATTAGTTGGTAAATAATAGGATCCAAAGATTGGAATGAGTTGGATGCAAATGAAACTGACAATCTGATATCCATCCACCCAAGTCACTCAGCCTCTCCTACCAGTAGAAGTAGATTGCCCTCCAGTGTCTGAGGAGACTAGTATTCCTCTGCTTGAAAATGTGATAATTCCCACATGTATTTCTCTAAAATATTCATCTTTTCCATTAAAGCCATCAGAAACATCTTGCCTTGAGAGGGATTTCTCATTCTCCTCAAAACCCAACACAGGGCTGGGGATGTGGCTCAAGTGGTAACATGCTCGCCTGGCATGCGCGGGGCGCTGGGTTTGATCCTCAGCACCACATAAAAATAAAATAAAGATATTGTGTGCACCGAAAACTGAAAAATAAATATTTAAAAAAATTATCTCTCTCTTCTCTCTCTCTCTCTCTCTCTCTCTCTCTCTCTCTCTCTCTCTCTCTCCCACANCTCTCTTCTCTCTCTCTCTCTCTCTCTCTCTCTCTCTCTCTCTCTCTCTCTCTCCCACAATCACCCTCTAAAGCCCTAATACTCCTAACTATGGTCAGTTCTCAACATGCTCCTGGGGAATAAATTCACACTCTTATGTGGGGAGAGATAATTTATACACCAGAATAACTATAATACTTTGCTAATATTTATTGGCAGAAACTTGGAGACCATATTAAGAATTGGAGTCTAAGGGTGTCAGATCACAGAGGATGGAATATAATACTAAATTGAACCAAATTTATTGTGTGAAGTTAGCTGATGCAGCTAGGGGTGGCTCTAACAACTTGATTGGTGAAAATGTGGACTCAGTGGTGACAGACAACTTATGAGACTGAGATGCCAGCACTTGATGACACGAAATAGAACAAGGAATCCAGTGGTTTAGGAAAATAAAGACATCTACTGGATTTATTATATGTAACTTGCACATCCATTCCCCAGATGTGTTCCATGCAAAGACCCAAAAGACATGCCCTTCACTGAAGCATTGAAACATATATTAGTGAGGAGAACACCTGCATCTTTGAAAATCTCTTTGGATGCTTCCCTCCATAGGTCAAGTATGACTATAGAAAGTACCTGTCGAGATTAGCTCCCTGGTTTCAAACGGGGATGACAGAATCCAAGGACATCAGAGGACTTGAAGCATTTAATTAACAAAGACAATTGGTCACATCTACCTTAAAAGATAGCAGGCAGTCAGACTTCATTGGCACACAGAGATGTACTGGGAACAAAATAGATAGGAAACATAGGGAATTGCTTAATACTTCTAACAGGTAAAGCACTAGGTCAGGTAGCCAAAATCTGACTTGAATTGCTGTAATGGACCGTCACAGCCTCTCATGCAGTTTTCAGACCTAAATCAATTCACAAACCCAGAATCCTTTGTTTGAGTCTGTATCCCCTTTAGGAAGGACCTTGCTCCGTTGCCACCATACACACAATGTAACTTAACATGAGCCTTCCCCTAAAAGACATGTGGTTATTTACTAGAATGACTGTACATTGGTGAAAAGGATATATATACAGATCTTTTCAGGTTCATCAGATATGCTCTCGATCAGTGCTAATTCCTGGGCACACACACACAAAATAAAATCACCATGACCCTCCAACTGAAGTTGAAGTTTATCTTTCTCAGGTGATGGGTGAAGTTTTTGCTCATGCCCAACTCATAGTTGGTTCTGGTTAGTTCAGCTGGCCAGCACATCAACTGTGTAGTTACTTTTTCAAGTCTTAAATGTATAATTAGAATAGACATACATAGCTACAGACAGAATTCCCACATTGGTTTGCTTACCCATGGAATGAGAGTCTTTATAGTAGGAAGAGCTAAGTGAAAGCTCCTGAAGTTTTCACTCTCACTGGGAAGATTGTGGGGATTAATGCCAACACATAAGAAAGAAAGAAAGAAAGAAAGAAAGAAAGAAAGAAAGAAAGAAAGAAAGAAAGAAAGGAAGGAAGGAAGGAAGGAAGGAAGGAAGGAAGGAAGGAAGGAAGGAAGGAAGAAAGAAAGAAGGAAAGAAGGAAAGAAAGAAAGAAGGAAAGAAAAAGAAAGAAAGAAAGAAAGAAAGAAAGAAAGAAAGAAAGAAAGAAAGAAAGAAAGAAAGAAAGAAAGAGAAGGAAAGAAAGAACAGGAGAAGTGATGCCTATCGTATTCCCATTCAACTCACCAGTTTGGCCAGTGAAGAATTGATTTAGGAGAATGATGTAGATTTTTATAAACTTAATCAGGAGGTGATTTCAATTACAGCAGCTGTCCCACATATAGTGTCTCTTTTGAAACAAATCAACACAGCACCTGGCATTACGTGTACAGCTATTGATTTGCTTAATACCAATTTCTCTATACCTATTTGTAAAAACCACCAGAAGAAGTTTTACCTGGCAGAGCCAAAAGTATGCCTTCATAGTGTTGTCTTAGGTGTATAGTATTCTCCTTAATATAATACACCAAGATATTGGTCATCTTGACATTCCATAAAATATCATTCTTGTTCACTACATTGACAACATTATGCTGACTGGATCTAATGAGTAGAGAAAAGGCAAGTAGCTTACATGGCTTAGCAATATATATTTGAACTAGAGAGAAGAACATGATGATCAGAAAGGAGTATGTATGAGGTGACAATTCTAAAATACTCATCTGAGGCTTAGGATATGTTCTAAGATGGTACAAACTATACAGGAAGAAACCACTGAGCCACTGTGACATGATTCACAACAGATGGTGTAGTTTAGAAATGGTGATTTGTGGAGAAAGGGTGAGGAAATTGCAGCAAGACTGGTCATACCAATTGCATGACTACAGAAGAAAAGTGTTATAAGTTGCATTGCATCTCAATAAAATGCATACTTTTACTTCTCAACCCCCAATACCTGAGAATGTAATAGTATTTGGAGAAAAAATATTTAGAAAGGTGAGTTAAATGCAGCCATTAAGCTAGAGCCCTAATCCACTCTGACTGGTATACTTATAAGAAGAGACACATGCACATGGAGAAAAGACCATATGACAGCGGAGTGAGAAGGTAGCCATCCTCAAGCGAGCCAAAGTTTGGTTCCTTAATAGGACACTTCAGTCTTGAACTTCTAGGATGCTGTTAAAAACTAAGTTTTGTTATAACAGTCCTAAATACATATATTAATACAGAAAATTTTTACAACTCATATATCTGATAGGGGGTTGATATTCAAAATATTCAAGGAACCCATACAATTCAATAGAAATTTTAAAAACCCAAACAATACAGTTAAGAAATAGGCAAAGGACTTAAATAGACATTTTCCAAAGAAGACATACAAATAGCCAACAGGTATATCAGAGATCTACACATCAAAACTACAAAAATATTGCAGCAGGACTCACACCTCACACCTGTTATGATAGCTTTTAGAAACATAAAATGATAAGTATTGGTGAAGATGTATAGTATAGAAAAGAGAACCCTTTTATGCTATTGGTGAGATTAGGAATTGGTACATCCATCATGTTTCTTATCCCATCTTATTATGGAAAACAGTATGGAGATTCTTCCTAAAAATTAAAAATAGAGCTACCATATGATCCAGCAATCCTACTACTCTAAGAGTATAATCCAAAGAAAATTCTCTTTTTTCAGAAAACTATTTTGGATCATTTTGATTGTTTCTTACACCATTAAAATAAGATTTTACTACCTATTTATATAAAAAAGTATTTTTCTTATTGTTACTAATATATGTTAGATAATTGCTCTCCAGTGTTCATTCCAACATTATTCACAATAGCCAAAATTCCACTTTGGAATCATCCTAAGTATCCATCAATGGATGAATGTATAATGAAAATATGGTACATAATGTAATGCTATCCCACCTCAAAAAAAATGAAATTCTGTCATGTATGACAATGTAGATGAACCTGGAGGACATTATGCTAGGTGAAATAAGAAGACAAATACTGTATGACCTCAATTATATGCGAAATCTAAAGAAATCAAATTTATAGAAATAGTAGAATAGTGGTTGCCAGAGGTTGATGAGATGGAGGAAATGGGGACAGATTTTTGTGTATAATCTTTCAGTTATAAAATATATTCTGGATATCTAATATATAACTGGGAAATTATAATTCATAAAAAATGTATTGTATAATTGAAGTTTATGAAGAGGGCAGACCTAAGTGTTCTCAAAACACACAGAAAAATGATAAACGTGAGGTAATAGATATGTTAATGGGATGAATCATAATTACTTTATAATGCTTACGTATATCAAAATAGCATGTTATATCCTTAAATATACATAATTTTTATTTGTCAATTATGCCTCAGTAAAGCTGGAAAAATATAGATAGATTGATTGATAGATAGACAGACATATAACATCCTGATTTCCCCACACTAATTTCAGAACTAATATGGGACCATCCTGGGCTATAATCTTTTGCTTTGAGGAAGAAAAGTGAGGTAACAAGTGACGTGTTAGAAGAGCATTCCCCAGATGCCCTCCAGTTTTTCTGGGGAAGGGGAAGAGGGGTGTGATTGAGAGGTGAGGCAAGGAGAGAACATTTGAAATAGCTGCCATGGGACATAAAGAATGGATCCATATGGATAACTAGACAGCATTGTCTTGTGCTGGAGCAACTTTATAGCCTTGTCATCAACCTGTGACTTGAGAACTCAAGAAATAAGCACTGTGAGAATGATCCTGAAAGTGGTCTTTCTACTAGGATACAAGAGCAATGGCTGACAAAGGAAAATCAGTGCTGGGAGCATGTTACATATGTATATCTCTGTCCTCTTCTCTACAGATCTAAATATACTTTTGAGTGGAGATTTTGTTAAGATGAGTACTCATTAAGATATTTTGAGTTCTTTTGCAAGATTATTACCTCTAACAAAAGTGATTGACTTCAGTTAAATTGTCCATGCTATTAGTGAGTAATGGACATGAACCAGTCAGAGTTACATGTAACTTCAACATTGTAAGATTTGTATGAATTAGAACAGCAATCAGATGTGAAATGACATGGGCCTTGCCCTCATGTAACTTATAGATATGGGGAAATAAATCTCTGTATTTTCCAGTGTTCCTATAAAAAGCTCTAGCCTCCTGGGCCACAGAAATATAAAAACTATAGAAAATGTTTACTTTCACTTTTCCTAGATACATCCTCTCATAAAATAAGGCTTAGATCTGTAGCTATTTGTTTCACTGATGACAGAGCTAACTATTCTTATCCAGAGGGAAAATAAAACTTCTCTCATTTTCCCCAAAGCAAAAGATCACAACCCAGGATGGCCACTATGTTAGTTCTCCAAGGAGTGCCTAGAGTAAGGTTTCTGGAAAGTTTAGGTCTACCCCCATACTTCTGGTGATGAGAGGGTCTATATCTATACAACAGCTTCAGATTACATATGGTCATACCTGAAAAATCTGTCTCCCCCTTCAACTGCTACTGTATGTCTACCTGAGTTTCTCAATTGCCTAAATAGATCCTATGTAAGATAAAAGATTAGAAGAGGGTAGGAGCAAAGTTAGAAGAATTTGAGAATATTTTATAATTGTGATTGTATAAACTTAAAAAGAATGAAGGGTTCAATCTTTTTATCCCCTCTACCTGTTGGGAAAATCAATCTTCCAAGGCCCCTGAGCATTCTTATGCATTCTTTCTGGATGTGCATTCTTACCCCTACCCATTCTTTATTTTTATGATTTTTTTTATTTTAAAAATTTGTTCTAATTAGTTATACATGACAGCAGAATGCACTTTAATTCATTGTACACAATGGAGCACAACTTTTCATTTCTCTGGTTGTACACAATGTAGAGTCACACCATTTGTGCAAATCACACATATATCTAGGGTAATGATGTCAGTCTAATTCCACCATCTTTTCTATCCCCATGCCCCCTGCCCTCCCCTCACTTCCACTCCCCTCCCTCCCCTTTCTAAACTGTGGAAGCAACCTAGATGCCCTTCAATAGATGAATGGATCAAGAAACTGTGTTATATAAATACAATGGAATATTACTCAGCATTAAAAGAAAATAAAATTATGGCATTTGCAGGTAAATGGATGGAGTTAGAGAATTTCATGCTAAGCAAATTAAGCCAATCCTGCAAAACCAAAGGCCAAATGTTTTCTCTGATAAGTGGGTGCTGATCCACAAGAGGTGGGGGGGCATGGGAAGAATGGAGGAATCCTAACCACTCTTAACTTGAGTTGCTTCTCAGTTTTGTCTTTGCCATGAGTGACCTTGAGCAACCAAGTATTATTTCCTTCCAAAGAGCAAACTAGCTTACCATTTACTATGGAAGCAGTAGAGTTCCCAAGTTCTATCTTCTTTGGATGTGATACAAATCCATTCTGTATGTGGCATCCACCTGGACCTCAGACCTTGTGGGATTTGGAGAGCATGGAAAATTGGCACTAACATTATACACCACTTTTACAAGTCCCTTTGTCTCTTATTCAAATGTCTCATGTTTTCTGCTGGCATCTATTAAACAGTAATAGGCTACAAATGCTTCACAGATCCTGGAACTACCACCTACCTAAGAGAATCTTGATATTGTAGGCATAATCTCTAACTCTCTCTGCCTTTCTTCCCATGAAAGGAAGCTGGGAGAGGGATGAGGTCAAGTAGCATAATCAACTGCTGAGAGGGAGGTGGGGGAAGGGATGTCTTTTCTTTGTAATCCTTCTCACTATTTGAATTTATTTGTGGACTGATTTTATGTTCTCTCTCTCTCTCTCTCTCTCTCTCTCTCTCTCCCTCTCTCTCTCTCTCTCTCTCTCTCTCTGTAGAACAACAATCTCTTGGAAGTCAAAGACCTTGTGATTTACCATTATATCTTAATGAGTAAAGTAGTGCCTAAAAATATTGAGGGTTAATAAATATTTGTTGAATGAATTAATAATTATCTGGGCCCTGAGCCATCAGTTGGGGGTGGACTGATGGTTCTTCTAATGGGTTGCACTGGCTCATAATAGAAGTCTGTTTGCTCTTGTACTGCATTTAGAGCTATTCTTTTAATCTTTGTGAATCAACACTAAATCTTTTATTCCTGTAAAATGCTTAAAGAAAAAACAACTCTTTAACGAGAATTTCTGAAAAAAAAAAGTATTTTACTAATTAATCTTCTCAATCACTAAAGGCACTCCAATGTGAGAATAGAAAGAAATAAAGTGAATATCTACTCTATGCTAGGTGCTTTATTGGGTTGGCTTATTTGATCATTACAATTATATAATATTCATTTATTAACACCTATTTTACATATAAGGAAACAGATATGGAGAGGTTCAATAACTAGTGTTAGAATACAGTTACTAAAAACAGCTTGGTTTTTCTGGTTTCAAAACTCCTTTTCTTTGTTCCAGCGTGGTTTACAGTTATGATACTTTATACCTTGTGTTACAGTGAATATATTTTCAAAAATAGTATTTAAGAATTAACATTTAAGATTGTATAGTCAGTCTCAGTGTAAAAATATAGGAACTATCCTAGGTGTTTCAAACAGGAAGTCACTTAATGGTGGATGCTTAAATAAACCTTTTCTGGATTGGAGAAAGGGGCTCCAGATGAGCCTTCAAGAGTGGTCCCCAGTATAATACAGAGTCAACTATCACTAGAACTCATACCTCTGATGTCTCCTGGGCAAGATTCTTACCCCATAAGTTCAAGAACATAACTCTATGAAACAAGGTGGTGTGAAAAAAAAAAAAAAAAAAAGCTACCCTATTACAATTGCCACAACTGTTTATTGTCTTCCAGGAGACTGAATAATGGACCATGGAACACCGCTGCAAATAAAAAAAAATGCTTCTGTGATCTTAATTATAAGAGAAATACAGTCAAAATTGGTAAGGAGGATATTTCTACTCCTTTTTTTATTTTCCAAATTTTGCATGAGTTTATCTAATTAACAGGCCTAATTCATATCCACAGCTCTAGGGACAAAGAAGTCTGGGGAATATTGTAATCTTTCAGTCTCTATAGTACAAAAACCACCACAAAAGGAGGGTAGAATGGACATTGTGTGAGGCAACATTTATAGAAATACAAATAATTCTACAGAGAGAATGGGATAAAGTGTTTAAAAATGCCTCTGTCCAGGAAAATCTACAACCTACAATGTATGATAGTTTGTTCAAACTCCTGGTATTACAATCTTTACAGCTATAATTTGTCATGGGGAAAATATCCTCTATGCATGTGATAATTAAAGCCAATAATATATCTATGTATACATATCAGGGATGAGAAAACTATTTGTGATTGGATTATCACTTTCATCTTTCTATAGCCCTCTATTTGCTGTCACTACTATTGGCATCATTTGGGAAAAGGACACATTTCCAGTAGGCCCTAGGCTTCTCTCCAGATTGTCTTTGGCTGTGATTTCTTATATGCCACACAATACTCAAATAGGAAAGGTGTAACAATTTAGTACTCTAAAGCTTCAAACACATTTAGTATATCCAAACACTTTACACAAAGACCACACAGAGACAAAAGATTGCCTGAGAACTCAGGTAGAGTAGAATAGAAGCCGAGTTTTCTAGTTCCCTCTCCAAAGCTCTTTTCAACACAATAAAATCAACTCTTATATTGTATCCTGTCCTAAGCTATTAGGTATGTGTGTGTATGTGCACATAACTTCATTTATATCAATTTCAATTACAGTCAAAACAAAGCTATATCTTATTTATTTATTTATTTTAATTTTTATTTGTTATATATGACAGTGGAATGCATTACAATTCATATTACACATATACAGCACAATTTTTCATATCTCTTGTTGTATGCAAAGTATATTCACACCAATTCATGTCTTTCTACATGTACTTAGGGTAATGATGTCCATCTCATTCCACCATCTATTCTACCTACATGCCTCCTCCCTTCCCCTCCCACCCCTTTTCCCTATCTAGAGTTCCTCTAATCTTCCCATACTCCCCCTCCCAACCCCACTATGCTATATCTTTAGAGAAGCATATTTACCTGTAAAGGATGGAACAAGGCAAGGAAGTATGTAGCATCAAGTTTGGGCTTGTAGTAGAGGAAGGGTGTTGTGACTGGGAAAAAGCACATGGGAACTTCAAGAATAATAGCAGTGTCCCAGGAAACTCATAGTTCTGTAGGACTTTTTTTTTCTCTCTTATTTTTTTGAAGACCATTGGAGTGTAGTTAACTTTTTTATCTGTATTAATACTTAATTTTAGTATTTACTATATGACAGATCCAGGTTAAGTGCTTTCCATGGATTATTTCCTTAAACTCCAACATGAACATTCTAAAAGAGACATAATTATTATTCCCATTTTGTAGATAAGGAAACTGAGACAGAGCTTACTTGACCAAATTCATAGTGTTTAGTAGCAGACCTAGGATTTGACACATTTTGTTTTACAACTCTGCTCTACTAGCCACAAGAAATTTATTGGGTCAGTAAATTATAGACCCCTTGTTTTATTATTATTTTATAATCATTAAAGTTATAGTTAAGAAAAACATTGATAATAGAAAAAACAGAATATACAATTACATACCATACAACACATATTTAAACACATGTTTAAATCTATGTTAAAAATATATGTGTATAAGTATAAAAGACCAAAATATAAAACACTTTTAAGTTAGGATGATGAAAATTCGGTACTTTATCCCCTCTTGTCTGTTTTTCCAAATTTGTTGCAAAGTGGCCATATTAAGTTACAATGGGAAAATATGTTCTAAAATAAACTTCACATTTGCTTGAAACATAAAATTTCATTTCTCTTCTTTCCTACAGCTTTGTATAATCTTTAGAAACCTCTTCTGCTCAATGAATGACTTCATTACTAAATTGATGGCACCAGATCATTCTAGCTACGTAAATCACAAACCCACAGCCAGCTGAGGAAAAGAGAGATAAAAGATTACATTAAAAATTAAAGCAACGTGTGGAGATATGGAGATAATGTGCTTACAATTATTTTTACATATTTAATACTTATGCAATTACAAAGTCATAAAAATATTAAATCTTGAGTCATGTTCCTGTTGCCCTCTGATATTTTTGACCTTGAACTGAGACTGTCAAATAATACATTTTAAAAAATGGCTGTTCGAAAAACATTTCCTTTGGCCTATGAATGATAGATGCTTTTTTTCTTAGAAAGTGATCTCATTTCTTCCTATCTTTTGTTTGTTTTCAATGCCTTGTATCTTTTTACTCTGGTATATTCTGATCACCCTTGAAAGGCTGGGTTTTCAGTCTTCCACAGTTTGGCTGTGTTGTTTGCTGCTGCTGCTTCTGCTGCTGCTGTGATGTGTTTTCTGTCAGAGGAAATTTACAGGCACATTAGCCTACTTGACAGGCAAAATGAGCCACAAGGCTGTCCTAAGGAGAAACTTCCACGTGCTGGAGTTTTCTCTCCCTCCATCTCATCCTCCCTCTTAAACCTTAATGCACCACCATGATTCAGATACAAACCCCAGCCACTTTTGCTTCTGAGTATTTCCTTGGATCCTGGTTTTAACTCTCTGGTTCCCAGTGACAATATTAAACTGGTTCTGCAGGAGTTAATCATATTTCTGCAATGGTCTGTCTACAGCAGTTTGTAGATAGAGAGCATATCTTTACTTAGAGCCACATAAATACCAAGTAAAAAATGGGTTGAGAACTTTTTTTTTCCTGTGATGAGTCAGTGACACAAAGTGGGAAAGTAGCATCCAAGAACTATACAAATGAAAAGCAATATAATTAACTTTTATGGAGAGTGTTTAGAGAGAAAATTCTAAAACACTTAATTTGCTTTTCTCAGTGTGTCACAGAAAAATAGTCAGCAAGAATCAATAAAACTTATTAAAAATTCAAAAACATAAAATGAGACATAACAGAAAAGGTAAAACTATTTCCTTGGCAGATTCCAAATAAATTAAAATGTTTCCCCCCAAGGCCTTTGGGGAACCAAAGACCTGTGCATTTTCAGTTTCATGTATATTGTTTTGCCCACTGGGGAGTAAATTTGCTAAGACAAGGCATTTCTGGCTCATTCATATCCTGACTTGACGCTTTTCTTCTATGAAAATTTTTCCGTACTTTTTAATTAATTTTTGAGGGGTGATTTTTACTTTGAAAGCATCCCCTTTGTCCTATGTTTGAACAATCATCATGTACCTATAGAACCCACAAAAGTTATAAGTTTCTTCTTTGATTCTCTGCTAAGAAGCAGAGATGTTCACCAAGCCAGTCCATAATATTTGTCTGAGCTACTTTATTTGCTGAGTGAACGAATAAATGAAGAAACCTTACACTATCTGGAAGCTATGAATGGGTGGTTTTATGGAGGGTCCTTCTTTGTTCCCCTTGTCATTTTTCTTCTTCTTCTCGGGCCATGCTTTCAAAATGGTTTCAGAGAAGTCAACTGCAGCTGTGTTCTCACCTGTGTCCTCTGTCCCTTCCATCCTTCAGAGCTCAATTAAGACTTTTTTTTTTCACTAGTTCTGGCAGCCTGGTGGGTCCTCAGAGGGCTCAACTCATTTCTCAGGCTCTCCTGAGGTCTCCAAGTGAGAAAGCAGACCAGAGATTCGTCTTTAGAGTGGTTCTTCCCTGTTGGGTACTTGGCTCTGCAGGGAATCCCCTGTACTTTTTGTTCCTCTGTAAAGGCTATGAGGATATAGGAAAGGGTAGAGTTTTCCAGTCAGCCAGAAGGACAAAAGATGACCCCAGCTAGTACAAAGCAATGACAATAGGCCCAATTAGTCCTGCACAACATGGAGAAAACTGAAGAACAAGGATTGTTAACCAATCACTGGAATTGTTTTCTGTGTGTCTGTGTGTGTGTGTTTGTGTGTGCACTGGCACTACTCGGGTTTGAACCCAGGGGCACTAAGCCACTGAGCTACATCTTTAGATACACACACACACACACACACACACACACACACACATATATATATGTGTATATATATATATGTATATATATATACATATATATATATACTTAATGTATATTAATATAAATTATATATAATTTATATACTTTTTTAATATTTTGAGGCAAGGGCTAATCTCAAATTTGGGATTCTCCTGTCTCAGCCTCCAGGATAACTGGGATTGCAACCACCACACCCAGATAATCACTGGCCTCTTAAATACAGCTATTCTCCCAGGGCATGGTGGCACATGCCTGTAATCCCAGTGGCTGGGGAGGCTGAGGAAAGAGGATCACAAATTCAAAAGCAGACTCATCAACTGAGCAAGACCTTGTCTCAAAATAAAAATAAAAACTGGGCTGGGGTTGTGGCTTAGTAGTTGACATCCCTGGGTTCAATCTCTGGTATGCACCCCCATCAAAAAATCATATCTATCTATCTATCTATCTATCTATCTATCTATCTATCTATCTATATATATATACACACACACACACACACACACACATACACACACACATATATATATACATATGTGTGTGTATGTGTGTATGTATCTGTTCTCCACCAGAGGTCTTTAGAAATAGAATTCATTTATCTAGGGTGATTTGAGTAAGATTCTTTCTGAAATAGGTCAATTTAGATAATATCTCGGGTGTCTTCAATTTCATTTTTTGTTTTGCTTTTAAAATTCAAGGTTCATAACACAATGGCCAAAAGTTACATAAACAATGTGCATGTATATCCATAACTAGACCAGTGAAAAGAGTTTGTCTAATTTCAACACTGAATTATTGTAGCAAATATCAAATGCTAACCATGTGCTAAGCAGGTCCTGCTAGATGCTGGAAATATGTCGCAGTGTGCATTTTGAACCTTTAGGGTGCAGACTGCATCTCAGTACTTAGAATGCCTGGGGCCCTCTTATTAACCCATTCACAATTCCTCTATCCATTCATGTTCTCAACTGCACTGAGCTAAGCTCTCCAAGTCATGGATTTCACTCGTCTCCCAGCTCCTCTGAGGATAACCCAGCTGGTGGATACATTTTCACTGGGATGAGAATCTCCAATCTCCTTGAAGTCTTGAGGACTTTCTGCTTTTGGTATCAAGAACTCTTTACTGAAACTCAGTGCCCAGACAGATAAACTGCTAAAATAGAACCTAAAACACAAAAGCATTTGCCAGTTTGGATGTCTACACTCATAGCTATCTGGGGAGCTGTATAAGATGGATAGAGAGCGAGAATTACTCGCCTGGAAGCCTGGCTGTCAAGAGAAAAATCCAAACCCAGGAGCTTTTCTCCTAAGAACCCTTATGACATTTTATTCTTTAAATAAATCTTTTCTTCCTCTCTTTAGTTGAGAGATTGACATTTTAAGATCAATCATCCTCTGCTTTGCAGGGTTGGTAGACTAAGAACAAGACAAATGGAAATTAAGCAAAATTTCCATTTTTTGAATAAAAGTGCTCAAAATAACTATATTCTAACTCAGTACAAAAGAAGGGATGCTCTTTCCCCAGTGGTCATTCTTATTGCTATGGTTATCTCAAGACCTTTTGATGTCAAAATTTCACCCTGTTTTCTCAAAAAGAATCATTCTGAACATACACCTGCTGTTTGAATAGCAGCAGAAAGCAACGGAATCTCACGCTATTTTTCTCCATGATGGCCAAGATGGTTTAGCCCTTCAGATATAGTCACAGGTTACCCACTTTTTAAGCCCCTCTTCATCAGGAGATGAGTTTGAAGTTTTTTTTTGTTTTGTTTTTTAACTATAGGCTACCACTGAATTCTTTGCTCCTGTTTGTTATTCAGTAGTCCCTTTTCTGCACTTAATGACCCCATTAGCAATTGGCTAGTTTTTCTAACAACCAGATTTGTATGGTGCTTTTAGCTCATTTAAAATCACTTTTAAAAATATTAAGGCTTTCAGGGCATTTAGTTAGTCAGTAGATATTTACCATGAGGCTACTGTGTGCCAGGCAGTGAGCTAGGTTCTGGGTACCAGAATTCCAGGAACATGCTATAATGAGACTCACTGGATGAGGATGGTGTGGAGCTGATCTAGGATTAGCCTTTCCTCTGACTGGTGTCTTTGATCTAAGCAAGATAATCAGCATCTGGGACTCCTGGGTGTTTTTTTTTTTTTTTAACCTGCAAAATAAAGCATGGAGAGAGCTGATTTCCTTTCTCAAATTGCTGCTGGTTAGTGAACTCACTGCCATGGAAATTCACTGGCCTTAGAAAGGTAAACATTTCAGAAGAACCCCTGAAGGCCCCTAGTACTAGTTCAAGGGGTAGTTTTAGTGCTAAGACTTATGCCGTTCAAAGGCCCATGAAGAATATTTTTAAAAAGAAAATATATAGATGTGTTTTTCACTTACTGGTTATTTAGCATATTCTTCCACAGAATTGCTTGTCCTATTTCTCCAATGTGAGTAGTACAGGGAGTAATCTCCAAGCTTGGCAGGTCAATTAGAATTCCAAGCATCATGGCCTCATCTCCCCAGGACAATAATAAACCAGAGTTCACAAAATAAACAGGTAAGACTGGATGTACCCTAATGACAGTTCATTAGGGCATGTTAAAACTCCCTAATTATGTGGCATTTCAATATTTCCTACAGTTCTCAAGCATCTGTGACTTACTGTTATTACTATTTGTTTATTTGTGGGCATTAATAAAGTGAATGCTTTCTGTTTGTACAATATCTTACTGTTCCTAATTTGAAGCCATTAGGTATCCTAGTAATATTGTGAAAGAATTGCTCTTTTTTCCCCTTCTCTCTTCTCACTATACAAAAAGTATTTTATTAAATAAAAATGACATTTAAAGTTTATGTAGGGCTTGGATGTAACTCAGCGGTAAAGCACTTGTCTCACATGTGCAAAGCCCTGGGTTCGACCTCCAGCTCCAAAAGAGAAAAGGCAAAACAAAACAATAAATAAATAAAATAAAATTAATATAAACTTGCAAAATATGCAACAGTTTGGTACCTAGACCAAGCATATTATTTGAGATTCAGTATGATTCTCCAATTTCTGACATAAAAAGAAAAAAGAAAAAGAAGCAAAAGAAAAGAAAACCCCATATTGCTATTGCTTTTTAGATCTCATCTGCCTACATTTCTGTTTAGCTCATTTCAATTTCAATTTCTTATATCAAAAGAATACAGTAACTTACCATATACCATTGATCAGAGAAAGGACAGTTTCTTGTTTCCATTGCTAAAAGCAGATCCCACATATATATCATACATTATAAAAAAAGAAAAAGAACAGGTTGTAAGGTATGAGTTATATTGAGTAGCTCTCTCTATTTCCCCGACTTCCTAATAACATTTCATGGCTTTCTCTTCCTTCTTTCTTCCATCTCACTATAAATATCAGAGCTGATGACTGACTTTTACTGCTGCCTTTCATGCAAACTCCTCAGCCTTGCAAATAAGCTACTGATTCTGAGAACCATCTCCCAGTCTCCTGCCCTCACTCACACAGTTTCCTGATGGGGCTTCAGGACAACAGAGAATAGAAAAAACATTGTGTGGCTCATTAATTCAAATAGTAAAATTTGATGGCTGAATTTCAGATTCCCTGGTAGATCCCATGTCAGCCTCCTTGGTTCTTGGCATAGGGTAGCTGTTCCCTAAATATCTTGCCTATTGAGGGGACAGTAAAAGGGTGGCCTAGACAAGTAACACACATAGAAAAAGAGAATAGAAATAAAATAGAATAGCGAAATAGATGAATAGAAATAGAACAGGCAAGCCTTCCTGCACACAGGAATTCTACTTTCTATTCAAAACAATGTTGATCTTTAAAAATAACATGTCAAAGTACTTTATCTTGTGAAAATGAGCTTCCTTCCCTAACAATGGTCTGATTTAATATGCTATTACTCCCTTCTTCTGACCTCTTAATACAGTATACTCACACTTATCCCTAATTCTGCCTGACCTAAAAGTATGAAGCAAATTCTGTGGGTATATTGATATGTATGTATTCATAGGTGCAAATACCATGTTGATGGAGAAGCATGGAAGAATGGAGTAATTAATCATAGTGATTAACATTTTTGAAGCCTTTCTGTGCTCTAGGCACAGTTCTAAGTACTTTATTACAAGTGCACACACGTGCATACATGTACACACATTCTTATTAAACACAATTAGGTGACGCGCAAACTAATATCAGCTCCATTTTACAGATAAGAACATCAAGACACAAAATTTTAGGTCTTCTAGCCACAGGCTATAAGATGTCAGAGCAGACAGGTTGACCCAGGCACTACACTCTACTGCCTACAACACAGATGTTCTGCATCACCCAGCAAGTGACCTGATGTTCCTAGCATTAACTAAACATAGGTGTTAGGGTGAAGCTTCTGGTTTCTGTGTTAATTCTACCCCACCCTGAAAAGGTGAAAGTTTCTAGAGTTAATGGCTGCTGGAAGCAGATTTTAATCCTTAGACTCTTGGACGGAACAAACCAATACAACATCCACTAGACACATCTGGATATTAAAATTAAGTAATTAAATTAATATAAGCTCTCAGTTGTGCTGGCATATTCCAAGTGCTCAATAGTAGCATGTGGCTAATGGCCAGCCACACTACTGGCCAGCACAGCTGCACTGTTGCTCTAGGAGACAGATAGCTTAGTAGATGTGACAGAGTAAATGGTGCTAGAGCTTCTTCAGAAAAGGAACTGACATATATTTCTAAGGGAGGACATTTACTGAGTGCCTGCTCTGGGCCAGGTATAATCAACAATGATTAATAAGAATCAATGAGAGTCTGTAGCTCAGTGGTAAAGCGCTTGCCTGGCATGTATAAGGCACTGGGTTTGATCCTCAGCACCACATAAAAATAAGTAAATAAAATAAAGCTGGTGTGTCCATCTACAACTAAAAAAAAAAAGAAGAAGAAGAAGAATCAATGAGGCACATGTGATTTCCACCCCTTTTGGAGCTTACAGCCTCTGCCAGAGCCAGACAGTCTGCTAAGAACACAGGTATGATCAGGAAGATCCAACAAGGAGGACAAGAAGGAGCTCAGAAAACCTAGACAATAGGACATCTAACCCCAGCTTCAGGGCAGGGTCAGGCAAAGCTTTTTAGAGAGAGGAAATCTTAAGTAAGGCCTTCTTTGTGAGATGCTATTAACTACAAGAGGGAGAATGTTCCTAACTGAAGAAACAGCTGGTGTGAAGGCTCAGGAGAAGGAAAGGACATGCCACACTTTGAGGAATTTAAAAGTTCAGCAAAAGCTGAGTAGGGTGGTGCACACCTATAATTTCAGCTACTTGGGAAGCTGAGGCAGGAGGATCTCATATTCAAGGCCAGTCTGGAAAACTTAATGAGATCCTGTCTCAAAATCTTTTTTAAAAGGTGCTGGGGCTCTAGCTCAGTGGTGGAATGCCTCTGGGTTCAAACCCCAGTACCGCAAAAAAAAAAAAAAAGTCAGTAAAATTACATTCTCCTTCCATTCTGTCTCTTAGGATTAGAGGTTGCATAATTTTTTAAAATATTTATTGGTATTGGTCAGTACAGAAGAGAAGACCATAGGGAGGGGGAAAGCCCAGGGTCAGTCAGAATCCAGAAGCCAGATGTGGCTAATAACTACATATTCTCCCACATCTCACACACTCCAATATGGAAACTCTGCACGGACAGCAGGCTTGGCCTGATAATACAGCAGAGCACCTTGTCTGAATCAGATGTGCCAGACAGCAGGCTGAGTCGTTTACTAGAATTATTGTACTCAGTCCTCACCACCAGCCTAGCTATTTCCTTACATTCACATTTACATAATTGGAAATTGCTAGAGCTACCTGAACTTATGAGCTTTGTCTATTCGCTTAAACACCAGGTTATACAAGTTCCCTAGTGACTCCTACTCCCTTGTCCCTGGCTAGTATTATCTAACATGAAGGGCTAGAAAACAGGGAAGGTAAGCCAAAGCCAGGAACCCAGAAAACTTGTGCTGCAGAAAAATTAGTTTGTACCAGTTAAATGTAACCCCAGAAAGAAACACATGATTAGAGGGAAATGCCCTATCTATCAGAAATAACCTGTACAAGCCAGGAGCAGCAGCACACGCCTGTAATCCCAATGGCTCAGGAAGCTGAGACAGAGGTTAGTGAGTTCAAAGTCAGCCTCAGCAAAAGTGAGGCACAAAGCCACTCATTGATACTCTGTCTCTAAATGAAACAAAAAATAGGGCTGGGGATGTGGTTCAGTGGCCAAGTGCTCCTGAGTTCAATCCCTAGTAAACCACCACCCCCAAACAAAGAATAAGTCACCTGTACAATGCTCAACCATTTGTCAATATCGATGAATCCCAATGGAAGAATGTTGTCTTTAACCCTACAATTTTCCAGAAAATTATTAAACTAGGAACACTTGTGCTTGTTGCCTTACCCAGTAATGATCAACGTGACAAAAACAGTTATGACCTACAGCAAGATGCTTCAAGAAAACTTTCTTCACAAACTTCCAGCCAAGATTGCCTCAATCTATTGAAAACTGTTTTATGACTCAACCCAGGTAAAATTGCAGTGGCTCATATCTTCAGATAAAATGCTTCATTCACATCAAACAGTAATTAAATATGCAGGGCATGAAATAAGCAGCAAGTTTGGCTTCAGAGCCATCTTGCAATCTGTAAGCAATCCAAGACAGACCATATGCCTTTAAATCTAGATGACTGTGTACGTATCCAAGAGAAACCTAACCGCCACTTCTGCACAGTGAAAATCTTCAATAGAGGAAAAAAAGACCGATTTATGTACCTTATCTGATAAATGTATGTTAATATATATGTCCACTTGGTAAACTACTCTTCATTTTCCCTTTTGGCTTCTAGATTCAATTCTACCACAGAGAACATTCAAAATGACATTATTCCTGAGTAGTTCATTGTGACAGACTGTGGCAGAACCTTTGTCTGTCAAGGAAGGGTAGCCACTCTCTTCTGTTGGCTCCTTGAAGTAATTCCTCCCCTACTCTGCACTGGGCTGCCCACTATGGTGCCTCCTGAGCAGCCTAGCCATGCCCTGCTAGAGGGTGGTTTGGTCATAAACATGTGACCCAGTCTGCCTCTTCCTTGGGATTGCTATACAGATAGAAGAAGTAGTCTTTCATTCAGAGGTTTACTACACTAGGAGAATGTGAGAGATGGGCAGAATTTTTGTGAGAACAAAGTCAGGCAGGAGAAAAGAAAACTGACAGAAAATCAGAATTTTGAGAATTCAAGGTCCCTGGATTCTGTCATGCCTGCAGTAATCTCAAGAGCATGGAATGAGTTAACCCATGCCTGGCAACATAGGAGGTCCTTGATAAATGTTACTGTCCATTTGTTTTCCTCTTTCTTTGACTTTGACAACTGGCCGACAAGGATTGAAACCATCTTTAGCAACACTTCCTTTGGCTTTCAGAGGAAAGCCAATAAGAGAACAGAAAGTGAGGAGGACAAAGTGCGACCCCACAGCATGTGCACTCCCCCTGCATCTGTAAGATGGCCCTTTGGTGACAGCCATGCTTTGCTCCCTGCACGGTCTCATCTCAGGCAGCAGTCTGGCTATCATCAAGTTGGGACCAAAAATGACACTTTATTTCCTGGGGGAAGAAAGAGATGAATTGGTTAAACCCTAAAGGGGAACCTACTGCAGAAAGCAAGTTACATAAGCACCTCAACAGGCATGCAATTTTCTAAGGGCCGATAGCACAAAGGCTCCGATCTGTGTGCTTATTTGGCTATTTGCCAGTGGCACCATCCTAGAGAACAGGCAATCCAGAGTGTTAAAAATATAGAATTTATCAACTTGACACAGCATTTAACCTCATGAAACATGACAGCATGGTGGTAATTAGTGTTAAATATTAATGGTGATTTAAAATTCAATTACTATGGGGCAAGTAAAACTACCACTTCTGAATGGTGTTTACAAAATATGCATCTTCTCACCCCTACACAGTTGTTCAGGTAAACCATTTGCTTGCACAATAAATGCTAGTGGTTGCTGATCAAATTGGGTTGTTTTATGTGATACAATCTGTGTAGTACGAAAATCTTAAAGGTAATTTCTGGGGCCTTATGTTTGTGATATTTTCAGACTCAATAAGCAGCATCATAAAATCATGGATTTTAGAAGTGAAATGGAACTTACAGATTAAAGAAACCAGGGCTTAGAGAGGATTAATGAGTTGGCAAATGGCTAGGCAGTGACCTCAAGTCCTGTCTTCTTGATTTCAGTTGGACATCTCTCCATCCTACCCCATCTCATAAACAATAGCACAGCACATTAGAGATCTAAGGGGAAAGATTCTCTAAATTAGCTGGTCTAGTCTGCTCACTTACAGGGGGACTCGGAGGGAAGAAGTTCTTGCCAAAGTTCAGAAAGGAAGTAAGCTAACATATATTAATCCCTAGACCTGAGCTCATTTCTTATTATCGTGGACAAACATGCCTCATCAAATTTAGTCACCAGGAATCCCGCCATTTAATTTCTGTCTAAGAGTGAACAAACACCCATTCTCAGGGAAACACTGGTCATGTGTAAGATGTGGTCATAAAATTTGCAAGAATAATGGGGTGCCTTAGTCAAGTAAGTACATGGTCAAATACAAGTAAACTGCTGAGCTGAAAAGCTGTCATCTGCTGTGTTTGTTATGGTATTTCATTTTTTTTCCCCACAGTTACTGAAATCTAGAGGTCGAGGCTATTTCTGACGCTGAAACTTCATTGGCTTCAGCACAAGGCCCTTAAATAGCCTAAAGCACCAAGTTTCTTTTCAGGTCTTGGTTCCTAATTTATTCTGTTATGGTAGATGGGGTTAAGTACAGAATATTTGTGTTGCTGTTGTAGTTTAAAAGTTCACTGCTTTCTACATTGCTATAGAATGAAAATGTGTTACACAGGGTGGTGCCTGCCTTTCTCATTCTCTGCCCCCATCTTCAACCCCCCTCCTCTCTCTTTTCTGTCTCTCTCGTTCTCTGAAAATTAGAGGAGTTAAAGTCATTCTATCTAAGGAAGAGGGGGAAGGTGAGAAGCAAGCCTCTGAGTTAGTTGCCTGTCCGCCTACAGAAGAACATTAACATTGTTAATCAGTATTACAGGCTTGGCTTGGCTTCCCAGGGAAATGGTTGATAGAGATACAAAATTTTCGATTCTTTCCTAGCAATGTTGTCCTTGGCAATAACCAGGGAAGTAGGTTTTCTTTTTTTCATTTGCACCTTTTTGCAAATTAGTGGTTTTGCGTTACTAACAATAAGAACCAAACTAATCAGGTTAAAGAAGAATCACCAACTGCTTGCTCTATGCCCAACACTGTGCTAAGCTCTACCAGCTGTTCTAAAAGATAATATGGTCCTTGCCCTTGAAGAGTTCACCACCATCTTGGAACAATAATATTTAATAACAAAAACAATAAGAGGTGGCTGTCCCATGGGGATAGTGAGTTCTAATAGAACTGATGCTTGTACTCTGGGCATGTCTCAGGGAAGTAGTCAGAAGGCCAGAAAGGGGGGAAAAGTAGCTCTGAACCGCATCAGGGCAGCCAGAGGGTGAATGCTGGAGCAGTCACCATCTCACTTGAATTCTTGAACTGAGTCTTTACTCACCCTGTGACTTCAAACATACTTCAACCAATTTTTGTTTTCCTTATTTGCTTTGGCTTCCTATGACCCACACTCTTTTTTTTTTTTTTAATTTTTTTTTATTGGTTGTTGAAAAACATTATAAAGCTCTTGACATATCATATTTCATACATTAGATTCAAGTTGGTTATGAACTCCCATTTTTACCCCAAATACAGATTGCAGAACCACATCGGTTACACATCCACATTTTTACATAATGCCCTATTAGTAACTGTTGTATTCTGCTACCTTTCCTATCCTCTACCAACCCCCCTCCCTCCCCTCCCATCTTCTCTCTCTACCCCATCCACTGTAATTCATATTTCTCCTTGTTTATTTTCCCATTCCCCTCACAACCTCTTATATGTAATTTTGTATAACAATGAGGGTCTCCCTCCATTACCATGCAATTTCCCTTTTCTCTCCCTTTCCATCCCACCTCATGTATCTGTTTAATGTTAATCTTTTCTTCCTGCTCTTCCTCCCTGCTCTGTTCTTAGTTGCTCTCATTATATCAAAGAAGACATTTGGTATTTGTTTTTTAGGGATTGGCTAGCTTCACTAAGCATAATCTGCTCTAGTGCCATCCATTTCCCTGCAAATTCTATGATTTTGTCATTTTTTAGTGCTGCGTAATACTCCATGGTGTATAAATGCCACATTTTTTTTATCCATTCATCTATTGAAGGGCATCTGGGTTGGTTCCACAGTCTAGCAATTGTGAATTGTGCTGCTATGAACATCGATGTAGCAGTATCCCTGTAGTACGCTCTTTTAAGGTCTTCAGGGAAAAGTCCAAGAAGGGCAATAGCTGGGTCAAATGGTGGTTCCATTCCCAGCTTTCCCAGGAATCTCCATACTGCTTTCCAGATTGGCCGCACCAGTTTGCAGTCCCACCAGCAATGTACAAGAGTACCCTTTTCCCCACATCCTCTCCAGCACTTGTTGTTGTTTGACTTCATAATGGCTGCCAATCTTACTGGAGTGAGATGGTATCTTAGGGTGGTTTTGATTTGCATTTCTCTGACTGCTAGAGATGGTGAGCATTTTTTCATGTACTTGTTGATTGATTGTATGTCCTCCTCTGAGAAGTGTCTGTTCAGGTCCTTGGCCCATTTGTTGATTGGGTTATTTGTTTTCTTATTGTTTAATTTTTTGAGTTCTTTGTATACTCTGGATATTAGGGCTCTATCTGAAGTGTGAGGAGTAAAAATTTGTTCCCATGATGTAGGCTCCCTATTTACCTCTTTTATTGTTTCTCTTGCTGAGAGACCCACACTCTTGAGGCCACACTGGAAAGATTTCCTCTACTTGTATTTTGCCCCCTTGGTCCACATGATCTCTTAAGTGACTCTGTAAGCGGTGTTCTCAAAGTCTCAGAGAGATAGTGTGAAGGAGCCCTTTCATTTCTTGCTCATAGCACCATCTTCCTTGGATTTAGGGATCATAATAAGTCTGTAGAGACCTTTCCTTTGATGCTGACTGATTAGACCAAATCTGAAGTTGTCATTACTGAGAATGAGTTTTTTTGTTTATTATTTTCCTAATTTTTTTTTAATGTACCCAACCTGTACCTTAGTCTGTTATGCAATAATTCCCCTGATCAGGCTGGGGTTGTAGCTCAGTGGTAGAGCGCTTACCTAGCCCATGAGAGGCCCTAGATTCGATCCTTAGCACCACATAAAAATAAATAAATAAAATAAAGGTATTGTGTCCAACTACAACTAAAAAATAAAATATCAAATAATAATAATAATAATAATAATTCCCCAGATTGGTTCACCCTATTGTTCTTCAGTTATATTCTGATTTATCTGAATCTTGGGTAAACAAAGCTGAAGCTGCAGTCACCACCCTTAAACAAAGAATAGTCAATCAGCCCATTAATCCCTGCTGGAGCAAAGCAGATATGTCTGTCAGCTCTCAGTTGAACGATGTTCGTCTCAGGTTTTGTTACAGTTAGTACCAAGGACTTTGGAGACAGACCCAAAATACTGTGTGTTTCCAAATAAGTTAACTGGCCTCTCAGAGTATGTCCTTCCTCATCTCTAAAACAGAAACAGTAGTAATCCTACCTTCTATTGATGTTGTGAGGATTAAATGAAGTAATGAAAGCAAGGTGCTGAATATTGTATTTGGCCCATGGGTGAACATGAAGTGTTAGCTTTTATTATTATCATTGTCCTTAACATTGATCTTGATGCTCAATTTTAGTTCAGTTTCATAGTATTAAAAAATGTTAGGAGTCAGAAGGAGTCCACAATGTGATCTACCATTAGTGAAAGAAAAGGGAATGATGAATTCAGACATTGATAGGCATGGGCATGTAACAGAAGAGCTCTATAGGAGATTTATTGTTTAGTCAGCGGTATAACAATACCAGAGGAAAGAAAAATAACAGCAAATTACTTTTCTACCTAAGAAATCAACTATTATTTCTCTATGTTCTTTTTTGTTGTTATCTATATCTGACCATAATCTTGCAGTTACACCTATTGCAGATTGGATTAATTTGAAAAGCAAATTTTCCCCTAATGGGTAATCACTGACTATCCACTAAAAACCATGCACTACCCAAAAAAAAAACACATTAAAAAAGTATAGTCATTTTAAATAAAATATTGGTTTTGTTTTGTTGATACACTTTTACAGTGTAAATATTCTTATGTACTGCTATGGAATTAGATGAAGAGTTAAGAAACAGAAATTAGTTTATTTTTCAGAGCTGGTCATAAAAGAGAGAAGTTACTGAAGAATGCTGGACCAGTCCATATGTAATAGCTTGGCCTATTCTCAGAAGCCTCGGAAAATCCTCTATTAGGAATCTAGGCATTCAGATTACAGAAAATGTAAAGATAATAATAATAATAATTTTAAAGAATGAAGGTGATTTGTGTAATATATTTTGAGATTTGGTGCATCATGGGATATTTGCAATAGTGTTGTCTTAGAAATAAATAAAAATAATGGAGCAATAAAAATATGAAAGAGATGGTACTATTTGTGAAATTCAAGTCATTAAGGAAATAAAAGAGGAAAAAAACCAAACTTGGAGACTTTAAAAATCATTTGCATTCATCATTAGCCTAATATTGACAGGTACCACAAAATGATAAGTTTCAACCAAAAAGGAAAAATCTATTCTTTAACAGAAAAGTAAAAATATGATTTTTAAAAATGTGGACTACCCAAACAACAACTACAATGACAACATCTCCATAAAACAAATTAAATACATGGAAAGTACTCTGTGCAATCTTTAGGGGAATTTTTAAATTCTCTTTCTCACTTTGAATTATCCTGTTACTATTATTGCATTTCTTGTGAGAATTACATGAACAATTTGGCAATATACACAGGCTAAGTTAAGATGTTACTGATCCATGGTCTTTTTGGCAAGTTTTCATTGCCACCAAAAAGAACTTGTATAATTGACCATCAAAGTAATCAACCTTCCTAAATCTTAGCAAGTGCCTACCCAGAAATGAGAGAGTATGTATATTTTATTTTGCAGTTAACTGGATTCCAGAACATTGCAAGAAAAGCAGAATATGAATCATTGTTGAGATGGAGGGTGGATGGGTTTGTTTCTGGTAAATTTCAAGTCTTTTCTCTGGTTGGTTGATGTCCAATATTCACTAATATTATGGACAATTTAATTGATATCAATCACTCCTATTAAGTTCTTTTGCAATCTTGCAAAAGAACTCAAAATACCATAAATGCTCATAATTGAATACTAAAAGTTATGATTCCAATGCAAAGGAACACAAATTAGCTGTTAAAATAACATACATGCATACAGATGTATTTAAATATTTTGTGGAAATCACACGAGGAATTAGGATACACATATTTGTATCCATTTGTATACATGTATAGTTCACAGATTTGGAAAGATATTCAAGACAGGTATTAAGTGAAAAAAGACTAGTTATATGATGGTATCATATGCATAGTTTGATATTATTTCTTAAATGAAAAATACATATATATATATATAATTTTTTCTGGAACAGATAATGAACAGCCACTATCTCTAGGAGTAACACTGTAATAAGAGGTTTATTTTTGCTTCTCAGTTTATACATTCTCATATTCTTTGAATTTTTTTAGCCATGAGCACAAATTACCATAACATAAACTAGTTTAAAACTGAAAACATATTTAATAAAAATAACTATAAGTGCAATTCATAGAATATATCAAATATGTCAAAGGAAAATTGAAAGCATAATAAAGAGAAATCATTACTTAGTCCAAAAACTGAGATAAATAATTTTCAATCAAAATAAATTATATCTCATGACTCTAAAATAAAACAACCAGAAAATAAATGCTAAACAATACATTAAACACATTAGTTGCCATGTGTTAACAGCATTAAACTACAAAGAAAACTGTGAAGCTAATGGTTCCTTTTCACTCGATTTGCTTTAATTATCAAGCATCAAATACATAAATGAAACTTTTCTCAAAGAACTTTATGAGTTTCCCCATGAATATGCATCTAACAGACAGAAGGCCTCTTTTCCTTCTTCCTAACCACACTCACGCACACACAGCTCTGCCATGCACTGTCAACATATGCTCACTCCTGAAGAGAAAGTTAATTTCATGACCCACCTAAAATATCAACATCTAAATGTAGACATCCTTTTCATTGGAATAGCTGTGGCAACTATACCCTTACAAGGGAAGGAAAAACTTCAAAGGAATATAAACACTCTTGTGGTACTTCAAATGGTAATTAAACATGCCACACATGCAGAGGACAGGCTTTGGGGTAAGAGGAGCTGTTCCATTGCTTTACCCATGCTGGGCCAATCCACGCCTGCTGTCTGCAGATGTGTCTGCTATCTCATTCCTTTCAGCATCCATGTTCATGAAACATCAGATTCTCCAAGCTTTATAAATACAATGGAAAGGGCAAAATAAGAATGCCCTAATCCACACTGAGGAATGAAAATACAGAACATAAACAGATAAATAGATACACAAATACTACGTGGTATGGTTTATACCATAACCTCCAAATCCTTTACAAGAGTTTGGTGAAAGCTTGACCTGGTCCAATTGGGATCCTCTTCTATGTTCTTTTCTGTTCCATGTTTCATGCTGCCATAAGGAAGGTCTTTTTCTTATCTAGAGAATCCTGTGCTATTATTGGTAACTATGATTATTTACAATGTTTCTTATTACCTGTAAATATCAAGCACTATAACAACCAATGTGCATATATTTTCTAAAGTATCATAACTCTAAAAAGAAATAAGAGCTCAGAAAAGTTAATAGTTGTCAAGATAAGGATGAGGCTGTATGTGGTGGTGCATGCTTATAATCCCAGTAACTCTGGAGGCTGAGGTAGGAGGATTACAAATTTGAGGTCAATCTCAGCAACTTAGCAAGACCCTAAACAACTTAATGATACTCTGTCTCAAAATAAAGAATAAAAAGGGTTTGGGGTGTAGCTCAGTGGCAAAGCACCCCTAGCATCCATCCCCAATACAAAAAAAAAAAAAGATTAAGATGAGAACCCTGCTATACCATTAGGGCTTTGGGTTTGGGTTGCAAATAAGACTCTAATTCTAGTTAACATAGTCAGAATAGTAATTTGTTGGAAAGGCACTGGAGATCTCAAAACCTCTAAGAATCCTTCCATAAAATATATACTTATATGCATACTATATATATGTATACACACACACATATATAGCCCCCTCTTTAAAAGGGTATCAAATGGTGCTGCAGAAGTAGAATCAAAGCTGAGCAGAGGAACAGAAAAGAAGTGCCAAAAACATATTTTGGAGAAAAGATAGCCTCCTCAACAAATGGTGCTGGGAAAACTGGAAATCCATATGCAACAAAATGAAATTAAACCTCTATCTCTCACCATGCACAAAATTCAACTCAAAGAGGATCAAGGACCTAGGAATTAAACCAGAGACCCTGCACCTAATAGAAGAAAAAGTAGGCCCCAAACTTCACCATGTCATATTAGGCCCCAACTTCCTAAATAAGACTTCTAGAGCACAAGAATTAAAATCAAGAATCAATAAATGGGATGGATTCAAACTAAAAAGCTTCTTCTTGACAAAAGAAACACAATCCCTAGGGTATATAAAGAACTCAAATATCTTAACACCAAAAAAAAACAAAAAAAAAAAAAAACAAAAAACAATTAGCCCAATCAATAAATGTGCAAAGGAACTGAACAGACACCTCTCAGAAGATGATATACAATCAATCAACAAATATATGAAAAAATGTTCAACATCTCTAGCAATTATAGAAATGGAAATCAAAACTACTCTATGATTTTATCTCACTCCAGTCAGAATGGCAGCTGTTATGAAGACAAACAACAATAAGTATTGGCAAGGACGTGGGGGAAAAGGCACACTCATACACTGCTGGTGGGACTGCAAATTGGTGCATCCAATATGGAGAGCAGTATGGAGATTCCTTGGAAAGCTAGAAATGAAACCACAATTTAACCCAGCTATCCCACTCCTTAGTCTATACCCAAAGGACTTCAAAACACCATACTCTAGGGACACATCCACATCAATGTTTATAGCAGCACAATTCACAATAGCTAAACTGGGAAACCAACCTACATGCCCCTCAGTAGATGAATGGATAAAGAAACTGTAGTATATATACACAGTGAAATATTACTCAGCATTAAAAGAAAATAAAATTATGGCATTTATATGTAAATGGATGGAGTTGGAGAATATAATGCTAAATGGAGTAAGCCAATCCCAGAAAAACAAATGCCGAATGTCTTCTCTAATATGTGAATGCCGATCTATAATCAGGATGTGGGGGGCCATGGGAGGAATGGAGGAACTTTAGATAGGGCAAAGGGGAGAGAGGGGAAGGGACGTGGCATGCTAATGAAAAGATGGTGGAATGAGATGGACATCACCACCCTAAGTACATGTACGAAGACACTAATGGTGTGACTCTACTTTGTATACAACCAGAGACATGAAAAATTATGCTTTATATGTGTACTGTGAATTGAAATGCATCCTGCAGTCATGTAAAACAAATTAGAATAAATAAATAAATTACAAAAAAAGAGAGAAATAGAGCTAATCAGGACTGAACTGAAGATTTCTACAAGGAATAACCAAGAAAAGCATGCTACAGAAAAACATCTACAATATTATCCCATTTGTATAAGTGATAATACAAAAATGCTTATATGTACATCTATGAGTATATATGAATTTGCCTAGGGTGAGAGTGGGGTCAGGGTAAAGGTTGATGGAGTCAAGTATAAAAAGAAAAGAAGGGGCCGGAGTTGTAGCTCAGTGGTAGAGTGCTTGCCTAGCAATGTATGAGGCACTGCGTTCAATCCTCAGCACCACATACATACATACATATATACATAAAGGTATTTTTAAAAAGGAAAAGAAAAAAGGAAGAATGTATATTGTCTACATACAATCTCATTTCTGCATTTGTGTGAAACTGTATTTATGTTTGGTTCATTAAACAAATCATAATGTTTTAAGTGCTGGAAAAGAATCTTTATAGGATGCTGCCACCATCAACATGAGCTCTCTGCATCTGTGTCCTCTCTGCTTCCTTTCCTCCAAAGGAAGCATCTAAGGGCAATAATTCTGCCTGGGTCCAGGTGAGTGTCTTTATCAATGCAGGTTTCCATAACAAAACAGCATGGGCTGGGAGGCTTAAGCAACAGAAATTTATTTCCTCACAGTTCTGGAGGCTGGAAGTCCCATATCAAGGTTTGACCAAGCAGTTTCTGATAAGAGCTCTCTTCAGCCACCATCTATTGTATGCTCACAAGAACTCTTTGTGTGCTCTTGAGAGACAGAGATCTCTCTCCCCCTCTGCATTTAAATATACCAGATTTATAAGATTAAGGTCCCATACCTAGGACCTCACTTAACCTTAATTACCTCCTAAAGATTCTAACTCCAAATACAGACCCAGTGGGGTTAGGGCTTCAGCACATACATTTTGAGGGGACAGATTCAGATCACAACAGTGAACCGACCTCTTTAGTTTTTGTTCCATCATGGGAGTCCACTTTTGCTAGACTCACACACATAATGACAGATTCCTCAAATACCTACCTGTGTTAGGACAGTGGCCAAAGACCCCTAAAAAATGTGTGTGTGTGTGTGTGTGTGTGACTCTAAAACCCATGCTCACATTTTATTATTTCAGTAAATTTTTCCTCAAAGAGGACTCTGTTTCAATGACATATATTTATACTTTAAATATAGTCTTTAGCACATATATTTCCACTGTGTTACCTACCATGGTTTCTAATTTGCTATTTATACAGATCCAAACTTAGGGTGGGTCTCGGAGGATATCTTATCTTCCATGTTTCTTTTTTTTTCTCTTTCTCTTCTGCTGTGCTGTGATAGTGAAATTATGTAGATTATACAGTCCCCCTCCTCCTTGACTTTTGAAAAGAAAATAATGCTTCATACCTGAAAAAAAATTTCTTTTCTGAGAAAGATCGACTATAATGTTACTACCAAGTATCATACTATCAAATATCTCCTGGTCGCAGTATCTGAAGTTTTATTGTTTATTACTTCATATGCACATTAATGGATTATGCTACTATGCTTATTATTAAATTATTGTTTTTCAAGATTACTATTCAAAACTCCAAAATGACTACTCATTTTCTAGTCCACACACAACTTCTATGAGGCTAAGACTAATATGGTCATTACAAATGCATAAAGATTCTTGAATCTTGGAATCTATGGAACATATGCAACAAATGTTACATAATGTATACTAAAATGCAAACCATGTTTAACAAAAATGTCTCCGAAAAATACAAAATACAAGCCAGAAAAGTGCAAAAGAATATAAATACTATGGACTCATTTGTAAAAGAAATAAGGGAAATAAGAATACACTCATATTAGCTTATCTTCAAACAACACACACACACACATACACACACACGCGCGCGCACACACGCGCACACACACAGAGGATGGTCTTAGAGATTATATTGTAACCCCTACATATTGAAGACCTAACCCTCAGTATATCAGTATGTGACCATATGTAGGGAAAGGGCCTTCACAGAATTAAAATGAAACTGCTAGAGTAGATCCTTATCCAACCTGACATAACTGGTATTCCTACAAGGAGAGGTTAGGTCACACAGACACCAGAGGAGTATGTGCCTGGAATGACAGCCACATGAACAGGCAGCAAGAGGGTGGCCATCTGCAAGACAAGAGGCCTCAGAGGAAAACAATGCTGCCACACCTGGGTCTTGAACTTCCAGCCCCAGCAACTGTGAGAAAATACATTTCTGTGGTTTAATCTATGTAATCTGTTTTATTTTGTTATGATCACACTAGCCAACTAAATTAGAAGGATAAACTCGAAAACAATGAAGTTAGTTACCTACAAAAGGATCAAGAAATAAGGTGGAAGGGATATCAGAGAGAGTTTCATTTCTGTCTTTTATGCCCTTTACATAGTTTTGACTTTTGGAAGCATGTTAATGTTCTATACGTTTAAAATAAATTCAAACAGGATGAGATAAGAGGGGGTGGGGAGAAGCCAAAACAGAAAACAAACCACAAAAAGCAAACCAAATTATATTTCAAATGTAATGGATGCAATAAATACACTGAAATAGAGGGGAGAATTAACCCAAATAGGTTTTTGTGTTTGTTTTTTGTTTGTTTGTTTGTTTTGTTTTGTTTTTTGTTTTTGATGCCAGGGACTGAACCCAAAGATGCTTCCACATCCCAAGCCCCTTTGTTAATTCCATTAGATACAGAGTCTTGCTGAGTTGCCGAGGCTGGGTTTAAACTTGCCATCCTCCTGCCTCATCCTCCCAAGTCACTAGGATTATAGGTATATGTCATTGCACCCAACTTTAATCCAATGAATTTTTAATTGTGGTATTTATTTGCCTAAATATCAGCAGTCTTGGTTGGGCAAACAATGGGATAAGGACTAAAATCAAATCCTAACATATGCTCAATAGGTTTATTTATTTATATTGTAGTGATATGGGCAAAGAAATTTGGGGACTATTTTAGATGCATTTTAGAATTAAGCCAAAGAATAAATGGGTTGATATTGTTGAGAGCAAAGGTGCTCACTAGAGGAAAAGACTCAGAAATACAGCGCTGAGAAAGATAAGAAAGAACCCCACAGGGATGATTTGGAATGGGAGGCATAACTGTGAATTTATGATTTCTAAAATCTTTGTGTGTGTAGTCATACATAAGTGCACATCCATACACACACATATATGTACAGATATGCATGATTATGTGTATATACTTGCATGTATTTCCTAATTATGACCAGTTAAAACACTTAAAATAAAAAATGACACAATAACATTGAGCACACTTAGCATGCACATTTTGGTGTCTACTATTTCTAAGAGGAACAAGTGTGTGTCAGAAAAAATGGCTGAATACAAGACTGGAGCAGAATAAGTACATACTATTTTGTACTTATTCAGAATAAGTTATTTGGCAGAATAAGTCTATACTATTTTGTTGTGTCAAAAATAAAATACTTAAAAAAATGCAGACCAACTTGAAGGAAGTTACACTGGCCAAATCTAGAACAATTTTAGTGCCAAAGTAACTGAGTAGAGTAGTGGACTATAAAGCAAATTATAAATAAGAGTCCATGTGTTCAAACTAAATCCACAGACAAAAAGACAGGGTTCTTGGTTACAATGGTATACTGTGTCAAGGGGAAAGGTAGAGGAATGACTGGAGTTGGGTAATTACCAGTTTGTAAAATCAGTTCAGGCAAGAGTCAACAGTTGATGGTAAATACAGGTGAAATTTTTATGGGAACCACAATATTCTTCAAGCAATACCCAGATTACTTATTAGTCACAAGGGAGCAAAAGTCATAACTATATAGTGAACAAATAATGACACCTTCACCATGTTATTAAAATTAACATCACAATAAAGGGCAAAGAGACATCATTGGTTTCCAGATGTGAAGCATTGAAAAGGACACAACATTGCTTGTAAGGTGTTCTGGCCTGTAATACACAATTTGAGTTAAATCATGAGGAAATATTAAACAACTCTACAACTGTACATTTTCATATATTTCAAATATCAATATGATGAAAGACTAATCCTTTGAAAATATTCCAACAAAAGTTGATAACTAGATGCAATTATTGGGGAGGGTACCAAGGATTGAACTCAGGGGCACTTGACCACTGAGCCACATCCCCATCCCTATTTATATTTTTATTTAGAGACAGGGTCTCACTGAGTTGCTTAGCACCTCACCATTGTAGAGGCTGGTTTTGAACTCCTGTCTTAGCCTCTCAAGCCACTGGGATTACAGGTTTCCACCCCCACGTTGGGCTAAATGAAATTTGTGATCTTAGACTGAACCCCATATTGGAAAGACAATGCTATAAAGATGCCATTTTGTTAATGGATAAAATCGACATAAGGTTGGTAGACTAGGTAATGTGGCTATTTTCACTAAAATATCTTTAGTATGAAATATGCATTCAAGTATTTAGTAGTAAAAAACATGATAAATACACCACATTCTCAAATTGCTCACAGACACTCACAAACTTAGGATAGACATAGATGAAAGTTGGATAGATAGGTGGCATGCACAAATAGTAGGGGAAAAAATGGTGTAAAATAGTAACTATAGGTGAATCTTGTTAAAAACCAATATTGGTATTCATAGTCTTGCATTTTGTGTAAGCTTGAAGTTGTTTCCAAATAAAAAGCTTTTTAAAGGGCTTTTCAAGCTTTGTGCCTGTGTTGTACATATCTGAAAAAAATGCTCTAAAGAAAGGGCTTTCTCCTCTGAAAGGTTTCCTGATTGGGAATCAGTTCTTTTTGAGTGAACTCCTTTTCTTTCTTCTAAAGGATACTGGTCTTGTAAGATAAGTGACAGTAATTAGGAAAGCAGCTCAGGATCTGGTTCTCAGATTATTTTGATTGGGGAAAAGATATTTTTTTTTCTTATATTGAGGAGTTGTTAGCTCAAGAATGAACAAAAGTTTAACAGGAAGAATATAAGATTGCAAGTTGTAGCACATTTATAGGTAACTTTAACATTTTATGTTGAATAAGAGACGCTATGTAAGAGGCAACAAATGACTTCACTTTCCAACCGAAAAGGTATAAAATCTGAGAAGACAAAAAGCAAAATTTATAATGTGTCTTTGGAAACACTCATTGTCCTCTTGTGTTTTCCCTTGTGAATCACCTAAAGATCTGATTCTGTTTGCAGCTCCATTTTGATTGTGCAGTCTGCTTTGCCAGTGTCTCTTCTCCTCACTGTGGGTCAGTAGAATGCGGAGATTCTCTTCATGCCCTGACCAGCAAACAACCCCACCTGCTCATCCACCTAGATTTCTTTTATTTCAGTTGAGAGACTATTTGTAATTATTTTAACCCACTAATTTGTAATTAGATGAGTTCCACCTGAAGGGCTAATCTCTAAGATAGTCCTTTTAGAATTTTTTACAAATAGTCATATACAGGTATATAAAATTAATTGGAATGCCATAAATTTATATTGGCTATAGTATTCTCAGAAATTATTTAAAGGAAATATTCTGTCCCTTTATACTTTAGAATTTATTTTATTCTTAAAACATTATTATTTTGGAAGTGTTCAAATATATACAAAAGGAGAATCATCTACTGAACTCCATGTACTTATCCCACAACAACACATAGGCAATCTGATTTCAAGAATAACCTTGAATTTTCACACTTATCCCCCAGTGAATTATTTTTGAAGCAAATCTCAGGCATTAATATTATATCATTTCATTTATAAATTTAGTACTTATTTGGGAAAAGTGCTACATCATTATTATACAAAGTAATTTAATACTAATTTAAAGGGCATTCTAATTAATGGCAATTAAAACTTCACCTTCAAATAATGTTGGGCTTTTCCTTCTATTTATGGTATTTCTTCTTGATCTTTCCCTTTGATCTCTAACCCTCTCTGTACATTATTGGAACATAAAAAGGCTGAGGCATATCTTAAAGTCTAAGAAATCTCCAGATTATATATAACCTTCAGTGTTATGCTCATAATTTGAACTTTTAACATTTACAAAAATACTTCATTGTAAAATAAAAGATAGACACAGGAAGCTAAATGAATGTATAGCTTAATGAATTAATATAAAATTAACACCCTTTAAATAACCACCCAGATGGTCTCAATAGCTTCTCCTTGTGAACTCAACCAAAGCAGCTCCCTCCCCCAGAGGGATAATTATACCCCCCCAACCCTGCTCTGCTTTAGTGATTTAACACCCAAGAGTGTAAACCAGGATGCTATAGTTTAGTGTTGCACATTTGTTTTTGTCTAGGTATGTTATTGAAGCTGCTTGTCCTTTGAAACAGACTCTATACCCACCCCGCTGAATGCTCACTACCTTCCCCATCCATGAAAAGTAATTAGGTTTTCTTGCTTTAAACATTCTTTCCTTCAATGTACCATTACTATAACTAAAATATATTCAACTAAACCCACACAAAGATTAAAAGCAAACACTTTTTCCTGATGTAAGCAGACAAATTAGTCCAAAATACTTTGATCTAGATTGAGGTGGGAGGCACAAAGCACATTTTTATAATCTCAGCCAACACTGAAAGCCCAATAGTAAGTATTAGGTTGTATTTTGAATAACTTCTGGTGGCAAAGTTTCCTCTTAGTTGTCATGACAATATTCACATTCTTTACAATGTGGAAGCAATTAGAGAGTACCCTGGAGATTAAAAGGAAAAAAAAAAAAAGAATGAAAACTTCTAGACAAAGGTGTTGATTTAGGATAATTAGGGTGAAATAAAGATTAATGCATTTTGATCAGTTCTTGATATAACATTCTTTGAAAATCTTTCCACCTACACTTTTATTGATTAAGGAAACAATATGGCTCAAAATGATAGTTATGTGATTGATGAAAAAGAGTACATATTAAATTATGAATTCCCATTTTGTATTCTTTGTCTTTCTACCAGGTCTCTTATGCTTGCATATAATGATGCACAAGTCCAGAGGTAGCTTATGCTGCAAAATGGATCCATTTCAGAAAGGTTGTCAGCAAGAGCTTTCTGCCAAATTATTTTGAACTTTTAACATTTACAAAAATATTTTGCTAAAATAGCAAAATAATTTAAGATATTTTTCTTCATTCATGTTTCAAAGTCAGGTTTAGTTTAGAAAGAAACTGGAAAATATCTCTAGCATTAATATCCATCTTCAATGAGGATGATAACAATAACATTACTGCTTATTGCTTGACTTTTGTTAAATCTTTTGTTTCTTGGTGAGAATGATAGGTGGTCAAATGTCATTTTTTTTGGTTTCCCTTCAAATTTCCTTCTTACTATAGTAGGAAAAAATATATAATGTAGATTATTCACAATTTGTAACATCATAATATTAATATGAAATGTGATTTTTGCCTCTTTTTAAATGTTTTTATGAGGTTATAAGACCTGAATGAATAATACAGATAAAAACAAAAGTTCTGTGGGTGCTATTAAAATATAGCATTATTTAATTTTGGTCATATTTATTGCCCCAAAGAGTATTAGTTGGGGAAATAATTATGATACTATTATCATGCATTTACATTAACTATTTTTACCTTAACTTATATTTTTTCATTAATACTATCTATAAGGCCATGAAGGTTCAGCTGAATAAATACATTTTCTGGTGAAATTGTGAGGCATTTGTTAAACCATATCACTTATTTTTTCTTAAAAATTTGATGATTAGAAATGATTGCTTCTCCATAGGATTTTGATATTACCTTACATTCTTGAAGAGCTTATCAAAGGTGTAACCTCTATGCTAAGTTTTACACTCCAAATTCCTCTAAGAGAAAAAAAATGACTTCAAGATCTCGTCACTATTTCTCAACTGTCAAAAATGTCTTTTCTTTCTGGTGGTAAAGAAATATCATATTACATTTTTTTGTTTCAAGGTCATCTGTCAACAGTCTCAATTTACCTGCAAGTCTTGATAGATCTTAAACATCAATAAGTGACTCATTCCTACCTTGCAATATAAAACTGAGTCTATTCTCGTGTCAACTAATAAGACTATGAATGCTTTTTTAGCAACGTTGGCAGTAAACACTCAGAAGCATCTCTCTTTCTTAGAGGAAGGAGGGAGAAGAGACACAGAGATCTCCTCCTAAGGAATAGATACTCTCTGGCTTCATCTCTTTGTCAAACAGTTCAGCCCCAAAAGAAGCAATAACCTTTCTATATACAGAATCTTTTTTAAAAATGTTTTTTTTGTTCCTATTGTAAAAGAGGCACTATCTCTGCCTGGACTGTCCATAAAGCATCCCTTTTGTATGCTTCCTCCCTATTTTCATGGAATTTAAAGCATCCTTTTACATTGATATACCAAATAACCATCTAGACTACACAGGAGTGGGCAGTTTATTATAGGGAAGTTTTTTTAAAAAGGAACTACAAGAGCCCATTGTACTCTTTGCATTGCAAGTGTAAGGACACCAAATGTCAAAGAATTAATTTTTATGTGATTCTGAGCACCTCTTTGCAATTGTATGGAATATAAGCTCAGTAATAATTTGTGAAGTTAAAATCCTCATGTCCATATCAGGAAGCCTAAATGGGGTAGTGGATGACTGACTAGCCTATTTAATGCATTTCCCCTAATTATCAATAATGCTAATTGTTATAGTACTTTGTTGGGCCATTCTATTGTAAATAGACTGACTTAACTTCATACTTCCCTCCATGCCATTACCTTCCATCCAACAGAGAATCAGGAAACTCATTTATTTATTTATTCAGCCATCAAAAATATTTACAGAGAACTTTCTATTTGCAAGGCATTCTTCTTAGTATTAAAGAATATTATAATAAGGTTAAGAAAAAGCTCTTGCTTTCAAGGACCCTGGTTTTTATAGAGAAAGTAAGATGTGGTCTAAAAACCACAATAGAAAGCAATGCTATTTGAGTAGAAATATGAGGAAAGGGAAATATGTATTGATCATCTAAGTGCATTCACATGTGATTTCACATAATTCTTACAAGCAACCCTCTCCAGGAGTCCAGGAGTACTGTCTCACATTTTTTTTCTTTTTTCTTTCTTTCCTTTTTTTTTTTTTTTTTTTTTTAGATAAAAAGATGAAGGAACTTGCTGAAGGTCATGGGGTTTTAAAGTGGATTTGTTGGAGTCTGCAGTCCATGCTCAGTCTAGTAGAATCGCAGTCTTCAACTTCCAGAAAAGGAAAAGGCCACAACATGCTGAGATGATCAGAGACTCCAAGAGAAAGAGAAATAAGGTTTGGAGAAAAGGTGTTCCGGGAATGGGAAAGGAAAGAACTCGCTTGGGGAACAGCACAGAGTAGTGCAGATACATAGTGGAAAATTAAGCTAGAATTAGCAGCTATGAGCCTGAGAAATTAGACCATTTAGTGGACTATGGAGGCTGTGCTTTATCCTGCAACCAACTGAACCACTGGAAACTTCTGATCAAAGACATGATAAGCAATGCCATTGGGGGAGAAAATGTTTGCCATTAGAGTACAAAGTGCATGACAGAGGGAAGAGGTACTGGCTATTTCATCATTCCTAGTGCAGGCCACACTTCTGCTGTGTTTCTGCCTTTGCCTGGGAAGCTGTCAGTCATGCTTTCTGTGATCTGTAGTGCACATGTTCATTCCTTCCTTTGAGAGACTCACAGTTCCTTCTTAATTCTAAGTATGTTATGGAGAAGTGTTTCTATGGTTAATGAGTAAAGACAAGCAAAGCAAAAAAAAAAAAAAGTGGGGGGGACTCAAACTCATGAAACTATAATTAAAATCATAATTGTACTCCTTAAGTAAGCTAAATTTTTCTGCACATTGTATCTTACAATAAGGCAAATGCCCATTCTGGGGGTGGGAGAGGAATAAGAGTAAAACAGAGTCTGGGGTCATTGCTATTTTATACAAACTCATGTTTCAAAGAAATTCTAGAAGGTCTACATGGGAAAGGATAAAGGGGTTACAAATGACTTAGAAAGGGATAGCATTATTGAAGATATTTTGCAGTACCCAGTTATAGGTTGAGTGTAGGAGTTCAGTGCTAAGAGATGTAGATATACCCACATGTTGCAGGAGTGCCCAGATCCTTGGCCTAAATTGCTCTCATTTTTCCTGATTTCTCCTCCATTCAGTACACATTTGAATCACCTGAAGAATTTGGGGGAAAAGTACCCCCGTTCCAAATCCAGACCCTATCCTCCTAAATAAAGAGATTCTGAATCAATTCATCTAATACATTTTCTGCTCTATTTCAAAAATAGAGTTTTATTTACAGAGGCTAATACACATAGGCTTTGGGTCTACAATTTGATAAATGGATCCATTTTTAAAACAAAGATGCCATAAATTTCAGATACACACATTTTTTGATCTTTAAGCAGTAAGTTGAAGTGTTTGTAAGGTTAGAGGAAATTCACCAGCCTAACAGAAATAGGAATGATTATTAAATTTATGTTCAAGATATATTATAAACTATATATACTCAGAAGTAAAATGTATTTTAGAAAGGGTTTCAATATCAAATGTGTTTCTTTGCTTTTTAGGTTATATATGTTGAAATATTGAATTTACAATGTATGTGAATGAACTCTGGGGAAACTATGCACCATGAGACTCTTTCCCTATGTGAATCACCTCATTGATAAACCTTCAGACCTGTTAGTGGAGACCTCAGACTGAGTCCAGAGTGCTGCCCTTGGTCCTGTAATCATGTACGGAGGAGGTGGGAGAGGAGCAGACAGGGAATTATGCCAACCCCAGCCTGTCTAAAGGCAAGAACCTGGCTTTGTGTCATGTTTCTAAATGAAGGATGTTCTGCCCAGAAAACTGCTAAAGAATGCCAAGGAGTCAAACCCAGAAGAGCACTAAGATAGGGGAGGTTGAACCAGGAATTTAAGACTTGGTTTAAATTTTTCTTATCATGATTAAAACCACTTCTGAAACATTGATAAGAGAGGGGATCAGGAATTTTATTGATATGAAAAGAGTGATTTTGGTAAACATGTAAGCAATTAAACATGCAAGATATAACTTTATTGTTGATGTTCATTTCTGGCACTCTTTCTGGGAGAACTGATGACACACTAAAACCTAATTTCTGGAACCAGCTTTTGGAAGCTCGGATTTTAAATTCTTATTGGTTATTGGAAGTAAGCAAACAAACTGTTAACAACGCAGTGAAACCATGCATGATCTCCATTTCAACTAGCATTAGGCCTAGAAAAATATTGTCATAATTTTAACCTTCTATTTTCAGAGGAATGTTAAAAGTGAGTGAATAAATTCTGTATGTAAATTTAGTTAGCTAAAAAAAAAAGACTTTAGTGTTTGGAAATGTAGGCATACGATTCAAACATCGCAGAGTCACCATTTCTCCTCAGAGCCGATATATAGAGAGGGGAAGTGAACTACTTCAAGTTTACCATGTGCCAGGCCAGGCTCTAAGAAAAATTCATGACATAGATTATCTCATGTAATACGACACTCTAATGGTGTTGGTCCCATTATTATTATTTTTCCTATTTCATAGATGAAGGACCTGAGAAATTAATTTGCCCAAAATCACCCACCTAGCAGGGGTGGATGCAGGACTAAGCCTAGGCAGTGTGATTTCAGAGCAGAGAGAAGCACAGAACTGATGTCAAATCCCCTCAAGAATGTTCATGTGCTGCATCAGAAATACACCCTGCAGCACCTGGAACCTGTTCAGAGGCAAATCAGGGAAAACAGGAGCCCAAGCCCAACCCTGGCTGCCTCTGGCCTCACCCTCTCTACCTCCCTCAGTCCTCACAAGAAGTATCCAACAATCAGGCAGTTGTTCTCTTTTCTTCTCCAATCTTTCTCCTACCTTTGAACAGCAGCTTCAAAGTGACCAAATGGACAGTCCCAGTTGCCGACAAGGGCAAGAGTTGAGGCAGCTCTCCTCTGCTAATCACCTTGGGAAGTGCAGTCAGCAGCAGGTGCTGGGTAGGCAGGCAGCTGTGCCTGGGCTTGGGTAAGTGATGCTGCAGAGCCCTCTGTGTCTGTATCTCTGTTGCAATTTTCCCTTGTACTCTGTGTCACTATCCAATTTCACACCATAAGAATGTTTCTGGAGACATAATAGTGACAATTAAGACCTGCATGATACTTCCTAAGGGCAGGTGCTATTCGAAGCACTTCACACACAACGCTCCTTTCCTTCTCATTTCCATCCTTTGAGCTAGGTATGGCCACCAGCTTGTCCCCATTTGCATAGAATTTTCCTGGCTTTAGTATTACAAGTCCTATATCCCAGGCAACATGGGAAGATTGGTCCACACAGGTAGGTACAATTATAGAGAAAAGTTAATGGAGGCCCAGAGAAGTTAGGTGACTTGCTCAAAATCACAGTTACCAAGTACAGAGCCAGGATTTGAAGCCAGGCATTCTGGCTCCAGAACTTCCTCTCTTAATCAATAAGATAGGAACGGTTCTTTCCTAACAACTAGGGGAACATTAATGATGGACTAATAACAATGATGATAATATCTCAGACTGGGAAATTAGAAAAGGGAAAAGGTTTTGGGAAACTGTGCTAGGAAGGCCCTTCCTTTATAAGCCTTCCATTGAACTTGCACCTGAGTGTTAGGTGTTATTATTCCCATTCTATAAATGAAGAAACAGCGTCTCATGAAAGTTAAAAGTGCGGCTTAAGTCCTTAGAGGTAGATTTCAAACCTTATTTTCTCTAAAATAAATGATTACTTCAATGTCGTCTGGCTACTTCTAACAAGAACTTACATTTATAGGGCACGTTAACAATTTTCAAAGCCCTGTCACGTGCTTTTAATCCTTTGATCCTCGTGAGCTCACTGGGTCAGGCACATCAGTGAAAACATCCTCATTTACGTATCAAGACACTGAAAAATCTGAAAATCTGAGAGGTTGTGTGTTCTCTGAGGTCACATAGAAATCATGTGGCTGAACCAGAAACCAAGTTTTCTCCAAAGTTCATTTTATTCTTTCTTCCTAACTTTATTAGGGTGTGTTCTGTAGGATATCTCTGACCTATATGACAGAGGGAAATAAGTGAGGCAGTGTAAAAGCCAGCTCTAGGGCTGGGGGTGTGGCTTGGTGGTAGAATGCTTGCCTGGCATGTGCTAAGGCCCCAAACTCAATCCTTGGCAACACCAAATTAAAAAACAAACAAACAAAAACCTGAACTTCACTTTCAACAATATAAGAGTGATAGAATGAGTAGGCAATTGAGCATACCAACTTCGAAACAGGCTAACAGGGCCCTCAAGGAAATAGGCCTAGACTTTTTATATTTCAGAGAAGACCAGAACAAATAATATATATGGTGCAAAAGATCTCTTCTGTCTCACACTCATTCACTCATCAAATACTTAATATTTTAACATGTGCCAAGCAGGGTTGGGGCAGGTGGACAAGACTTAGCAATATAGATATAGGACAGTTACACTACTAAGCTTATGGTGCAGTAGAGAGCCACTACCATTGCTTATTAATCATACCATTCCGAAGTCTTCCCACACTAGCTGTGGATGGGGGTGAGGGAGAGACAGCTAGTTTGCACAGTGTTTGTCAATTTATGGTGTAAATAACTCCCACCTGTGGTTGATTACAAGCTACCAAGGTGATGTCAATTGCCTCCACAATATTCCTGAAAATTTAACAATCAGTTCTCCAGGCTCAGCAATCCCCTGGAACCATTGCCACATACTAACCCAACCCCCACATAGTTTGCACTCTAAATTTCCCTTGCAAATACTTAAGGGTTTCAGGAATTGTTTCCAAAATTAGCACAGCAGCATCAAAAGTTGGGAAACTATATGCAAATTTGGGTTTAGCCCTACAGGGACAGAAGTGAGGGCAGGGGAATCCAAAGCATACCTACTAAAATCTATAGGAAATGTTAAAAGGAAAATTCCTTAGATCAATGAAATTTAGTAGAGATTATTTTAGCAAAGCAGAACAAAAATGATTTAAGAATCAGGCATATCCCAAAGCACATTCTGAAAATTCTCACCAATATGGCAGTATTTACTTATTTATTTAATTTTGGGGGGGAATCATAGATTGACTGCATGCCTTTATTTTGTTTATTTATTCATTTATTTTTTAATGCAGTGCTGAGGATCGGACTCAGTGCCTCACACATGCTAGGCAAGAGCTCTGCCACTGAGCTACAGCCCCAGTCCCGGCAGTATTTATTTAATAATATTTTTTTTAAAGGAGGTAAAAACATCAAAACAACTTAATTGGCTACAGCTAGTCAATCAACCAGTCAATTGGCTTAACTAGTTAATATTTTACAGCTGAGTTAACTGGCTACAGGACTTTCTGCAACCAACCAAATTTCAGTTACTATGATTAAACTGTATTAGTTTGGTTCATTAGGCCCTGTGCAGGTGTCCAACCCAAATCCAGGACTTCCCATATTTTTATTTAGCAGAAGAAAGGCTGGAGCATAATTTAGAGGCTGCTAACGACCTAGACATGTGCTTCCTGACTGCGGGAGATGGACAATTTTAATAAGTTTAATTCTCCCAGCCTCTTGGCTGTATTCTTTCAGGCCCATTTTGTCACATGAGTTCTTGCCTGAGAGACAGACACAGTGATCCTTAAACGTGGATCTGTGGACCACATTCATGTGAATGTCACTGAGACTATATCCTTGAATTGTTTGTAAGTGGTTTGGACAGAGAGCAGGAGCTGGGTTCAGGAGGTGAGAAACTTGCTGGGAGAGAATGTTGACAAGAGCTCATAAGGAAGAGTGGGGAACATCAAAGCCTCATGAATGCTGCTTCATCATTTTGCCTGGTGTTCATGAAATATGCACATTTTGAGCTATCAACAGATATAAAGTGATGATGATAATAAAAGCAGGTCAAAAATAAAGCAAGGCAACTTTGAAGGATTTCTTGCCTCCTATCTTTTCTAATAACCTGGCAAAAGACATTTGACAGCAAATAAGAATTTACAGCCGTTATGACTTCCCATAGAGATTAAAGGCTAGTCTTGGCAATACTCTGCAATATTTAGCAGCATGTGTGATATTACTCATGGAAATGCTTCTCACTTTGTGCATTTTACTTAGTTTTGATTTTTTCTAACCGCAGTATGAGACTGAATTCTTTGTAGATGGAGTAAAGTGAACCACCAGATTGCTTTTCAGTGATAGTACAAAAAATTCTGCCCACCAAAGGAAGGAAAAAAAAAAAACAAAACATTACAAGTAATCTTTGGTACTACACACAAGTTTCTGAAGGCCCCCTCAATTGTAAATTACTTATGTGATGCTTGAAAGCATTTGATAATTAGAAAATGCTGCAAATTCATAATGAGAAATTGTTCAAATGAGGTGGTGGGAACAATATATTTAATGATTCCATTAATATGGGTTGTATAAACAAGACTCACTACAGTATTTTGCAACCTTTACTTGATAAACAAATGATGAACAAACAAATATAAAAATCCTGTTAAGTGATTGAATTTAGCCTGGTCAGCCCAGGATGATCCTATATCTATAACAGTTTATCATCATATATTTTCCAATAGTGTCCTGTGTTTGACTGATTAAATATTAAACCTAACATATACACAAAGACTTTTCTGAATTGATACATTGTAGGAAATTTGGGGTAATCTACAATGGCTTCTAAAACAATGTTTTTAGTAATAAATTCATTTGGACAGTAGTATATGAGAACATAATTCAATGCATGGTGCTATTTTATAATTCTTGCTTATAGTACCTACTTCTTTTTCCTTCCTCCTATTATTACAATTTCACAACATAACAAATAGATATCAAGATTTATCTTGCTTGCTAGGTGTGGTGGTGCACACTTGTAATTGCAGCAGCTCGTGTGCTGAGACAAATAGGATCAGTACAGGTTTGAAACAAACCTCAGCACCTTAGTGAGGGGCTGTAAGCAACCTAGTGAGACTCTGTCTCAAAATAAAAACTAAAAAGGGCTCAGTAGTTAAGCACTCTTGAGTTCAATCCCTAGTACCAAAAGGAAAAAAAAAATATTCAGTAGGTACTACTTTTAAAAGCTGGATTTTCCTCTTTTATAGATTTTTTAACACGTATCTCCCAATTCTTATCTTAAATGACACAGAATTCCAATACTCAGGAAATCTAAGTTCCTAATTAAAATTAGGGAGGAAAAAACTAACATGAAAGAATCAGAGACCCTCCCCCCAATATATTACCTTTGGAACTTAATTTGAATATTTTTTTCTTTAAATTGTAAAATGAATATATAATCTACATTAAAGAAATTTGGAAAAATGAAAAAAGTGTTCTGGACACCAATATAATGATTTTCAGTTCATCAGCTGCAATTGCAGCATGTACTAGGATTTGTATTATTTATTTTCATGAATGTCTTTTAGTAGTTATTCACTTTTTTTTCCATCTTTGAATATATAGTTAGTGCCTAAAACAGTGCCTGGTACATAGTAGATGATAGAAATACTTCCATAAAGGATGGCAAAAAATGTTACAGTGACCAACACTCCTTAAAAGACAAAATGTTTTTTTATGCTAAACTGGGTCCCTTAGGTTCCAGTTAGAGCAAAGCCACAGTTGCTCCTGAGAGAGAACATGTGAACAAATCACTCCATCCTTTTCACTTTGTTCTGAGTCTCTCTCAAAACAGGATGTGGCAACCTTAAGTCTGGCAAGAACTTCACGTTCCACCAGAATAGTCTTTAGCTTGTTTGTGTTTGCCATTAATTACCACAAGTCCAAGGGGACAAGCAGGATAAGGTTTTTCTTTGTGACTAGTGTTTGCTTTCTTTTGATAGTGAGATCAAGCAGCCCATGCTCTAGACAGCAGATAGGAGTGATAGTAAACAGGGACAGTTGAAATGAGTGGCAGGTGATGGAGAGCACTACCAGGGCTGAGATAAATCCATGCCACTTTCCATAGTATAACATGGAAAATGAAGTTAGTTTCACCTGACTTACATTTTACCTAAGTATGCCACAAAGGTCCATATGTAAAGCCTTGGTCTCCATAGTGATTGGGAAGTGCTATGGACCTTAAGAGGTGAGGCCTAGTAGGAGGATCATAGGTCATTTAGAACATGCCCTTGAAAGGGATTATGGGACTCCTGCCTCCCATTCCCTCCCTCTCCTTTCTGGGTCATTGCCATCTGCCACCCTCATCAGAAACTTGACAAATGGTGCCTAATGTTGTAATTGAACCTCTAAAATGTGAGCCCAATAAACTTTTTCCCTTTATCAGTTAGTTGGCACAGGTTAGCAACGTGAAACTGACTAATACAACCCAAATGGGCTGCATTTCCCCAGTGCCAGTGTAACACTCTGCTTTTTGGTAGTCTTCTACGAAAACTGTCTGAATTACAGCCTACTAGATTGCAAGGTATCTGAGTGTATTAGAAACAAGGTCACAGAAACAATCTAACACACTTTGACCTCTTGCTAGACCTCCATTAGAGTTGTGCATAATAAGAAAGTTGATAGATTTTTCTGATCACTTTGTGTGAACAGAGTAGCTCAACAGCATGTCAAATAACATCTTATTGGACTGAAATAATTAATGTAATCTTTCTTGGTTATTTAGTGCAAAGATCTAGACTTTGGATTTACATATGGATGTGGGTTCAATTCTGTCTCTGACACATATTACTTTGTTTGTATGACTTACGTCTTACAACTGAATTTCTTAGTACTGAGTGTCCCATCTTGGAAAGGGGGAAGAAGAATATCAACATTGCAGAGGTTTATGAGTATTAAATAAGATAAAAAATGTGATAATTTGAAGTGGCATTAATAGCACAAAATAGGCACTCACAGTTGGCACTCAATCTATGTGAGTTTTCCCCTCCTTTCCGTAGACTGGATAAAGCCCCAAGAATAATATCATTCCTTATGTACCATTTTTCCTCTGTTAGAGACAGTGGTTTTCTAGATGCCCTGTCACTTGTTAATTATATGGGATCAGTTTGGAGACCTGACCGTCCTTGCCACCATGTGTGCAGCTAACCTAATGGAACATTGGGTTCCTCCAGAAGACAGATCCTGGGCCTTAAGCGGTAACTTACACAGAGAGCAGCCTGACAGCAAATCGTGCAGAGCTCAGATTTCCACTGATAGAATTCAACTGTAGACATAAATTACACGGTGCTTACAAGGCAAATGAAACACAATCTATGAGGATGAAGCACCAAGCTTGCACCTCACAGCCAAAATGGATGTGACTGAAACAAGTTTCTTGCAGATTCTTATTTCTGATTCTGACATTTTCTCACAGTTTGTTTAAAAGTTTTCTGAAATAACTGAAAAGTAATTGTATTTTTTGGCAACATAGAATCCTTAGGAAAGTACTTAAAATGCAGCAGCTGATGGCATAGGAAGAGGAGACTTTGCTTGATTATAGATATTCTGCCAGAGATTTAAAAGTATTTTTGTACACTGAAAAATTGCAACTGAATTATCTTATTTTACACAAATAACACCCTTCTTTGCCTCAACATGAGATGCAGATAATTTACCAGTCTTCCAAAAGTTCTTGACCAGCTGACTCTTCTCAGAATAAATAGCGTGAGGGTTTAAGAAAATAAGTAATGAATAATAAAAACTGAGAAGTGTTTAAGAAAATAAGGGGAAAGATAGAATTTGAAGGATCTCCTTTATGTGTATCAGGAGGTCCCAAAATCATGGCAACAGAAAACCAAGCTCAACTGATCTGTTTGTATTTTCCCCTTTGTTTATTTGGTTTGTTTTGGTTTTAATTTTTCTGATGCATTTTTTAATTTTCTTTTTCTTCTTTTTTTTACTTTGTATGAGTTTTTAATTATACCAGGAAGACATAAGTATATTCTACTTAAGAATAAATAGAGCATTAATTTTTGAAATAATTTTTTAGATGTTGATGAACCTTTATTTTATTAATTTATTTATATGTGGTACTGAGAATTGAACCCAGTGCCTCACACATGCTAGGCAAGTGCTCTACCACTGAGCCACAACCCCAGCCCATAGAGTATTAATTCTTAAACCTAATCTCTATGACCAATACTCTCCATTTTAGTGTATTCTAACTTACTGACAATATTGGTATATCTCTAGGGCTGAGGTTGTAGCTCAATCAATGATAGAGCGCTTGCCTAGCAAATGTGAGGCACAGGGTTCGATCCTTAGCACCGCATACAATAAACAAATAAAATAAAGGTATTCTGTACATCTACAACTACAAAAAAAACTTAAAAAAAGATTGGTATAGCTCCTTCTACTCATACACAATATATATTACTTTTGCTGGGTCAGATTTTATATAAATAGAACCATATAATACACATCATTTTTCAACTTGCTTTATTTACTCAACAATATTTATAGATCATTCATGTATTTCATATATATTTAAGTCTTGTGAATTCACTGTGATACCTTTTACACAAATATAGTAACTTTTAATTAGCCATTCCATTATAGATAAGATTTTGGGTTATTTCTAACTTGCTGATATAAAAAAATAATGCTACAATTAAAATCCTTATATTCTCCCTTATATATATTTCCTAATCTAGATATCTTCAAGTGGTGCGAGCATTGGAAAATTTAAAATTTGCAGAATGCTCCCCAAAGAAATTTATCACATCTTAGTTTGTGACTTGAGAGAGTCACTTCCCTTATTTTGTGCCTCAGTTTCCATATCTCTAAAATGGGGATAATAATAGTACCTATTCACTGGGTTGTTCTGGGATAAGAGTGTAAATGTATGTAAAGTGCTTGAAATGGTGTTCAGTACAACATAAACTGATGTGTTGGCTTCTTACCATAGTATGCTTCTACTAACAATGCTTGAGATTGCCTGGAGACAGCAGAGTTGGTTTTTCAACTGTTTGATCTCCCAACAGATAGGTGAAAATTTCATCTTCTGTGTCAACTCCCCTGCCAGGTATGAACAGGTCCTTTGCTCTCCTCTCTAGCATCTCTGGAAGTCTCCATGGGAGGTAGGTGCTAGGCTAGGCAACTGGCATCCTGGCAGCTGATGTGGAATTCCTTAACATGCCTGCAGCGACTCTGTGGGGCACTCATTATCCACACTGCTGGAAAGCAGTGATCCAGATGGCCTCCAAACTGCTGGTAGGGAGGGAGGGAAAGGCCGAGACAGGGGCAGCAAAGGCTGGGTATGTGCTGCAGGCCCTGTGGTGTGTCAGGGCCATAAAAAGAAGGCTTGGGTGAGGAAATGTTCTTCCTCCAGGCTATTCCATCTCCTCCCACCAGCATCTAGGGCAATCAAGCTTGCAGAACTTGATCAACTTTCTTCTGTGCTCCAGGCGAAATAAGAGAAGCCAAGCAAATACCCTGCCTTGAGGCATGTGGGCCTTCAGCTCACTCCCATCATGGGAATAAAGATGATATTCTGCAGAATTCATTTGTAAAACATTAGTTATTGAGTTTTTAGTTATTATGTAATAAAATAATATTTCTATTCTACTCCATATGTGCCTGACTATATTCTTGTTTCCTGATATATCAAGTGCTTTTCTCATTTTTGAGTTATCCTAAATTTTACTACGAGGCTGATTATGTTCTTCATCTGTTCATACATCTTAGCATCTACTCCTTTGGCCTGGTAAGAAACTCTTTTCTCCCCCATGTTACATAAGTGTTTATTGGTAAATTTGAGGAAATACCTTAGTATTCATTAACTCATTCAACAAACATTAGTGAATACCTACTTCATGCCAGGCATTGTGCTAGAGTCTAGGAGTAATAAAGAAAAATATTGTCCCTGTCCTCAGGTTGCTTACAATCTGGGACTGTATTTCCAAAAGTGCGTTGCAGAGAAGTCATATTCCTGCAGTTGTTACACACACAATCATACAACCACACACACATACACATACTTTATGATCAAAAACATTTAGGAAATGCTTTATATGTTACACATCATCATATTAAAAACTCCAGCACCTGGAGATAATCATATTTAATTTTGCTTCCCCCAGATAAGTTTAGACATACCTTTTGTGCAATACCTGTTGACAATTGCAGAAATTAGCATTTTTCAAACAAACAACGGACAATGCTTTTCTGGATACTTTTGCCATTTTCATGGAGAAAGAATTAGAGGAAAATCTCAAGATCTTGGATTTCTCAAGCAGGTTATTAAATTTAGAACATTTTAAAGAGAGAATATGTGTTATATATTTGAAAAGGTCGTATGTTATTTCAAGTTATGCATTATCATTACTTTTTACATAATTTCATTCAAGATTTCTGAACTCCCATAAGGAAGGTTTAAAGGATTTTTGTAGCTAACCATCTTTTCTGGAAACTTTATCACTGTGATCCAGTGGTTCCCTCCTAATTCTGTAGGTCTCTAAGCACTATAAAGTATCTGATTTTTGTCCTTCATTATTTTTGCTGCTGTAATTAACACCATCTCAGGAAGATCATATGATTAGTTGCCTGGCATGTGTTGGAATCAGGAATCTCCATTTTTTGGAGGAGCAAGGCTTAGTGTTTTCTAATGTCCTGACTTCATTGAGGGATTCCTGATAGCATCTGGCTCTGTCACTTTCCTGCTTGAAATACTCTTGAGCAGCTGCCCTTCACAGCAGGGTGACTGCAAGCAACTGGCTTGGGATCCTGTTGTAAATGACAGCTGCAGGGTGATTTTGGTCATGGCTGCCAAGAGGCAAAAGTTGAGTGAAAATATTATAGAATTTTCATTATTCACTGTGGCAGTGTGTGCATAGCCAAAGAGGGCACCCGTTGAATACAGAAAAGAAAGTTGGGTTTGTTTCTTTCTTGAAAGCCTCACTAATGCCCTTTCATTGCCAGAGAGTAGAACAAACATAATGAAATTGAAGAAGCTATAGCCAGGGCTAAATTATTGAATATTTTTCAGCCCAGTCTTTCCTGCTTTTTCTGCCTATTTTATACATACTTGGCCTGAGAAACTAAATAATAATAATATTATCTCTAATAATAACATATATCATCTAAGAAGTACCTACCAGATACCAGCCACCATTGCTTATAACTATTACCAGAATTTTGCCTCCCAATACTTTTATGAAGTAGCTGGTATTTTACAGATGAAAATATTAAGCTTTAGAGAAATTTATAACTTGCCCAAAGTTGTCTACCTAGTGTTTATAAGACACACTTGAACTGAGACCAACTTGAACAGGGACACACTCAGAGGTACATGTCCTTGACACACAACTGGTGAGTTTCTCAAGTCCCCATGGTGGTGACTGTCATTCAAATAGACACGGTTTTTCCCAGTGCTCTGGTCAGATTACAGCATTAAGACAAGGTGGTAATTTCCAAGCAGAGGTGAGCAATAGGACATTTCAGTGATTGAATTTCACTTTTGGCTGCTAAATTTCAATGTCAGCTGTGCCTGCTATCCTCTTCAGTAAAAAAATGTTAATGATATTAAGCAACCCTCTTGGACATGAAAATGACCACCCAGCATATCCCAAACTTCCTAGGTTCCCTTCAGATTAAGGTGGACTGATTATTGTTTGTTTTTGTACCTTGAGCATCAATGTATCCCCTGATTGCTCTGACTGAAATGAGGATCAATCAGTCCCTTGTCTCCTGCTGAGGTGACAGGATGGAACATGGAATACATATGTGTGAATCAGGTCTGAAGTTATACAGCCATTATGGGAGGCAAAGTTTGAAAATGTTATGATTCCTGTGGAAATGAAAAACACTGAGGGAAATGCGACTCAGGTTTTGTCTATCCTGAGGGTGTTGTAAAAGAATGCATGTGGGGTATGTTTCCCAAGAGTGCTTCTGTCTCTGAACACCTCTTAGGATTTTCTTTCTTCTTCTTTTTTTTTTTTTAATGGCAGCTCAAATATTTCCTTTTCTTTTCCTGTCTTTTACAGATTAAGAAAGTATTTTATTTTTAAAGAAGTTAGTTCCAAGGCGAGAAATACAGTGATGTTCTGGGTTTTTTTGCACATGAATCTCAGAGGAAAGTCAGATCGGGGGTCACTTTTTTCATTTTCCAGTCATTGCAGATGGTTTGGCAGAGGTATTGAAGTGTCTTCGGATGACCTTTTGAGTGAGAACAGATACTACTTCTCTGAAACTGTGAGGTGTCAGGCTCAGTACAGATGCCATTGTGTTTCCTTCATCCTCCTCCTCCTCCTCACCATTCATCCTGATTTCTTCATCACCAAAACAAAGCCTCTTCTTTGATGAGGCTGAATGCATGGGGCTGTTGCTCACCATTCTTGCTATAGCCAGGGCTAAATTATTGGTCAGTATTTACGATAAACTTTTATTAGAGTGTTTCCATTAAGATGCTTCAAGGCCATGACCATTACATCAAGGAATGAAATACATCCATCTTGTTCTAGTTTAATTGCAGAAAGGAAGGTTGGTTTTATATGCTATAAAGCTACTTTCAAGGAAGACAGAGCTTCATATCTATAGTTACAGGGTTTCGTTTTGTTGAGGGCCTCAGTTTCTCTTAACACAACTGAAATTGTAATGCATTTTCACTTTATGAGGCTCCTGAAATGGTCACTGCCTGGTTTAACAAATGACAGGTACAATATGAAGTGATAGAAGCCAGGCCAAACAGATTCAGAATAGTAGTTCACAGGATTTGTACTCTGTCTTAGCAGAACACTAAGAGGAAAGGGTTCATGAAGCTGCCTAGGAGATTTCCCTCTCACTCCTTGACCATGTTGCTTTTCTCCTTAATGACAACTCTATAGAGCCCACCCCTCTCCTCCTTGCACATCAATTGAAGTTGTGCTCTGATTAACTAATTTCCTCTGCTTTACTTGCTCAGGACAGTTTCAGGTTGACTGCCTGGTAAAGTATAAACCCATGTAGAAAAACCAGTGTCCTCACCTTCTAGCCTGCCTGGCTAGCTATTTTGCCTCGGGGTCTTCCAAAGCCATGAGGATTCCTAGAGAAAGTCTGAGTCAAGGCAGCTGCCTTGACTACATGTAACTCCTGGAGCACCATCTTGTTCGTTAATTGCACTGATGGAAATGAGGATCAATCAATCCCTCAGCCACTGTTCACTGAAACAGAATTACCACTTGTATTTTTCTTTAATTTTTTTTAGTTGTAGATGGATACAATATCTTTATTTATTTTTATGTGGTGCTGAGGATTGAACCCAGTGCCTCACTCATGCGAGGTAAGTGCTATACCACTGAACTACAACCCCAATCTTACCATTTGTATTTTTCTAAAAGGAATCTTTCACTTGAAAATCAAGGGAAGAGAAAACTAGTACCAAAGCATAGAACCTGACTAGTTTAAGACCTTTGTGTTGGTCCTTTCCACTTCAGAGTCAGTGTTTTCTAGTGGACTGGTTGCAGAGTTTTGTTTCCTTGAACTATGATAAGAGATGATTGACATATGGGCTGGGATATAGCTCAGTTGGTAGAGTGCTTGGCTTGCATGCACAAGGCCCTAGGTTTGATTCCCCTGCACTAAAAGAGAGAGAGAGAAAGAGAGAGAGAGAGAGAGAGAGAGAGAGAGATGGTAGTCAGTTCCACTCATTTCCCAAGTTTATCCTAGTGTGCCGGAAGCCACCCAATATGAAATACGTGTGAACCCAATTGGCATGGAAGCTATTAGGTAGGAATGTCTAGTATCTGGAAACTCCCAGTAGCACTCCTGCTGGTTTGAGGCTGCCCATTACATGTGATATCCTACCTACCTCTGCCAAGTTCAGCACTGCACTAGAATTGGAGGGACCTGCTACTGCACTGGCATTGGGGTGATCTGCTGGAGCTATACATAGCCACACAGCCTCATCAGAGATGTGGCTAGCTAAGGTGCCAATCAACCTGTTGACTACAAGACACCATGAAGCAAGACTCCACTTGCTGTAACCTTATCCCTGCCTTTGATGTAGTCTCCCTTAAATAAAGACTAGAGCCATTTTCTAGTCCTTTGATTCCAGCTCCTATGTGGACTAGAGAACCTATCAGGAGCTCCCCTTTTGTGAATCTAATTTCTGTCTCTGTCTCTTGTTTCTTCACTAATTATTTCAGACTTTCATTTTCTCAGGAGGCTTATCACCTTCTGAGCAGGAAACTACTGTGGCGGGGTGCTGGCCACTCTGTGATACTAGTGCATTCTAAGATGTATCCCAAGAAACTCTTTCCAAATCCATCATAAAATAGTGAAATTGTACATTCAACAAATATATCAGATGTCATTTCAATCTACATTTTAAAGAGGAGTCCTTCCGTCCCACCCTCATTCAAACATGGACCCACACAACTTATTTAATTAGTCCTAACCTTAAAGTGTCAGAGACCCCATTAAATAACTCTTTGAAATTAGTTTTATTCCATCTTTTGCATCAGTTGAAACCCCAGCTCTTTCATAAGATTTTCCTTGGTGTCAAGTTTGACTCTATCTCTTCTTTATAATCTTCCAGTTAATTAGCTCTAGTAAATGGAAAAACTTTAAAGATGTCAATGACAATTTTTACTCCATTTCTAAAAATAATCAGGGGACTCCATCATGCAAAGCATATGTATGTTCATGTATCATTTAACATCCTATTAAGATTTTCAAATCCTTAAAGACAAAGGCTACTCTCATTTAGAGCTATAACACATATAGCTGGCCACATGTAAAATAACATTTAATGATGATGATGCAGAATTCAAGAATTGGGAGTTACCTTGGCCAAAATCTGGAGTTCATATGTCATTATAATGAGATATTTCCTTTTGTAAACAATAAATCGACTCTGGGAAGTTATTTAGAGATAATACCATTTGAAAAGGCATCATCCATAGGGCCACTATGTGAGAAATCAGTGTAAGCAAAAATCTATCCCTCTTATAAAGGTTCCATAATAAGCCTTTTATTGCAAATATTACTTGCTTTTGCGATTTTAATAGTTGAAGGTATAGACATTAAGATACCTGAAGGCTGGATGCTTGTTCCAATCATCTTAATATATTTCTCATATTCATGTAAGCACCTTGTCTTGCAAAAGAACTCAATGAACTTTTACTAAATTGATGGATGGGGCAGACTGTAGGGTCACAAAGGAAAGGGTGCTGGTAGCTCGAGCTTTAATGATACACCATGTATGTGGTTAGTTTGGGTAGTCTTTCTACAGTTCACTTTACTACACTTTTTTCCTCTTTCACCCATTTCTTGATTTCTACCTAAAGGGTCAATCCATGAATATTATTATTGACTTTTTAACTAGGAAAGGCACATAGTATAGAACTAATTTCTACTTTGCCCTTTTGTTCCTCTTTATTGTCTCCCTTTGCTTTTTCTTTCTCCCATCTTTTTCTATTCCCATCTTTTCCTAAAACTCTTCTTCCCACACTGATTCATTTTTTTAACATCAAAATGAACATCAAAGAGATAAGGAGATAAATTAGTAGATCCAATATATGAGGTAGGTGGACTATGAAACAATTACTGAGCCTGCCTTTTATTTACATATACTTTAATGCACACCTCATAAGGTATTTATTAGGGTGTTTGACTTTAAAGAGATGTTCATTTTCATAACAGGCTTTCCAGTGGTGCAATTAAATGCAGTATACCATAACAAAACAGTTATGGAATGTTCGATATATTCTGGAGTGGCAGACAACAATCTTAAACTTAATTCCTTCTTTCCAATCACAAATGTTTATTGGGTAACAAATATATGTCCAGCAACATATAGAAAACGGGGCAAAGTTGTCTTCAACAAGGTCCACCAAGTGAGAGGGTAATGAAATCACATGATTCTTCTTCAGAAAAACCCAGGACAATATTATCTCTTTAGTAAAATTTTCTAGGAATGGATCTTGTTTTTTGGGCAAGTAATGCATGGATCTCCATCTCTAGCACTGCAGAGTGAAAGAGAGGGGCAGAGGGAAAAAAGAGACAGAGAGAGATCAGCCGCCTACATCCAATGTCATTTCAAAGTTATAAATGTTAATACACTATCAACTTATTGTTAATAACTGCACAGAGAATAGAAATAATCGTGCCATTGGGCAGTTTCTACTCTGCTGCTACAATCACCTAATTTTAGTTAGCTTTCTGATCCTCAATCCTCACAGAGCATCAGAATCACCTGGGCAGTCATTAAATATTCCATTTAATGAGAAATTAAATTAATTATTAGATCACCCCACCAAAAGTCAATTTATCCAAAGTAACCATAACAATAATAAAAGGAATTTAAGTAGAAGAGAATGGGCTGATAGAATTCACACTTTCCTTCTCTAAAAGCAGAACACAAACTAGGGCTTTAGGAAACAGTTTTCCTTGCATAAATTTCAAGAGAATTCCCAAGCTTGATGGCAAAAAGCAGTTCTCTAAGAGATTGCAGAGCTCTGGTTTTAACAGTAGCCCTGAGGTTGTCAAATGACACCTAAACAGAACTTAGAATACATGCTGGACTAGACAGGTAACACTGTTTCCCCTTCCTCACCCTGGAGCACATTGCCTTCTAGCAGCTCCAGATGGTATTAGGTCCAAGGAAAGTCTTTTTCCCTAAAGAGGTGGTGGAAATGAAATGATCTGGTCACTGTTAATTCATTGGCTTTGGACACAATGTAGATGAGTAAGGGGCAAGGATATTTAACGATGAAAAGAAACCATTTTTTCTTTTATGTGAAAAGTCAGGAGTATTTGAAATCCAAGCAACATATTTCTTTGGAAGCGATTCTGGATTCCCAGTGCTACTTCAACCAGTATTCATGACCTCACTTCACACTAGAGAGCAAACTAAAGCAAGTTTAGGCTTCAGAGGTATTTAGGCCCACACTCAAAGCATAAGAAGATTATTTGCCATATATATCATATCTTTCTCTATAATGAGCTTCTCCAAATTAACAGGGAAAAAAGGCAAAATACAATAGAAACTGAGTCAATTTCTACATGCACAGTTCACACACACACACACACACACACACAAAGGGCATACAAATAGCACTTTCGTTATAAAGAACTCTATTTAAAAGGTAGAAAGCACGTAAATTCATTGGTAATAAGGTAAGTGAAAATTAAAATCAATCTGATTTATCATTTTTCATCTATTAGACTGGTAAAGATCCAAATATATCAACTGGAGAAACATATACTCATACTTTACTAATGGAAGTGCCAATTGACATAATCTTTATGGAAGAAAATTTGTCAATATCCAATAAAGTTGCAATACACATTACATTTGATCTAGCCATTCACCTCTAAAAATTTAACCTACGAGAATGGACAAGGTTACTGCTGCAGCATTACTTGTAAGATAAAGAAAAATGTGTCTTTTAAAATATTACCATTATATGCTATATCCCTCCACAAAAGAACATAATGAAGCATCCCAAAACATAGGGGGCTGTTTAACCTACTGATTTTGAGATGATTTTCAAGACACACTGTTAAAGAAGTAAAGCAAGATATGTTTAATGGGTTGTCTTTGGCTATTTAAAAATTCGTAACTGCACGAATGATATAATCTATTTAAAAATAAATTTAAGAATAATGTCCTAGACTATTGTTTCCATTTGTCAACAGCAATCATAGGAACATTTGGTAATAACAGTGCATGAAATCTCATCTTAAAGCAATATGACCCTCTGATGTTCCTCTTTCCATGGGTGGAAATGCAGTACCGGGTCATTTTGCATATTCATTCACCTGTTACTATTAATGTTAACCACCGACCATTCCTCATCAGAGAATACAAGCAAAGACAATGATTAAAGTTTGGCTGCTCAAGTCAATGGGAAAATGCAACCCTCCTCCATCACCAATAACAGAAGGACTGAACACATTGCCTTCCTGAAAATCTCTCCCACATACCCTAACTTCCCACTCCTTCTCTTAACTCCTGATTCTTCTGGTCTAAGCTGACACATGCATACCTCCAGAGAGGAACCACATTTCTCTATATAAAGAGCTTTTTCAAATTAAGGGAGGGATGACAGAAATACATTTTTGTATGTGTGGTTCACAAAAAAGGGCAAGCAAATTTTCCCTGACCCCTTCTCCATACAAGACTGGGTTGGAATTCCCTCCCATGTGCTTCCAAGTCCCTATCCCTTATTAACAGGCAGAGTGGCCCTTTTCCTTCTTTGTTGCAGTTACTTGTTAATGTTTTTCTCCCCTCAAGACTCAGTTCCATAAGGGACAAGAACCATGTCTTACAGATCCTTAGCATCTGTCACAGAAACTGCCCGGTAATTTGTGCTCACTAAATATTTTTTAATACAAGAATGAAGAATGGTTTTACCAAAGATTACTCCTGATTTGGGATGAAAAAACCATGCTTGCAGAATAAGCTGTTATTCATTTTTGGACAGCAGGGAGCATGGGTGGGGAAACATTGAATTTCACAACAAAGCAAAACAAAATTCTTCAAATCCATTATAGTGTACACTTATCAAAGATTAAACTTGTCTTTTTTCATTTTAATGGACTTTTTTAAAAGGAGTTTTAGATTCACAGAAAAATTGAGAGGATACAGAGATTTCCCACGTGTTGCCCGCACATTATCAACATCGCCCACCAAATGGTCCATTTATTGTAATTGTGTAGTCACATCAGCACATCATCATCACTCACATTCCTTAGTTTACATTAAGGTTCATTCCTGGCATTCAATATTCCTTGAGTTTGGACAAATGCATTCACCATTATAGCATCATATGAAGTAGTTTCATTGCCCTAAATATTCTCCGTGCTCCACCTATTCATCCTTCTCTGCTCCTAATCCCTAGCAACCACTCAATCACTGGCTCTTTTTATGTTTTAAAAAGTGTAGTCACACGTCTTGCTCACATATTTGTATTTCTCTGCCTCTGAGGAGAGGAACACTGACAGTGACTTCTGTTTGCACTTTTCTCCCTTCCCAGGATACATTAGAAAGGTAGCCAGGAGCCTTGACTCTGAACTGAGAGTTAGAGTATTGTGCACATTTTTGCATCCCTTCTGTTCAAACAAATGGACCATTAATTTGAAGTATGGTATTTTCGGAAGTTAAATAAATCTATGGGATAGCGCTTAAAATTAAAGTTCAGAATTATTGCCAGAGGACCTATTTTCCTCCAACAAAAGTTTATGCATCAACAGACCAACTGCTAGTCATGACAGGGCATGGAGCCAGTTTCTCATCCTTTCAAACTTTAGTGCTGACAATAATACTTGAATTTTATATTTATATATACATGCATATTGCCCAGTTTGGCTTCTTTTGCCTAAAAAGCAAGTGAGTATATATATATATATATATATATATATAACCAGTGTCTTCACGCATAACCAAAAAAGAATTGGCCTGGGCAGATAGAAGCCATGGCAACCAGAGCAAAAAATCAATATTCATAAATTCTTTTGATTACTTTTTATAATTAAACCAAATATATTAGGGAGGGAAGGGACATTTGGGGCCCTTTGCTACAGTGAGAACATTTTGCTTTCCTAATGGGACTTTATAAACTATCTTTTCTTGGATGATTTTCCCCCCAATGAAAATGCAGTGGAAAAGATTTGGAAAAGTTTTATTATTATTATCAAATAAAAAAAAAAAAAACGACCTCCCTCCTGTTTACTTTCAACCAGCTTGTGATATCAACTTCAGCTATAGCCAGAGAGTAGTTCAGGGATTAAAAGGGAAATGCCCAGCTCTCTCCTATCTGCCCTAACACATCCTGCAAGAGAAGTTGGCTCATGCCCTCTGAACTGCAGTAAGCAGGATTGTGCCTTCTTTTCCCACAACTCCCTGCAGGAATTTGTACATTCTCTAGTAGTTGAATAAGTGTTTTAAACAGGCAGTGTGATGGCTGAAGCTTGGAGTAGAGCCCATTATGAGTTGAAAAGAATTCCCAGCTGCGTTTCACTAGTCCCTGATCCCAGCTGCAGCAATGCACAGAGGACTCTATTTCTTTAAACCCTGGATGTATATGTATATATTCACATGGATGTATATGAGTGCATAGCTTTGAAGCAGTTGGAGAGCCCCAAACCTTAAAGATAAATTAATTTTCTTTGTGAGACAGACCTGAGTATCTTTAGATACTGGGCAAATATATCATACTTCTCTGTTTATTGAATTGGAAAGATTCTCAGCATGATTTCAAACATTTGGGATATCAGAAAAATCAAAAGCATGGATGTCTATGTCCAAGCAGACAAGGGCATGGAAACAAAAAATGATAATAATTTGAGAGACGTCAGGATTACCAGCATAAATTGAAAACAAAAGCACTGAAGTTTAAAGTAGTTTCCAGATTAGTGTGTGAAGAGGCTCCTCTCTGATCTGGAGTAACAGAAGAAGTCTAAACTTCCCCTTACTAGGGGAACTGATTCTTATAAATATATGCTGAGTTTCCCTGTAGGATTGTACTTAATCAAGGTAGAGCTACTTGTGATGAAAAGACAAGGAGAACTTGGAAGTGAGGTATAAAAAGAAAACAAAAGTCTTCTAAAAAGATAAGAAAATTAAAACTTTGGGTATTCATCATTTTATTTATTTATTTATTTATTTATTTATTTATTTATTTATTTTGCTGAATTTATAACCAATAAAGACCAGGAACCTAATCAAAAAGCAAAGTCAGAACTAAAGGAACACAGTCTATACCTTTCTTAGTGCTTATCTAAAAACCAGTAAGGTCTATCATTTTCTGCTGTAGGCACAAAGTATAATCAGCCAAAATAGAAGCATCTGACCCTGTACCCTACTGTCATTCAAACATGATGCCCTTTGAATGTTGACCTATATTTCTCATTATTTGGTACTGATTGTAACCATGTGGGGACTCTGACTGTCCAATTGAATGACCTCCAATTTCTGTACTAGTCTTTTAATGCCAATTTCTCCCAGACCTTAGGTTTAATTTTCACTGTCTTTGTTTTCTGCTTTACTCAAAGTCGTCATTATCTGTCAATTTGGGAGCATTTGAAACATTATAGTCCACGGGATCATTCATATCCTCATTAAAAATCCCAATGTCTGAAAGGAATTTTAATCCTAACAGAGCAAACAACAAACTCCTCCACAAACAACAGGAGAAAACAGCAGAAGCTAAAATGACCAAATGTCTAAGTGTCCTCGAAAAACCTGGACAGGATGGAAGAGGAGAAAAGCAGTTTGGGAAAGGCGTGGCTGTGCCTAGAAAGATAGACACGACGTTTCAGCCTTAATTGCTGGCAATTTTCTCTGCATTCATTATGCTCATTCATAAGCCTAGTATTATTTTGATGTCATTATTCTGTGGCTGGCCTTGTTTTTATCTTTTAGAATATAAGAAAGGGACAAAAAAAAATCATCAAAAGCCTATCAGGCAAACTCTTCTCATCTCAGAGGAAGAGAGTGGTCAAATCTGTGTCAGCAGAACTATTCATTACCCATGATTTCCCTAGAGCTAGAAAACCAGTGTCCAGAGTGCGCCTTTTAGTCCCTTTGTCCTCGGTATTGACAGGGGGGGTCAAATTTGTGGTTTGATTCCTGAGTTTGTGTTGGACCACAGTTCCTTGGAGGCAGCATTTTTATGATGAAAGGAAAACATGCAGCTGACTAGGATTTAGAGCTTTGCTCAAGGTCAAAAGGGGCACCGCCATGCTGCAGGCTTCCTCTGAAAAGCCCGGGGCACCAGCAGAGTCAAAGCTATTTGTTAAGACATATCAGGCAGCCAAGAGCACCCATTAAGCTCTGTTTGTGAAAAATTTAGGGAATTAAAATGAAATAGAAGATATAGCCCCTTCCTTTTAGGAGTGTGAAATCTAATGGAAGGAATAAAATACACAGGCAGGAAAATGGGACAGTTACAAATGAAAATAGATAGGGACATTTACAGGATAGCAGCAAAAACAGGCAAAGACATTCACTGCTAATTGGACATGTGCAGAGATACACACACTTATGCTAAAGCAGCCTGGCAGTAGCTGAAGAAAAGTCTGTGAAGGTTACACAAAGATTTTTAGAAAGATATTTCAACCTTAGGTCAGACCTCTTGATGTCCCACTCCTCCTCCGGACTCCATATCCTGTGTTACATCCCACCTTTCCTCAGTCTGGTGTAGAGAATGACTAGACCTTGTGCCAGAGAACACAGCAAGAGAGGAGGCAGACACTTGGGATGGGGAGGTTGTGAAAGGAATATAAAGGATCCACAGGAAATCTGTCAGCAATTGGTAGAGTAAACATGTACAGGCTCCCAAGAGGACAGAAACATAACCCCTGCTATAGGTGACTCCGTGGAATGAGTTACCTACCACAATTTGGATTCTGCCCAGTAGATTCTATTATTTGAACATCAGGCAAAGAATTGATGGAATGGGCTTAGGGATTCTTTATAACATCTGTCTGAATGAAGGAGAGAATAAGCCACTCTGTTCTATGTCCTCTTACCCCCAACCCTGGCTTTAAAGACATGTGCATTACTACCAGAGTGGAAGGAGACATCAAAGTGAGCTACAGAGAATCAATCAACCACTTAACCCACTGTCCGATAAAGAAGACCGTCTGATTATCCCTCCTGCTCCCCTCCTGGGTATGAGGTGTAAGACCTGTTTTCATAGATGTGGGAATATGTTTGAGCTACATGACAAAGAAAGCAGTTGACCTGGATAAGGGATGCTCACAGAACATAGAGAACATGGCTTAACAAATCCACTCTTCAATACATTTTCTGAGGTAGTGCCCAAAGACTTTTCTGTACAGTTTATACAACAAACTGGCTTTTAGGTGGAAACATGCCCTTTTTATGATAAAATCATACCATTTTTAATTTGCATTGGAATTGCATACTAACAGTGATTCCTCATCCAATGCATAATCCCCAGGAGAAAAGAAAGGGTTTATGATTCCTTGGGCTGTGAGTCTCCTTCTTCCTGAGGCTTTATTGTGAAGTGACATTTTTTGTTCTAAATTCTAGATTACAAAATGGCATAAAGTATTCCATGAACCCACTCTAAAAGGTTTCCATGTAATTTTTTCTTGATAAAACTTTACTGTTTACGCTAGACTAGTTCAGAATTCAAATTATAGCAAAACAGTATACATTAGCGAGCTGCTAAACTTATCATTCAATATATTTCCAAATAAATGCCCTTAAGAGACCACAGGGATAGGGTTTCCTTGCCTATCATCTTTCTACACAAAATCAATTACTTTGAACTACAAGCATAGACAAAATTAATATCAAATATAATTGGAAAAGGTGTACTGAAAGAATTACTTGTGTATCCTTGAAATGATGCACCTATCCATACCTCTTTTAGAAGTAATTACTTTAATTTCTATGTTTTCTTTCATGATGTTTGCATTTCAGAAAGCAACTTTTAATTAGTGATCTTTTTCTTCCCTGGGGATATCGTGGGGAAAGAACTTGTACTAGCAATGAATGAGTGTTTTGCAACTTGTGCTTTTGCAAAAATGAAACATTACAAGTGACATTAGGAATAATGAATTGCAAAAGGGTAGTGGCAGAAATCCTGGAGATCTTTCACAAAAGGGTTAGAATTACCACACATTTCTGTCCTTATCATTAGCAGCCTTCAACCCACAGTGTGGGCGAGAGCCTTAAGACCAAGACAGCCTCTCATCACCATGCAGAGTGGGTGCCCGGAAGTAGCCCAGAATCCATATAATTTTCTTCACAATTAACATTTCTTGCTAACAGTTTATAAGTGGATTCATAAGAGGTTAATTCTACTGAGAGCAGGAGGGAAATAACTATTAAAAACAGGACAATCACAATTCACCACAGGAACATTTGCCAACATGAAATTTTGGCCCAAGGTAATAATATTGAGCTGTGGATTACAGTCTTTAGTATGACTATGGCTATCTACAATTAATTTAAAAGAAATTATTCCCTAATTAGGATTGCCACCCATCAAGAGCCTGAGGTTAAAGAGTAGGAAAAGGAAAAAGTTGTTTTTTTTTAAATCAACCTCTGTGCACTAATTTCATGATTTTTTTCTATTTTTAATGTTCAGTTGGCTTAAAGTAGATCTAAGAAAATGAGATTTATAGACTTAAATTTTGATTATGGCAATAATTCTTTTTTTAAATATTAGATTATTGATTTTCTAAACATTTGCTTGCCAAGCAGCACTTTTCCCTGTCTTATTACACGATTCCATGTCAGTATCAAAATCATCAAGAACTGAACTTTGCTCCAAGGTTTGCAAGTACCTAAATATGCCCTTTAAGGCTTTATATGTTCCCCTTCTTGTAGGGGAAGGTTAAGCTTGTAGAGTGGAAAGAACACAAGCCTTGGTGTCAGAAGGTTGAGGGTGCATATCCACCCCTGACTACCTTTAAAACCGTGGACAGATCACATAACTGTCATACAAAGGGTATAAATACTATCATTGATAACTATCATGAAGGATCATAGTGAGGATTAAATGATATAACACATTTAAAGGAACTAACAGAGGGTAGCAGATGCTATGGTTAGTGATGTTTGTGCTGGCAGGTAATTGGTACTCAAAAAGTTGCTTGTTCTCCTGCCACCAAGGAACACCAAGCCAATTGGGAATCTTTTCACTTCCGATAATAGCAGATAGTTCAAAGTGACTTACACAAAAACCAAATTCATCAGCTCACATCTCTGAAAGTCTAGGATAAGGCTGGCTTCAGGCATGGTTTAATCCAGAGATTCAAACCATGTCTAGGGCTTAGTTCTCTATATCTAAGACTCTATTGTCTTCTGTGTTGACCTCACCAACAGTCTGTATTCCTTTGAGGCAGCATGATTGCTGCAGCAGTCCAAAGCCTTCTATTTAGTCACCACTATTCCCTATGGAATAAAAATAACAATGACAAGAGCAAGAAGAACTAAGATGTACTGATCCATGTGCTGTGCCAGGTGCCTATAAGCATCTTCCCATTGGCTGTTCATTGGCTCTGTCTGATTTGGTTATATACCCTTTCTTGACCTAATCCATGTTAGTCACCAATGACAGGATATGCTGATTGGTAAAACAATAAGGGTGTACTCCGGAGCCTGGGACAGCACATGTCTGAAAACGGTAGAAGATCACTGGATAATGGAGTGATAACAAGAATAGATAAAAGGGAAGCAAAAAGTAAATGCTCCCTAAAGGTGTATGAATATAAGGTGTAGTTAGAGTCTCCAATAGGCTTACAATTTAGAAGGAAAGCAAAACAAATATGCATGGACCAAAATACAAAGTATTTTGATAATAGCGCTTCAGCAGGTTGCTTATTATCTGTACACCATCAGGATGCTTGCAGGTGGGCACTCACTGGTGAGGCCAGTTTCTTCCTTGAATGGCTTCTCACCCATTTTCATACATCTATTCAGCCATCCAACCATCCATCCATGCTTCCATCCATCCATTCACTCAACAAGTACCAGAGCACTTACCTGGTGCCATACATTGTTGGTACTGGGGTGATTAGGATGGGCACACACAGTTTCTGATTACTTGGAGCTCACAGGACAGTGGAGGAGTCATGTTAGAATTAACAGTGTAACAGCCAATTACCAGGGGGAGCTGTGGTTGGAATAGTTCAGGGTAGTATTGTATCATTCTTATATAAAAGGGACAAGTAGAACACTATGTCCCTGAATGCCCCTTCATGCCCCCAACATGAAGTTAAAGAAACAATGAGAGCAAACCTGAACTGGAATGTCCAGATGCATATTATCTTGAAGGACAATGGCTCTCTCTTATGCACACTGGAAACTGGAAAATTGATGTTATCTGTGGAAAGCTATTTTGTTGCATGTACTCCAGGACCATTGCTCCTTGGAATGCTGGTCATACAAACAAGCTTATGCTGATGATGTCACAGCTTCTGCAGCCTAACTTTACAAAACCCTTCTGTAAATAGTGATAGGATGGAATTGAGGGCACTGTAGAAAAGATAATTGTCACTTTTTCTGCTGGCTGCCACTGGACAAAACACCATGAGGTTAGGAAGTTGCTTCTCAGTGAAACACCTTGAGGGACAGATGTGCTGTTCATTAAGCCTGTCACCACTGGATCTTCCCCACAAGCATTTTTCAATAAAATCTATGCCTCCTGTCCTGTCTCAGGAAATGTTCTTTGGTCTCCAGGCAACATATCCCAGTGCCCTGGCACAACAGGGCTATGAAGCTGACAGATATATAAACCAATAACAGAGAAATCTAACCCAGGTGAGGGGCCATAGATGTTTCAATGGAGAAGTGACAACTAATTTGAGACTCAAAGGAAAATAAGGAGTTGGTTGTACAAAGGTATATCCAAATAGGACTCAGAAACACTGCCTTGGGAATAGTCTGGCTGGCCCTTCTCTGTAAGCCTAGAATAGCGATGGTTTCTGTGGCCCCCACCGTCCTCAAATCTCTATTATACAGCTCTTCGAAAGAAATTAAAAATATGTAATTAAATTATTTTCCTATGCTTTGTCCATTTTGTAGGATTGTACTTTATTGTATCATGTTCCTAAATCCCTATGATTCTACAAAGGACTTGGGGGCCCAGGGAACGGGAGTGAGCCAAAGAGACAGAAGATCTACTCTCTTGAGAAGGACAAAGAAACAGATTGGGAGATCCCTGAGTCTCCTTTCCTTTGATTCAACCAGACTGGCTTTGCTTTTGTGCTTTATTTATCAGAAAATAAAATGATATACCACTTAAGGATAAGTTTCTACTACTTAAAAATAAGTTTGGAATGACTCTAAGGTAGAATATGAATTTACTAGACTGAATTCCTTAAATGTATTGTTTCTGAACATTTCTTTCTCCATATGTTGATAATCAAGCTCTTGGTTGGGAATTTGACCATCTCCATACAGTCTCCATACAAAAGCTCTGATTTGCCTTACACATGTCAAAATACGATGTCTTTTTCAGGAACCCTGTGTGGACTGAGTGAGGAAGACACAGACCTTCCAATGTATGCTTTTGGATTTCAATGAAGAAAGAGTGAACTTATTGCTAATTGTGAGACTATTACAGAGGGGTGGCCTCTGAACTGGGCTTTCCCTGGATTTCAATAATCAAAGATAGGACAAAGGAAGCTTTTCAGAAGGGGACAAAACAGGAAAACATGGGGTCCAGAATGCAAAGCCATGTTTGGAGAATAGCGGGAAGATTTGGCTGGAACTTGTGTTGTATGTGGCAGAGTTGTAGGAGATTAAATGAAACAGAGCTAGCTTGGGTCAACATGATAGAGGGCCAAAAATGACAAGTTATTTACTTTCCCTCTTGAGAGAATTTGCACTTGCTGTTCTCTCTACTTGGACTTCTCTTTCCCCGGATATATGTACAAACAGTTTATTCTTATTAAGCAGATCATTGATCAGTCATTTCTTCTGAGTCCTACCTTGACTGTCTTATTAAACAACTCCACTTCTCCTCACTAACTCACACTCTAGCCCATTCCTACATGCATTTCCTTTGCACCCCTAAATTATCTTGTTCATTTGTTTACTTATTATCACCTGTTTTCATCTCCCTAGAAAGCAAAAGCTAAGAAAATAGGAAACTTTTCTGTCTGATTCACTGCTGAATCTCTAGCAGCAAGTGAGTGAATGGCACATCATAGGTGCTCAATAAATATTTGTTCATGGGCTAGGGATGTGGCTCAAGCTGTAGCATGCTCGCCTAGCATGCGCAGGGTGCTGGGTTCGATCCTCAGCACCACATAAAAATAAAATAAAGATGTTGTGTCCACCGAAAACTAAAAAATAAATATTAAAAAATTCTCTCTCTCTCTCTCTCTTAAAAAATATTTGTTCAGTGAATGAGTATATGAGTTGTTCTTTAGTCAATGGATAATGAGGAGCCATGAGAGTTTTTTGAGTAAGGAAATAAAGCAATTCTAATAATATTCAAGAAGAGCTAATTTGACAGCAGGTCTTAGGATACAGTGAGGCATATGAGATTAAAGGCAGGGGAATGACTTAAGAGGCTATCTTTTATTGTTCAAATGAAGAATGATAAGAATCTGAACTCAAGCAGTGGCAACAGGCATGGAAATATGGATAGATGAGAGTTGTAAAGATATTGTAACTTCGGGACTTATTCGATATGGAAGGTGAGGGCCCGCTGAGAATTGAGAGAACATTAGTACTTTACTTGAAGAGAGAGAATTTAGGAAAAGGAACTAGTTTGGGCAGAGTTCAACTTGCAGCATTGTGAGCGAGAAGTGCCAGGACATGTGGAAATTAAGCAGGAAATCAAGTTGGTGATGTGTGACCTTGCCTAGAGAGAGAAGCTGCAGAAGAAAATGAAGATTCAAGAGTTAACAGCTTACAAGTGCTGGTTGCCAATCAAATACAAATTAATAGACAAGCGAAAGGAAGTCTAGTAGAGTAGAGGAAGGAGAATGGGAAAGGAGAGGGAGGGCAGGAGGGAAAGGGGAGAAGGAAAATGCTGGAGGGGAGGGGATCATGGACTGCAATTGATTTCCATGCAGATGTGCATTTGTTGGAATGAACCCAACTATTATGTATAACCATAAATCTGTCATTAAAAGAAGGAGCAGGAGGAAAAGAAGAAAGAGATGAAGGGGGGCGGGGGTTGGCCCATTGGGAGTGAATAAGGCCTCTGAGAGAAGAACAGAGGGCTGAGAATAAGAGTGTGGAGAACAGCTGTATTTCAAGGATGGGGAAAAGGAAAGGAGACTTCAGGATGTGGCATGAGGGAGGGTGCCTTTCAGGAAGGAAAGAGAGAATTTAGAAGAGAGAACAGTTCCAGGTGGTCACAGGATGTCCAGAGTCAGGGGAAATTTCAGGTGAGGACAAGACCCTCCCACCTCTGTTCCTGTCATGGGAATGTGCTCTAAAATTTATCATCACCAAGACCCTCAGCCACATTAGCACTCCTCCTGAAATCCTGCCCCACTTCCATGTAAATTCTGTGCAGCTTCTCAGCAAGCACACCTGTTCAAAGGCTCTTGAGAGTTTTAAAGTCCAGTTGTTCCTTAACGCTTTCCTGTATGTGTTTTTTTCCTTAACACCCAAATACCTTATGTTTGCAATCTAGTTTTAATCTCTTAATTGCTAGACATTACTTAATATATCAAGAATGGAGCCATATAAATCACAATAACCATAATAATGATCCATGGTGGTTATCCTTTATATCTAATCTCGTTAACATGCTATAGCTTGTCATAAGTATGAACCTATTATATAGGATAGAAGAAAAAAAAAGAATGACTTTTCCTTCCTTTTACAAAGTCAGAGACTATGTTTCTAGCCTTCTCTGGAATGTGTCTCTGAATCTCTCTTTGTTGTTTCCTTTAAAATGAAAGTTTATGTTTGGTTGAAAAGAAAATATTATAATATAAAAATTATGTGGGTGCATAATTAAGGAGTGTTAGAGCAGCTTCCACCTCTCTTGGCAATCCCTCTACCTAGAGTACTTATACCAAAACAAAGTTGCCCTACAGATATTTAAAAATTGGAGTGATCAAACTTCTCTTTTGTCAGCCACATTTATTGGGTTCATGTTATGTGTGTACACAGGAAGTGTGAAATATATGAAAAACAAGTACTAGCTTTGGGTCACTTTCAAAATGAGGGAAGGGCACACTTGGTACAGCACTGATTATGGTGTGTCTACCATCCTTAAAGAACAAGGAACAGTAAAACTCCATGTCCCTGAATGCCTCCTTTCTGTTCCCCAAACCTAGTCAAGTTAAGGGGACAATGAGGACAAGCATGGGCCAGAATGTCCAGATACACATTACCTTGAAGGACACTGGCTTCCTCTTATGCACACTGGAAACTAGAGTAAGTTAGTGTTATCTGTAGAAAATTACTTTGCTGCATGTATGCCAGGACAGTTGCTCCTTGGGATCCAGTTCCTACAAGCAAACCAAGCAAACTAAAGCCAATGTCACTTCCTATACAGCCTAACACATCTATTCTCTCACAGTGGAATAAACCTGATTAAACTTTTGTATGTGCATGCATGGATGTGGCACAGGAGATCCCAGCATGGGGTGTATCCATAGGACACTAATTTTTTAAAAAAGTAAGCTGTAAATGGATTGAAGAGGGATTGGTAGAGTAGAGAGAGGGGAGCAGGTGGTGGGGGGATGGTGCTGGGGACTGAATAGGAGCAGGTTGGGTTCCATGCTTTTGTGATTATGTCAAGGTGTATCCTGATGGTACATCATAACTAAAAAGAATTTTAAAAATAAATGAAGAAAACTGAATTTTCTTCTAATAAATAAAACAAAAGAAAAAAAACTTCTTTCAAAGGTGGGAGGGCAGAGATCTCATGAAATTCAAAAAGAAATCAGTGGAGGAAGGAATGGGGAGGTGAGTAGGTGAGAAGAGGGAAGTGCTGGGGAGTGATTTTGGCCAAATTATATTGTTATATTATGTTTGTGTATGAATATGTAACAATAAATCCCATCTTTTTTCTAAATTCATGAATAATAACAGAATGGAAGAGTAAATGGAGTAAGATTTTTTATTATTGTTGTTATTATTATTATTATTATTATTATTATTATTATTATTGTGTTGGGGATTGAATTGAGGGCCTTGTGCATATGAGGCAAGCATCCTACCAACTGAGCTGTATGTCCAGCCCTAAATCCCATCATTTTGTACCACTATAATTCATCAATAAAAAATGCGGAATGAGAAAATAAATAATGGGCAGAACTGAGGGCACCGTGGAAAATATATGTGTCTCTTATCCAGCTGGCCACCACTGGACGGAATGCTATGAAGGAAGGAAGACACTGTTTGGCAAAGCACCTTAAGGGACAGAGGTGCTGTCTGTTTAGCTATTACCACTGAACTTTTTTGGGGGGCAGTTACTCTTGTGGGCCTTCCCCAGTAAATCATGTCTCACATGCCATCTCTAGGCATTTGCTTTGGCCTCCCTGCAACCTGCCCCACTGCCTTGGCACGACTGGGCTGTGGACATGACAGAATGACATGAAGAGGAATAAGCAGAGTTGCAGCCTGTTCCCTGAGTCCTGGAGAGAGTTTTGTAATGCCAGTATGTAGGCAGCAAAAAATGGAGCAGACAGGTCATCTGTCAGGCTGTGTTGAGCTCAGGCAAAAGCTAGAGAAGGAGAGGTCCCATCACAATCACTAGCGACAACTTGAATGAAAGGTTTAGGCAGCAACTGGACTAAACTAGCCCTTTTAGAGAACAGACACCAGTGGGAGCAGCAGAAAAGCTGGGATGAGTACTCAAAAGGAAATATAGTTCCAGTTTCCATTTTGGTAACTCTTGACACTGGTCCAGTAAGTATGCAGGGCAAGGGAATTTAAAAGGCAAGAAGAAGGTTTTTTGTTTTTTGTTTTTTGGGGTTTTTTGCCTGGAGCACCTGTCTATTCAGATCTTCTAGCAGTCACGGAGGGGCTTTCCTGTGCTCTGAGATTTAGATATACTTTTCTCATACTCCAAGTCCACAATAGCAACTTTTAAAGACCCATACAACAACTACATATTTATTTTTTGTGATTCCCTGTCTCTACTCCTGTATCCAGGTTTGCAGTTCATGTTCCCACCAAACCACAGAGCTGACTCCGATACTACACTCCATTCTTCATCAACTTCTGCGAGAAATTGTCACATAGAGTATAATTTTATAGTTTTATTGAATATTTGTGTGGTCAAGGGGAAAGTTGGGTCACATCTGTTCATTCATTGAATATTCACTATGTTTTAGTTACTATTCTAAGTGCTATAGATATAACAGTGAACCAGATAAATGAAATTTATGTCTTTCTAGAGCTTCCAATACAGCGTGGGAGAAGATAGATGGTAAACTCTGGGGAGGGTGTGGCCACCAATTAAGCTTGCCATTCTTTAGCTATCCCCATTTCCTCCTCTACTAGAGCTACTCTCTCCTGCTCTGCAAGTTTCTGACACCTCTACTCTGACATGTGACTTTATAGCTGTACCACATTGCTTTGGTTTTCACAACCTTGGAAGTCTGGCATATAAAATGCCCACATCCATGGAGTCAGACTGATAAGAACTAGCAGTTCAGTGGCCACCCAGCTGCCAATAGCTAATGCTTAGGAGGGTATATAGGGCAATGAATGAACATAGAAATTTGGAATTGGAGAGTTCTGGAATCAAATCTCTGCTTCTTACTGGTTGTACAACATTGAGCACGTTACTCAATCTTTCTAGGCCTTGATTTTTTGTATTGGTAAAACAGGACCATTATTAACTTGCTGTTGGTGTAATGATGAAAATTGAATATAACAAATAAAAGTCTCACAGGGTAGTGGCTCAAATATGACTCTTTCATTTCTTGTGGGTACTGGAGAGATTCTAGGGTATACCAGGAAGATGCATTTATCAGAATTTAGAATTGGAGACAAGAATAGTCATATGGAACAAAATGGGAGAGGGGAGATTGGTACTCGCTCTTCTTTAAGGGGTAACACAAGGACTCACAGATCCCTCCCAGGGTTCTTTGATGAGTAGTACGGAGACTCTCTCCAGCATCAAGAACTAAGTGTGCAGTGTAAATACATCTGCAGCATGTCCTGGGGTTAAGGTTGTAACTCTCACTCCTGTCCCAACAGGATTGACTTAACATGAAACTGAGGCAAGAATAAACCTGCAAAGGGATGTCATCCGTGGGCCGAGGAATGAAAAGCTGCAGGAGAGGCAGGGCAGGTTTAGAAGATACTCTAAACACTGGGAGGGAAGCTGAAGATGAAGGTTTTCATCTGGGTAAGAATCAAAGCCATGAAATGTGCCCAAGAGCAGAGAAAGCCCAAGGTAGCCAAGCTGGCAGATTCTGACATCTGTAGTAGAAGGAACAAATGACTGGACACTGTAGGGAATGGCTCACCAGAGGCTGGAAAGCTCAGAACTTGAAGAGCTTTGGCAGGTCATTCAGACCAGGGGTTAACCCCTCACCTAGCACAACTGAATAGGAAGCCAAAACTCTGGTGTGAGTCAAGCCAATACTTAAATCCTCCTTAGGTGATTCTTATGGCCTGAAGTGAGGTCCAGAGGAAGCACCATGCTGCAAGTTCACAGACCACATTCTGAATAGCAGGGTCTTAGTTGGATACCCCAGCAGATGTTTGAATCTTCTTCACTATATTCCCATTAAGAGTTTAATTGGGGCTGGGGTTATAGCTCAGTGGTGGAGCACTTGTCTAGCATGTGTAAGGCACTGGGTTCGATTCTCAGCACTTCATATAATAAATAAATAAAATTAAAATAAAGGTCTATTGACAACTAAAAAAATATTTTTTAAAAAGGAATTTACCTGACCTTTGCTTAATTATCTCCTATTAAAGGAATCTCGTGACCCCATTCAAACTGTCCCTCCTAGTTGAATGACTTGTTTGTTTATGTATATTGCCCAAGTCCTGTTATTAATTTCTGTTGTTTATTTAACTCTTTGGCAATTCTGGTAGAAAATTCTTATGTTTTATCTACCATTTATCACTTGAAAGGTTGTAATAGTAACTCTAGGTTTTTAGGAGAAAAATATAGATGAATAAAGGAGAAAATATATAATATCTATATACCATCAATGAGAGATACCTGATGTTGAAATATTGGGCTGTTTCTTTCTAGTTCTTCCTTATTTTGATCTAAAGCTGATTCCTGCATTCCTGTATCTTTCTCTTTAAAAATATCACAGAACAAGTCTCAGCCCTTATCTTTCCTCTTTGGTAGCGTAGGTCAATGGCAGCAATTCTTCACTGGCCAGTGTCCTACTGCTGCGTTTCCCATGAACTCTGGCTCTTACTCCTTACAGGAATGACATTTGAGCAAAGATGAGAAGAAGGAAGACTCAGGTCCCTGGGAGAAGATGACACTTTTGACATTGAGCTGTGGACTGTTTTTCTAGTCATTGGGGTAGCTTTACAAAGAGCCATTCTACTTCTTTCACTTGATACTGCTTGTCACCAATAAGCAAACATTTTAAAGAGTCTGTGACAACACAACAGAATGCTTTCACTGGGCAAAGTAGATTGGCTCATGGCCAATCATATCCTCATCCTTACTCAGTTTCATCAGCATTAGGATCAACTGAGTGTGGGCCTAGCGTTGGCATGCTGGTATTCAAATCCTGGCCCATTATTTATTACTAACTCCAAAAAGTTGGGCAAGTTACTTTACCTCTGCTATGCCAAAGGTTTATCATCTATTAATGTACACCCCCACAGAGTCCTCATAGAGATTACAAGTGTTAATAAGACATGAGGTTCACAAAACAGTGTCTGCCTCATGGATAACTAAGTAGGTAATATCTAAAATGCACACACAAACAGCCACAAAGTCAAGTTTAATGGGTAAGCTTGAGATCAGGAGATAAACTTGATACTTATTCCTACATTTTAACTTTGAGAAATAATTAGGTATGAAAGGGTGATCAAAGTGCCCAGAACCAGCTGTGATACTGAGTATGTTCTGTCTCAGAAGCCAGAACAGACCATTATCTGTAAGGCAGTGCCTAAATGGCACACCGAGATAAGGCACAACAACTGGAACAACACAGGGGCTCAGTAAATGTTGTGCACTGAAGACTGCTATGGTCACCTCTATCATCACTGCTGGTAATGTTTAATGGGCAAGGATTGTAACGGCTCAGCATACAGAGTGGAAACCCAGGAAATTGATACATTCTGTAGGACAGTACACAAGATTCCAAGTTCTTCCCTGTATATATCTCTGAGATCTCAGCTGGATTACCAAATGTGAGCCTTGAGAGCTGAGCTCAGGCCTCAGTGCTGATTCTGCTCTGGGCAATTAGTGCATTACTACAATTATAGCTGGTTTTCTTAGAAAGCCACTAAATGGCACTCTGATACCTAGAAAAAGATAAAGTTCAGCTCTATATACCTAACTGCCTGTTAGAGTACTACTTGGGCATTGAAGATAATTCATCTAATTAATAAATAATTTCATTTGTAGATTTCTCAACCTAGACTAAAATAGTTTATCTCACATACTGGTCCTTGGATTTATAACCCTTTCTCTCTCTTTTTCCCCATCTCTTTATTTTCTAAAGCTTGATTGAGGTGTAATTGACATATAATGAACTACATGCTTTAAGCATATAATCTGATGAGCTTTGACATACATCAGCATCTCTGAACCCACCACTACAATCAAGTTAATGCAACTTTCGTATCCCTCGTTGCCCATGATTTCCTCTACCCCTTTTTAATCCTTACTTTCTATATCTCTTTGTCACAATCACTGGCAACCATTGATCTGCTTTCTGCCATTATTGATTAGTTTGCATTTTCCATAACTTTATGTAAATGGAAACATGCAATGTATATTCTGTTTAATTTTTTTGTCATATTGCAGTGGCTAGGATCTCCAATATGATGCTGAATAGGAATAGGAGTGATGTGAGCAGAAATCCTTGTCTTATTTCTGATCTTGGGGAAAAGCATTCAGTTTTCGTTCTTAATTTTTTACACTTTGGTTTTTGAGAATTTTTTTTTTATAAGGAACAGATGCTTGATTTTATCAAATATTTTTCCTGCATTTATTGAGATAACATCAACAGAATTTTAAAAGGCTACAGTACGTTATATTGACTTCTGAATGATAAACCAAGCTTGCAATTCAGGGATGAGATTTGTTTTATCATGATATATTATTATTTTATCCATTATTGGATTTGATTTGCTAAAATTATATTCAGAATTTTTGCATTTTTATTCATGAGGAATATTGGTTTGCAGTTGTCTTGTCTTTGCAGTGTTTTGGTATCACATAATATTCTTGCTTCATAGAATGAGTTGGGAGCTATTAACTTCTTTTCAATTCTCCAGAAGAATTTTTGTAGAATTAGCATAACTTCATCCTTTAAAGTTTGGTAGACTTAACCAATGAAACCGACTAGACCTAAAGATTTGGGGGGGGGGGAGACTATGGAGGAAGTTATTAACTACTGGATCTATTTCTTTAATAAATATATGGCTGTGCAGTTTATTCTATTTCTTCTAATGTGAAATATTATCTGTTTTCAAGGAATTTGCCAATCTAAGGTTTTTAATTTAGTTGACATCAAGGTATTTTTTATCATATTCCCTTATTGTTCTTTTGAAGAATTTGTAATGATGTCAATTCCTTTACTTCTGATATTGGTAAATGATACTTATTAGTTACTCTCTTTAACCTGAGTAGTCAGATTAGAGGTTTACCAATTTTATTGATTCTCCCTAAGATCTAGATTATTATTTGGGCAATTTTAACTTGTACTTTGGGTTTTTAGTTCATTGATTTCTACTCTGATCTTTATTATTTTCTTTCTTCTGCTTATTTTTTCCATATTTTTATGCATTTTATTATACATAATGGTGGGATTTGTTGTTATATATTCAGACATGCACAGAGTATAACAATGTAATTTCCTCCAATAATATTCACCAGTATTTCCTCATTATTTTAGGTTTTAGTCACTCTTTCTAGTTTTTTAAATATAGAATTTGAGAACTTTTCTTTTTTTAAATAGATGTTTAGTAATGTAAATTCCCCCCCCCCCAGTACTGCTCTGGTGGCATTATACAAATTAAAATAATTTTGTTTTATTTCAATTCAAAATATTACCTAAATTACTTTTTATTTCTTCTTTGATCCACTGTTATTTAGAAGTGTTTTATCCAATTTCTACATATTTGGGGATTTTCAAGAGATATTTCTATCGTTCTCTTCTAATTTAATTACACTGTGGTTAGAGAATATACTTAATATGACTTGAATATTTTATTTTGTGGTCCAGAAACTGGTCTAAATGTCCCCTGTGTATTTGAAAAGAATGGTCTGTTGTTATACAAATGTCAATCAGGTCAGTTTGGTTAACATTGCTTTTCAAATCTTCTGAATACTCAATGGATTTTTGCATCTTGTTCTATCAATTACTGAGAGAATGGTATTAAAATCTCCACTATAACCATGGATTTTTTTTCTATTTTCCCTAGAAGATCTACTAGTTTTGTTTCATGTATTTTGAGGCTTTTTTATTAAGTGAATTAATGTTTAGGATTGTTTTGTCACTTCAACAAATCGAACCCTTTGTTATTATAAAATAATCTTTATTCCTCGTAGTGTTTTATAGTTCTGAAGTTTGCTTCACTGGATATCCATATACTAGTAGAATATTACTAGTTTAGTAGACAGTTGTTACTCAAACTTAACTTTAAGTAGTTTTATCTTGGCATGTCTTTTTCCATACTTCTAAAATGAATCCCTGTATGTCTTTATAATTAAAGTAAGTTTTTTTTGTAAAGATAATTTATTTAGGTCCAACAATTTTTACCTTTATATCTGGTATTTATGTCACTTGAAGTTAATATTATTATTGGTATGCTTAGATTTATATCTGTCATGTTGCTATTTGTTTTCTATTTTTCTCATCTTCATTCTCTTCTTTTCTGCCTTATTATTTTTAGAAATAATTTAACTTATTAAACTAATTTTTATTATTTCAATTTACCTCAGTTGTATTGAGTTATTTATAACTCTCTTTTGTTATTTCAGTGGTTGTTTTAGGATCTATAGTATGCAATTTTAACTTATCACAATAGTCTTATTCCATTTGGGGCTGTTTTAACAATATCATAAACTGGATACCTTATAAACAACAGAAGTTGATTTCTTATAATTCTGAATATCAAGGTGCTGGCAAGTTTGGTGTTTGGTGAAGCCCTATTTTCTGGTTCACACATGGCACTCTCTTGCTTTCTCTGCCTCTTTTACCTCCCTCATTCATGAGGGAAAATCTTTCATAACCTCATTACCACCCAAAGGCCCCATTTTCTAATACTATCAACGTGTTGATTACAATTCATTATATGGGGGTTGGTGGGGTGGGGCAAAAACATTCAGACCATAGAATAGTTCACTTCCAAGTGTCTTCTTCCCATTTTGAATAGAGCATGAGAACCTTATAGCCACTCATTTCCTTTTTGCTTGAACTGCTATGAGAAAATCCCACAGTTTGGGTGGCTTGACAAACAGATGGTAATTTCTCATGGTTTTGGAGGCTATTAAGTTCAAGATCAAGATGTTGGCAGATTCAGTTCCTGGTCAGGCCCTCTTCCATGGCTGCCTTCTTACTCCATCCACACATGGTACAGACAGGGACCTACAATGTCGGTTCCTCTTTTTATAAATGGGTAATCCTATCACAGGGAACCCACTCTCGTGACCTCCTTTAAACCTGAATGTCTCCCAATGGCCCACTTGCCAATACCATCATATGGACGACTAAGGCTCCACACACAAGGTTGGGGAGACACAAACATTCAGTTCAATTCCACTCCCACTTCTTCACCCCCAGTCTTTGTGCCATGGTATTCACACGTTTTGTTTCTTACACGTTAAAAGATACATACTACATGACTTTAAGTTTTGCTTTAACATTCAGCTATCTTTTAAAGGGATTTAAATAATAAATGAATTTTGTATACTTTTCCAGTTAGTCACAATTTCTGGTGTTCCTCAACCCTTTTTGTACATCTTCATTCCATCGGCTATTATTTTCTTTCTGTCTGAAGACTACCTTTAGATATCTTTTTGGTTGGTGAGTCTGTTGGTGAATCCTTTCAGATCTTGTGTGTCTGCAAACAATATCATGCATTTGTTTGAAAGACATTTTCAGTGAATTCTAGATTGACAGAGGGTTTTTCCCCCAGTACTTTAAAGGTATCATGCCCTGTCTGCATTGTTTCCATCGAGAAGTTTGTCATCTACTTACATAATGTAACTTCTTTTTCTGGTCATTTTTAATATTTTCTTTTTATCATGGATTTTGAGGTATTCAATTATGATGTTCTTTGATGTTCTTTATGTTTCTTGTGTTTGAGGTTCATTGAGTTTCTTGGAGCTGTGGAGTGACAGTCTTCATCAAATTTTCAGTCATATTTCTTCAAATACCTTTGTCCTCTCCACTTCAGAACTTCAATTACACCTATATCAGTCTGCTGGAAATTTTTTCATAGATCCCTAAAGCTCTGCTCATTTTAAAAAAAAGGAAAGAAACAACTTTTCTCTATTTCATTTTGTACAGTTTCTATGGTTATATCTTCAAGTTCACTAATCCTTTCTTCTGCAATATCTAATGTGCTGATATATTTTCCATGTCACACATTGTAACAATAATTTCTAGAAACTTTATTTCAGTCTTTTTATATCTTTTGAACATATGAAAGCAGCTATAACTGTTTTAATATCCTTGCCTGATAATTCTAACATCTGTGCTGGTTCTGCGTCAGTTTAGGTGGATTGATTTTCCTCTTTATCATAGGTCAGATTTTCCTGTTTCTTTATATGCCAGGTAATCTTTGCTATATGCTAGACCTTGTGAATTTACCTTGTTGGGTGCTGGATATTTCTGTATGCCTATAAATATCCCCAAGCTTTATTCTGAAATGAAGTTATTTGGAAAATTGTTTGATTTTTCATATGAGCCGGCTTTTAAAATTTGTTGGACAAAATTAGAGCAATGTTCAATCTAGGAATATTTATTCCTTAATACTGAGGCAAGACTCTGCGTGTACTTTTCTCAGTTGCCCATGAATCCTGAGGTTTTCTGTTCTGGCTTGTAGGAACACACTCTATTCCCAGACTTATATCAATCAGGCACTGGCTGATACCTCTAATGCTCTCTGAGGTTTTTTTCCCTTGAGTCAGATAGTTTCCTCACATACATTCTCTGTTCAGCAATCACTAGAAGCAGACTCAGCTGATATCTGGAATTTTCACTCTGTGTAGTCACCTCCTCTCAAGTACTCCATTCAGGGACCCCTAGTCATCTTAATGTCTCTGGACACCTAGTTTTAGTCTTCAACTCAAGTAAACCAACTGAGTTAGTTAGGAGCTCACTGAGTTCCTCTTCCATGTACCACACCCTGCAAACCTCTTAATATATAAACTGGGGTCAAGTGTAGGGCTTACCTCATTTGTTTCCCAGCTCCCAAGGATGCCCACCATTTTCTTTTTAGTTGTACCCTGATATTTCTGTTTATTTGACAAATTATCTAGCCTCTCACCATTGGGATTTTGTCTTTGATATCTAGCTAGGCTTTGTATGAATCTCAGCAAGTTACTTTCTAAATTGATCTAGAATGTATATTATTTCCCTAAGGTCTTTATTTCCTTCCTTTACCACTTAGCTAATGCTTTTCTTCTAATGGGTTCCTCCCTTACATTTGTTACATGTATGTCAACTGGGCTAATTGTTCATAGCACCCGAGCTTTTAAGTTGTAATCGATTTTTTTCATCATTTAAATAAGAAATATATGTTTCAACCATTTATTTGGTTAAGTGCATTATAGCTAATGTCCTTGTTTTATTGACGAGGATATCTAGTGGGTTAAAATACAAAAATTTCAGAATCATATGTAATATAATGATAAACATGGTAAATATAACCAAAGCCAGTACAGTCATGAATTGCTTAACAACAGATATGTTCTGAAAAAAAATGTGTCCTGAGGTGATTTCATCATTGTTTAAACATCATAGAGTATATTTACATAAATGTAGAGGGTATCACATACCTAGGCTCTATGTGTGTGCTGCACAAACACGCACAATATAACTGTAGGACCATGAAGAACAAAACAACATGAAATCAATCAAGCACAAGAGAAATAAAGCAATCAAGAGATGTGATAAACACAAGATGTATTATATTAGGTTGCTGCCGATGTAACACAGCATACTAATTTAAAAGGAATAGTTTTTTTTAAAAAAAAGCCTTTAAAAAAAAAGGCTCCCTTTAAATCAGCAAAGGAAACAATCAATAACATGAAGACAGAGCCTCCAGAATTGGGGAAAATCTTTACCACATGCACCTCAGATAGAGCGTTAATTTCCAAGATATATAAAGAGCTCAAAAAACTTAACACCAAAAAAAAAAAATCATCTAATCAATAAATGGGGTAAGGAACTGAACAGACACTTCACAGAAGAAGAAATACAATTAATCAGTCAACAAATATATGCAAAAATGTTCAACATCTCTAGTAATTAGAGAAATTCAAATCAAAACTACACTAACATTTCATCTCACTCCAGTCAAAATGACAATCATCAAAAATACAGGCAACAATAAATGTTGGTGAGGATGTGGGGGAAAAGGTATACTTATACATTGGGATTGCAAATCGGTGCAACCATTATGGAGAGTGGTATGGAGATTCCTCAGAAAACTGGGAATGGAACCACCATTTGACCCAGCTATCTCACTTTTCAGTTTATACCCAAAGGACTTAAAATCAGCGTACTACAGTGACGCAGCAACATCAATGTTTATAGCAGCTCAACTCACAATAGCTAAACTATGGAACAAACCTAGGTGTTCTTCAACAGATGAATGGATAAAGAAACTATAGTATATATGTACAATGGAATGTTACTCAGCCTTGAAGAAGAAAGAAATTATGGCATTTGACAGTAAATGGATGGATCTGGAAAATATCATGCTAAATGAAATAAGTCAATCCCCAAAACCAAAGGCCAAATATTCTCTCTGATATATTGTTGCTAATCCACAATAAAGGTGGGGGTGGAGGGATTAAGGAAGAATAGAGTTACTTTGGGAGTGAAGGGAATGTAGGGAAGGGGGTAAAGGGGTAGGAAGGATAGTAGAAAGAATCGGACATTATTACCCTATGTATATATACAAATATACCACCAATGTGATTCTGTATCATGTACAAACAGAAGAATGAGAAGTTATACTCCATTTATGTATGATGTGTCAAAGTGCCTTCTACTGTCATGTATAACTAATTAGAACAAATTTTTTAAAAAAAAATTAAAGTAAGCCTTTTTCAATAAGTAGGAGTACTCCCTAAAATAATTTTTAAAAAGTAAAATATAGTAAATACATAAGCCAGTAACAGTCATCTGTTAACATTGCCAAGTATGTGCTGTAGATATATGCAATACTTTTATTAAAAAAATTTTTTTAGTTGTTGATGATCTTTATTTAATTTATTTGTATGTGGTGCTAAGAATTGAACCCAGTGCCTCACACATGCTAGGCAAGTGCACTACCACTGAACTACAACCCCAGCCCCAATATGCAATATTTTTGTGACTGACAGCACAGTAGCATTCTGTACAACTGTATCTCCCCAAACACATGAGTAATTCGGTGTGTCAATACATTATACACACTGGACATTGGAAAATGGAGAATGAGAGAAGTGAGGTTTAACGAACAGAGTGGCAATCACATGCCAATAGGAGACTTTCTCTTTTGCTCCACTTACCATTCATACCAGGGAATTGACAAAGAATATTGAATACTCTTAGCTCTTTGTCTTGTGAAAAAAAGAAAAGTTTGAGTTGTGGATATGTGTAAGATAGAATGGAAAGTAGTGAACTTAAGATTTTGACTGCATAGTCATTTCAGGAAGATTTTTTCTATTATTTTATGGAAACATAGCAAAAAATGTTACCCTTATAACTGCCCTAATTTTGGCATCTCCCCAAGCCTCACTTTTTTTTTCTTTTTTAAGAGACAGAGTGATGTTCTGTCTCTAGGTTAGCATCTAACAAAAACAAAACATTTCAGTAGTTACAAATTGAAAGTAGAATATAGGCTCTGATTTTTGCCTATTTGATAAATGTTTCTTGTCAAACAAAAACATTTGTTGAATAATCATATTTTAGACATTACCCCTCCAGTTGTGCAAACTATTAGAATTTGTTTGGATACCATTAATAGTGCTGGCATGAAAAACGGGCAAAATAGAGATTGGAATGAAATCACCTATTCCAATAGTGGATGAAAATCTACTTTTATCCTGACAATGGCTGGAGTGTCCATTTGGAACTTAATGACTTCCCCCAATACCAGTACAGAGAAGTACATAGCCCTACAAAGTCTGCTGTCAACTCATTCAAAAATGGTGGTTGATAATGAAGTTTTTAAAAAGGAAGGGCAGGAGGATAAAATGAAAGTCTGTTTTATTCTGCTGGAAAATTTTAACTGCTTCATATACAAACCATTTCTGACAACCATGACTCTCACAATGGTAATAACATACAGATACTGTACTCTTACCAGTAACCACGTGTCTACATTATGCCTAAGGCTGTTTACTGTCTTTTAGCCAAAGATTGAATAAAGACTAATAAAATCACAAATAAACTAACACTAACAAAGAAACACTAGGTTTCTTTCTAAAGATAATAGAATATAACAGAAATCTATAATGGACTAGCCATGCCTAAATCCTGCCTATTTCTTGTCTAAGATATTGACTTTGAGAATTGCAGAGTTCAGATTTAATAGTTGTCTAATTTACAACATCTCAGTTCTCAACAATCTAACAGTCAGGTAAGAGATGACAACATGTAAAAAACTGGACAATGAGACAGAGGATGAATATGGGCCTCCTCTACCCCTGACTGCCTATATAGACTTTTGTGCCATGGCAAAGATGTAGTTTATTGTTACCTTGAAATCAAAACCAGTCCTCTGGTTCATACTTCACCAACCCTCAATCCTGCCCTGCAAACTGAAGGAGTAAAATACATTTGTATGTCTATCTGTTTATAAAGTGCCTAGGGCTCTGGGGTTTCTTTTTCTTGAGTTTAGGAATAAATCCCAAGAACAGAAAGGAGTGTAACAGGAGTTGGGAAGGCCAGAAGATGCTGGGTGGTGCTCAAGCACTTTTATTTGAAAAATCTGTCTTTAGAACGATGCGTCTGCCTAGATTCTGACTCCCTTGAACTGAACTGCCTCCCATGAGCTTCTATATTATTTGTCTCAATGAATTAATTACCCTGAAACTTCTATATTATTTCTGGAAAGCTCTACCTATCTCCTCCTAATGTCTAAATCTCCCAGGTTTATAGTCTAGGCTCTTACACTTGGATCTCAAACAATAAAAACCATATCCTATGCTTGAATTATACAGAGGAGAATAATTGAGGATGGTAATAGCATTAAAAGAAAAATTTTAGACAAAATGAAATTTAGCAGACTTCATTTGAGCAGAGAGTGATTCATGAATCAGACAACACTCAAAACAAGGGGTAATTCAAGAGAGCACAATCCAGCAATCTCAGAAGGCAGTATTTAAAGACAGAAAAATGGACTAAGTATAGAAACAACTTGACTGGTTACAGCTGGACATTTGCTTCATACAAACATGGTCTGGTCTGTTGATAGCCAATGATTGGCTGAAATGCAGCTGCTGCAGTTGGCTGACACTCTGCTGCTTGTTACAAGAACATACTCTTAAGTTAGGTTGCAGTTTGCTATATACAGGTATAGTATCAGGCTCAATTTAACACTGGCTATTTTTTTTTCCCCAAAAGATTTGAGAATTTAGTGTCCCCCTTAGTCAACTTGCCTCAATGTTCTGAATCTACTGAAGATATATTATACCTGTTCTCATTTCTCCAAATAGAAGAATTTATTTCTTCTTCTATTTCCCCAGTTGTGTTTCAAACACATTTCATCTTCCAATGGTGCCCAGGACTGACCAGTTAAGTTCCCCAATGCTAAAAACAGTGCTCCATTCAGAATGAAAGAGAAAGACACAGCCATCTTTTTTACTAAAAGGAGTCTTAGGAAAAGGAGATGAAAAACAAAACTCCAATGACTGTTTTCTGAACTTAAGATTTTATTTATTTCTGTTCCATCACCAAATGACTTCAATTTACTGTACTATTTTAATACAGAAAAAATTAAAACACTGGCATATTTGGCATTTGAAATTATGCTGATTGGCTGGCATATTTTAAAACATCAAATAAGGCAGGCATCAGTGTTTGACAAATTTTTACACAAAATATACTGTAAGTAACAAATGAAAGGGAAAGTGTCAACAAATTTCTTTATAAAATTTA
>NW_026000026.1:66431651-66485923 GCF_001458135.2 Marmota marmota marmota | reverse complement strand
GATGGGGTATAGGGGTATGAAAGATGGTGGAATGAGATGGACATCACTACCCTAGGTACATGTATGACTGCACATATGGTGTGACGCTACATTGTGTACAACCGTAGAAATGTAAAAATCTAAAGTTGTTCTACAATTGTGTACAATGAATCAAAATGCATTCTACTGTTGTATATGCCTAATTAAAATAAATTTTAAAAATAAAAAAATAAGTATGCATTTGTTTTGTTTTTTTAATTTAATTTAATTTTTTTTTGTAGATAGATAGCATGCCTTAATTTTATTTGATTTGAACCCAATGCCTCATGTGTGCTAAGCAAGTGTTCTGCCACTGAGCTACAACCCCCAGCCCTTTGAGTATGCATTTGTTGAATGAATGAAGGCTTGTATTTTTAGATAGACTGACTCCTCTAAATAAGGAGGCTGGATTGAGTGAAAACAACTATATATGAGTTAGGGAAAATGGGCTGACCACTGATTCTATACTCTGAGGCTGCCATTGTCATTTAATCTCAGGAAATCCTTTAAATAATTGGAGAGAGTTGTAGTTATAAACTGAACTATCTGTATTTGAACTCAAGACTTGCCAACCCCAGGATTTTTTTTTTTTGTCCACTACTACTTCACACACACACATTACACGTGTGGTACTCATCATAGTGCTATGTAAAACAAATGCATGTTGGATGCAAATATAACATAGCAGCAGAAAGTATAGCAAAATGATTAAACATTCAGGATTCGGTGTCAGACTGACCTTATTTCAAATTCTGCTTCTGTCATTTAATAGTGAACTTGAGCAAATTAGTAAATCTCTGTGTCCAGTGTCTCTTCTGTAAATGGCACTAACAACACCTACTTCACAGAATTGTTGTGAGAGAAAATGTAAGAAAAAAGTTTAGCATAGTACTTAGCTCATATTCAGTGTTCAATAGTCAGAAATCTTATTATTTATTATTATTGTTAAGCAACATGCTCAGATTTTTCTTTGAGAGATGTAAACGGAATAATGAAGGAAAATCCCCATTTCCATTGGGAGGTAGATTTCTCAGAATAAAATGCAGGAAAGTTTAATCTGGATGACTTAATGAGGGTCTTACTAAAGAACTATGCCCTGAAAAAGCTTTCTGAACCCATAATCCTTTGTTTTCTCAGCTGAAAAAAGAGGGCAATCATAATACTGACCTGCTTATAAACTTTTTGAAGAATATCAAACTCAGATGTCAAAGATAGTTTGAAAAAATGCAACGAAACTTATGCATTCTAATAATTATTATTTTCTCTGAGGTCCAGTTCAAAACTACTCTGGTAATTCACTGACTGAACAGTCTTTCTCTATCAGCCACTTGTCAATTGGCACAATTGAAATGCCCCCAAATGGTGTAGGAATACATTTTGGGGCGTTGCCATGGCAACCTGCAGACTGCCTTAGCATGCCTTAAATCTGCAAGCCTCAGTTCTGTTACAGTCAAGATAATCAATCACAATATTAGGCCAACTTGAAGTATAATTCAAACCAATTTCCATTTTTATTGAGTACATCATACTTTATATAATAATTTTTCCTCATAGTACGTCTTTTACGTTATGTAAAAATACAAATAACCTGCTCCATCTGGCAAGTCTTCCACCATTTATATCCAACCACATCTCATAGATAAATATTTATCTCTTAAATATCTCTTTTCCTCCAAAATATTTCCTGAAAGATAACTGCCAGACTGAAATTTTGAAATACTGTTAAATATCTCTGAGTATTATTATACAAGCCCAGTGGAAAACCTGTCTTACTACCACAATTTTTGCAGGAAACACTGGATAATCATTTGATGAGAGTTGCAAATTTCCTTTGAACTCAATTTTTAGTTAACCTGATTGATAGTTTATATTTGGAGATCTATTTATATAGAGAGAAAACCAAGACAATAAAATATTAAACATATTAACAATGCATACAATTAAATTGTTCTAATGAATCACATGACAAAAAGAAAAGAGTATGTACATAGTAGAATGAGTGCTGACAGTCTGTCTCCATAAATAAAAAGATTCAATTAATTTAAAATTGCTATTTAACTTCTAGGACAATCTTTCCATCCTTTAATGAATTATGCTTTCAGAATGAAATTCACTTACTTGCATGTCTCAGTCCACCTTGAACAAACAGTGGAGCCCCTGGGGGCAGCTATAAGTATATTTGCCTACAGTTTGTATATTAACTTTAGAATCCTTCCTTTGTCCCCACTGGAAAGTTTGATAATGATAGTTGACAGATTTTCTTTTCTTCTCCTCTTACTCTTAATAAAAAATCAACTAGATTTGATTACCATGGACATTTTCTTAATTGGAGCTACAACAAAAGAATCCTGAATGATACCAAAATGTTTTACATTTTCTTGCTTCAACTGCTTTGGAAAAAAACATTTTTCTCTGGAATTCTAGCAAATGAAATTTTTTATTTTGATATATAAATATTAAGAAATATTGTGATATGATCCCATACCTTTTTCATTGCTGTATAGAAGTAGGATCTCATCATAGAGATGGGACTTTCTTGGGGGCATTTTGACAACCTTTATGGACACATTTGGCTGTCACAATGATTGGAAGTGAAGTTGACGTGTACTGGCAGGGGGTAGTGATGCTAAATTTCCTGCAGTACATAGGGAAATGACAAAAAAGAAAGATTTGGTTCACATCTTGCATGACTTTCAAATGCTCCACCAGAATTTCATGTAGGTAAACAATAACAAAAAAGTATTTATTTAAAAGAAGAGAGGGGATCAGTGTAGCTAAGAAAATTGAAAGAAAGGCTTTAGAGAAGGAGGAATAAGTGCATCTAATAGTTCCTTTGGGTGTGAGTGGGGCTGGGGGGATTGCAACTCTCTGGATGAATCAGCTACAACTGATAACTTTTCAATTGCTAAAAGAGAACATCTGGTTGACCCAGCTTTGGCAATGAGAGCTTTTCACTAGGGAGTGCAGGGAAACTTGATTGGCAGTTTGTCCAAAGTGGCATATGAGTGTGGGAAGCAAAGTCAGGCACTATTAAGTACAGAAATGGGTATGAATGATAAAAAGTTAAAATAGGCCTATCTGTTGTTTTAAAAAGTTAAAACAACTGTCTCAGGGGCTTCAGCAAGACAAAGAATATTGGACTGCAGGAGCCCAGGCTTTGGGAAGGTAGCAGGTAACACTAGATGGCATCTGAGAGAGCAGAAGTAAGCAGTGTGCCAGAAGGATGGCCCCCAAATCCCATGCAGTGCACAATGTGACACTTTCTTTAGACTCCCACAAATCTTCAGGAAATCTTATTTCCTGACTGGAAGAGGTCCAGAGACATCCAAGTCATTCAAGATCCAGGGCAAATTATCCAGGTACTCAGAGTCTGAAAACAATGTTTGCACAGGAACACTTACATTTAAATTTACAGAAAGGAAAGCTTTGAAATATATGGGCAATATTTCATTTTAGAGATAAGGAAAGAAGTCTTGAGTTTGCATTTGATAGTAGTTCATAAGCTTTGAACGAATATTATGTGTACACAACTCTGATCTTGTTAAGGAAGTCAGGGCCTAATACGACATGATGAAGATTTGGGCCTACTTTTTCTTCTATTAGGTGCAGGATCTTTGGTCTAATTCCTAGGTCCTTCATTCACTTTGAGTTGAGTTTTATGCATGGTGAGAGATAGGGGCTTAATTTCATTTTGCTGCATATGGATTTCCAGTTTTCCCAGGATCATTTGTTGAAGAGGCTATCTTTTCTCCAATATATGTTTTTTGGCACCTTTGTCTACTATGAGATAAGTGTATTTATGTGGGTTTGTCTCTGTGTCCTCTATTCTGTACCATTGGTCTACAAGTCTATTTTGGTGCCAATACCATGCCATTTTTTGTTACTCTTGCTCTATAGTATAGTTTAAGGGCTGGAATTGTGATGCCACCTGCTTCACTCTTCTTGCTAAAGATTGCTTTAGCTATTGTGGGTCTCTTATTTTTCCAGATGAATTATTTTTAAGTCTTTATAAGCAAAGGAAATAAGTGCATGAATAGAGAGCCTACAGAATGGGAGAAAATCTTTGCCAGCTACTTCTCTAACAGGTGATTAATATCTAGAACATATAAAGAAATCAAAGAGCTTAACACCAAAACAACAAATATCTCAAAAGAACTAACTAGACATTTATCAAAAAAAGAAATACAAATGACCAACAAATATATGAAAAGGAATGTTAAGTGTTCCTAGCAATCAGGAAAATGCCAATCAAACTACACTGAGATTTCATCTCACTCCAGTTAGAATGGCAATCATCAAGAATACAAATAATAATAAATGCTGATGAGGATGTGAGGTAAAAGGTACACTCATACATTGTTGTGGGACTTCAAATTATTACAACCACTTTGGAAAGTAATATGGAGATTTCTCAAAAGATTAAGAATTGAATCATCATATGACTGAACTATCCCACTCCTTGATATTTATCCATTAGAACTAAAAGTCATCATACTATAGTGATACAAGCACATGAATATTTATAGTAGCACAATTCACAACAGCCAAGTTATGGAACCAGCCCAGGTGCCCTTCAACAGATGAATGGATAAGAAAATGTGGTACAAACACACAAGGAGTTTTACTCAGCCATAAAGAAGAATGAAATTATGGCATTTATTGGTAAATGAATGGAAATGGAGAAAATCATGCTAAGGGAAATAAGCTGGACTCAAAAAGTCAAGGATTGAGTGTTCTCTCTTATATGTGGAAGCTAGAGCAATTAAGGGAAAAAATAGAGTAAGGGGTCCCATTAAAATATAAGGGAATCAATGAAGTAGGGGAAGGGACTAAAGGGAAAGGGAAGAGGGGTAGGAAAAGGGAAGAATTGTGGAATGAAGTTGACCAAATTATTCTATGTATATGTATATGTATGTGTGTATATATATATATATATATATATATATATATATATATATATCATACTGAATTTCACCTGTATGTGTATATCTATTAAGCATCAATTTAAAAAGTGATAAAGAAACAACCAGTAGTAGAGAGAAGGAAAAAATTTTGTGGTAGGAAGGAGGGAAAAAGGCAATACAACAGACTAAAATGGAAACAACATATTCCATGCATGTATGATTAGGTCAAAACAAACCTCACTATTATGTATAGCCATAATGCACTAATAAAAAATATTTAAAATCTCCTTGTGAATCCCTGAACTATATGTGTGATATCACAAAAGTAAAAGAAAATTTTTTTCTGGAACATTCTCTTAGCCAACAGACTCAACAAATGATTTAAGGTTCTTTTTAGTTCAACCATTCCATAAAATTTGAGCTCTAACATTAAGCTTGCATTTGATCAGGGTTATATTAGTCTTGGCATTTAGAAAACAATGGTTGAATATTTATGTTGGCTATGTGAAATGAAAAAAAAAACTCTGATTGGCTGTTAAAATAATAAGATCTTGGAAACTCTTAAGCATTATTTTTAGCAGCCTAATGCTCTAGTTCTCTTGCAGCCATGAATCATCCAATGATGTTTACCTTGGGACAAGTTTCTCCAAAGCTAGGCATCATTGAATGGGGCCTGATTATAATAAATTGTCCTCCCTGTTTAAAAGAAATTATCTTTTGAAAGCATGCTAACTCTATCTTATGAAACCTGTAGATATATGAAAAAAATTGTTTCATTTCCCTCAAGCACTGAAACTTACTGGATATTATGTATCTTAATTATAAAACGTAAATCACTTCTGTATTAGAACTGTAACCTATCCAGTTAAGACAGATTATCTGATGATTTTTTAAAAAAATATCTGTCATTTTTAAATTGACACATGATGCTTTTACTTATTTATTCTCTGATGAATTTTTAAAATCCAAGTGAATTGTCCATAAAGACAGCCAGGTCTGAGAAAAAAAGTGTCCCCCCTCCTCTTACTCCATATCTATTCTGCTTAGAGTTATCTCCAACCTGATTCTTAGTCTAGCCAGGAGACAAAATCTCAGACCAGAATTGGACCAAATGATGTGCTGCTCCACATGAATGGTACTCCCCCACCTATTTACCTTAAGCATTTTTAAAATATTTATTTAAAGGGAGTGGTGGAAGTTCAAAAAGTTGGAGCTGAGGGCAGGCTCAGTCTTTCCTTAATGTCCATAGGCCATTCAACTCCAACTCCAACTTGCATAATCCACTCAGCAAAAGGAAATCTGTCCCGTTGTAGAGACAGTTTCTCAAAGTCTCTATTCCTTAGGCACACTCCTTGATAAGACCTTGATGTTTAAGGGGGAAAAAAAAAGTAGAGCCCAAAAGGAAACAAGGAGAAACCATGTTATTCTTTTCCTTACTGGTCCTTAAATCCTTTCAATGGGTTTTAGTTCTTTTCCTGTTAATAGGTGCAATCTTAGTTTTTATGTTCACTTGTAAATAATGTTTTAAAAGTCCTCCAGGAATTTCTGTTTAAACATCAATATCAGTAGTTAAAAATGCTCATTCCAATGGAAGAGTCAAAACTGCACATTTTCACATGTAAAGCTTCTCTCTTCCTTCAGATTGGACTCATTACAGCTGAAAATTTATAACAATAAAAAGGATACATGATCGACCTCTACTCTCCAGCTTGTACTTCTTGTAGAGTACTCCCTTCCCCTTAGACAGATTCTGACTACCCAGCTTCAGATCATTTGTAAGCAGTTGGTCCCCACTTTTGGGGATCCCAACAACTCTGCAGGCTGTCTGCATAGGCAAAATCCAAAGCAACCACTTGCCCATGCAGCCTTCTCTTATCAGTCATACCAAGGTGGGCTTTGGGAGACAGCTTCACCACATCACCCTCATAACCCTGAGGTCTCTACAGGGACCTCATAGCCATGGCTTGATTATAGACTGATTCAAGTCTTGGCTGAAAATCTGTGAGTCCTCCCAGAGCAAGGGGGAGATAAGAAGCCTTGTGAAACACTGCCACCAGGAAGCTTCTTGTCTGCCTTTCCATCTGGAGAGAGACAATCTCAAGATTATTTCTTATCCATCTCCCTAATTTCAGCTGAGCACAGGGCTCTCCCCGCTTCTGTGTACATCTATAAAACTGCTTGGCTAACACTTAAAACTGGGTTCTCACCAGCAGAATGGCTACTACTCCATCACCCCCTATTTTTATTTAGCGTCACCACCCCTAACCATCCTCTGGGATTAGAGTGTGGGGATGACACTGTGTTGATATTGCCGTTGCGGTAGTATGAACCCATCTGAAACCCATTGTGCTCATGGTCAGCTTACCAGCTGAATCTCTGAAAGTATTACAAGCCAAGCTAGTGATTTCCACAGTGGCCTTTTCCGATGGTGATGCTTCTTAGAAATGCCTAATCAATAGCCAGCAGCCAGCCAGCCACAATCTCTCATCTTCATACTAATCCAGTCATCGTTCCCTACAAACATCAGGGGCTTAAATCAAACTTTAGAAGTAGTTTTCCTTAAGCTCTTCTTCCTGGAAGTAGAGGTAAATATACTCTACCACTCCAACATGGCTGAGCATGGGAGAGTTGTGACATTCCAATAACATTGCACAAGAAGCACTATCCCAACCTCTTCAACTCAAACTTGTTTATATTTGCAAATGGATTTTTGCCTAAACCTGCAGAATTGGTTGACCTTCTTTGCATGACAATTTAGCACTTTATTTTGGGAATAGGAGCATAACTTGACATCTATAACCTATTGTGTTATTCTTAGCTTTTGAAGCCTCAGCTTAAAAGAAGACAAATAGTTCTAAGCAAACTCTTTGGCTGGTTGATCATCAACCCTAAATAGCCTATTCAATTTTTTCCTCCCAGTCACAGAAAATCTTCCTGGAAGAAATTCTGATGAATTTGTTACATTATTAGTGAGTCTTTATTACCCTTTACAGAGTGCAGTCCTAGGTAATATTCTAACTGTGCCAACCATGAACAGGTTGCCATGCTTTGTTTTAGACCAATAAGCAGGCAGATTTAATTTAGAGAATTTTTGAGGCCTACTGCTCTCTTGTCAGTTGCCTGTGAAGGCAAGAGTTAACCTTCTGAGCACATAAATCTCAATCATAAAGTTGTTGAGTTTATAACCCTTTTGCTTGCTTTGATTAAACAATTGCATAGTTTGAAAATTGCACAGAGCTTTTTAAAAACTTGAAGCCTTGCGAGATTTCATACACTTTATTTATCTTCAGCTAAATATGGAGGAACGAATCTTCTGAAGTGTCTGGCCCTGGAGGAATAAAACTATACAACAGCTGCTTTGATATTGGCACCTCTAGTGCCCCCTTTTGTTGCTTTCTGTCCCCATCCTGAACAGCTAAGGCTCATATATTTTTCCAAAGATCTCCATTCTCACAGCTGAGTCCTGGCTCTGAACTATACTGTTCCTACTTCCTACTAAAATTCAACTTTTATGTCTCTTGCTTGTTCTGATGAGTATTTGCTCTGAGTTTATAAGGAAAGTTTTGGTTTTCCTTGCTTGTTTTCTCTCTTCTACCCAAACTAAGAAATTCCCACTTTTCCATATAGATTATTTGGTATTTTTACAATGTGTATGCAAAAAGAGGAGGAGGAGTGGGACTGGAGGTAACAAATTAAGGAATTTACTTTAAAGCCACAATTGCCCATAGCAATAATGTATTATTAAGTTCCATCATTTTTCAACAATTAGACCCTAAGGGTAAAATTTCAGACACTAAAGCAGAATGTAAGAAGCAAACTTTCATATTGAACCAAAAAAGGTATATTCTTTCATTTATTTATTTATTTTTATTATTTTTTAAAAATTTGTTTTAATTAGTTACACATGACATTACAATGATCTTGACATATACATTTGAATCAGATGAGATATAATTTCTCATTTTTCTGAATGTACAGGTTGCAGAATCACATTGGTCATGCAGTCATGTATATACATACAGCAATAATAATGTCTATTTCATTCTGCTGTCCTTCCATCCCCCCTTCCCTGCCCTCCCCTCCCATCACTACTCTCTACCCAATCTAATTTGACCCACTTCTTTTTTTTCCCCCTTACATCGTCATACTTGTATTCTGTATAATGAAGGGGGTCTCCTTCCCTCTTCCATGCAATTCCCCTGCTCTCTCCCTTTCCCTCCCAACTCTATTCCCTATCTAGAGGTAATTTTCTTCTCATGCTCTTCCTTCCTACCCCATTTTGAGTCACCTCCCTTATATCAGAGAAGACATTCGGCATTTGAAAAACAGTATATTCTTACCAATTTTTTCCCTCCACTTAAGACAAGCTTTGCTGAAAAGCGCTCTCATAAGAACTTTCTATAAACCTTTTTATTTATTTGACAAAACATATACTTTTTGTAATGTCATTCACATACAAAATATATAATGATTACTGAACATCTATGAATTAGCACGTGCAATTCTAGGTATTTAACACACATTGATAGACATTTTAACTCTGATAAAATGATAGTTGGCTTTTCAATGTATTTTCTTCTTCTGGGATAATAATAGATGATTAGCCAAGCACATGGTTTTTCTACTTTGAGAATATTTCTCATCCAACCTTACAGGTAGGTGGCCAAATGACTAAGTTCTTCTCAAGAGAATATAAACAGAGTGACATCACTTGAATAAATAGTTTTTTGTGTTTTGTTTTATTTTGGTTTTTTGGCCTGGACTGTCTCTCTCTCTCTTTTCCTTTTTCCACTGTATGTAATGCAGTTGTGTCCATAAGCTGGTTTGGTCATTTGCAGAGAACAAGGATCTAGGGAATGGGAAAATCATGCAATGAAGAGTACCTGGGCTCCTGACTCTGTGGACCAGAAATGTCCATCTTGTGTGAACTGACATAATATTTTTCTCATTCTTATAACAGTTTATCCTTTATTCTAACTGACATCGAAACACAATTCTCCTTCTAAATACTGATATATATTTAGAAGTATATATATATATATTATATCACTGTTTCACAACAAGGAGATTATAGTTGAGATTAAGTGAAAGTATATTTAAATATAAAAGAAGCTACAGTTGGGAAGTGGGTGAACTAGGATTCAAGTTTATATTTAGTTCCAAAATCATGTAGTTTTCCACTCTTTATATATTTCTAATTAATTTCTCTATGCAACATGACCTAATTTATTTTTCTTAAGTCATAGGAACTTTTAAGGTATTCTCAAGTTTTATGCCAACATATGTATAACCCACATTTACATAGGAAAGAATTTATACACAAATTTTTCTCAATATTTTACATATTACATGATTTGATATAACCCATGTGGTTTTGTTGTAGAATGGTGTCATGAGAACTCATGATTCCCAGACATTTTAGTCTCAGGACTTCTTTATGTGTGAATTTATTGAGCACCCCTTCACTGCACACACTTACCAACTTTGTACAAATATGAGGTTGAAAGGAAATAAATATTTTAACAGATATTTTCAGATAATTGTGGATATTCTTCTATCCCACACCAAAACTCAACAAGTGGTTGCTACTTAAAGGGGAATCGCAATGGGGTTCTGAAACTATATAGTGGATTCTTGGGATTCTGTTGCATTAAAATGCATTGGTCTATCTTGAACTTTTGTGGGATCTTTAACCCATGTGTGATTTTGTAACCCATGTACTGGTCATTTGGAAAATACTGATCCACTGAAGTATGAAGACACATTTCATTATCTAATTTTTAAAAATCACATATTTATTATCACAACCAATTTCATCAGAAAAATCTTTTAAGTATTGGGAGGCTGGCAAGCTCAAGGTTCAAATACTTCAAATACGAATTTTCCAAAATGTTAAATTTCACTTGAAAGCTTGAATTTTATCACTGGCAACATGTAGCATAAATTATTCTCCTTCAAGTCATAGGCCCATTTTGTTCAGTTTGGAGACCATGTCTGCCAAATGCCCGAGTCTGAAAAAGGACAGTTTACCTGTTAATTGTTCTTTCAAGCAAAACGGTGTTCTGTGAAAAATGCTGGCTAGTTCAGCTCAAAATTCAACCAAAAGAGTGTTTTTCCACCAGTCATCATACATTGGTGTGCAGCAGTAGCACTTTACATACATTCTTGACATTTTGTCACATGGGTCACTCAAATGACACATGCCAAAGGATTAAGATTTCATAAAATAATTCTTACTACTTCATCAAGGACATTATTAAGTGAAACTGAGGGTTGAAAATATAGCTCAGTGGTAGAGTATTTGCTAGCATGAGTAGAGCCCTGGGTTCAATCCCCAGCAACACACACACACACACACACACACACACAGTCTGACTTGAGTAAAAATTTATAATTTCTTTTATAATGTGAGTATTTGGTGTTGGAGAGCATACTGACTTAAGCTAGTACAGCTTGGTGTCATTGCTTGAATTCTTACTGAATTGCACATCAGCAAAAACTCAATCATGGTGTAAAACAGCAAACAATGTCTTTGTGTTACTACAAAAATAATTTTGACCTTACTCAACTCCTGAAAGACTCAGGAACACCTTGAATCTGTGGACCATACTTGAACAATCTCTGCTGTAAAACAAACAAAAACATACAAACCCCAGGCAACAAAAAGATATTTTAAAATTAAAAAATAAAAATCTTTTGTGTATTTTTCTTCAGCACCATGCAAGAAACGCATAAGTCAGAACAAAGCATCTAAAAGTCATTTTCCCTTCAACCCAAAGCTTTTCTTCTGTAACAACTAGACTCTGGTACCTTTCTCTGCAGCGTCCCCTAAGAGCTCCTTCCCTAAGATCCTTTAGTCCTTCTCCATCTACATCTTACCTATGTTGTCATGTTACAGACTCAAAACTTTGTCAAACAGGAGAATAAGAAGTAGCAGATCATAACACTATAATACCTGACTTGTCAAAAATGCAAAAGAAAAAGTTAAATTATATATATATATATATATATATATATATAATCAAATATATAGCATTATATATATAATATCAAATACTATATATATGAATTCCATTTGTAACACCATGTACTGATCATTTGGAAAATATTGGTCCACTGAGGTATGAAGACACATTTCATTATCTAATTTAAAAAATCATATACTTATTATTATAACCAATTTCTTTTTTTATTGGTTGTTCAAAACATTACAAAGCTCTTGACATATCATATTTCATACATTAGATTCAAGTGGGTTATGAACTCCCATTTTTACCCCAAATACAGATTGCAGAATCACATCGGTTACACATCCACATTTTTACATAATGCCATATTAGTAACTGTTGTATTCTGCTACCTTTCCTATCCTCTACTATTCCCCCTCCCCTCCCCTCCCATCTTCTCTCTCTACCCCATCTACTGTAATTCATTTCTCTCCTTGGTTTTTTTTTCCATTCCCCTCACAACCTCTTATATGTAATTTTGTATAACAATGAAGGTCTACAACCAATTTCATCGGAAAAATCTTTAAGTATTGGGAGGCTGGCAAGCTCAAGGTTCAAATTTATATATTACACACAAACACACACACACACACACACACACACACATACACAGCCACATTAAAAAAAAAAAAAAAACTTTTGAGAAGCTGAGAGTATATACTATATCGAGTATTAACTGTCCATACTCAGCATGATCCCCACCCATCCAAACTTTCTTAGTTACCACACTGCCTCATCTAGATTCTTCTAGTACAAGTCATCCCAGGTACTATTTGGGAAACAGAAGAGAGGACAGCCATCATTCTTCCCCAGCACTGGCTGGTAGATGTCAGGGTAAATAGCAAGCATGAAGTTTATGGCTCTTTCTGGGTGAATTTTCTACATTTGGTCTTCAAGTTGCTGTGGTTTTAAAATGTGCTACATTTTATCACCAGTTGCTGTGGTTCCTGGATTTCCAAATTTCCTCAAAGCCAGCAATATGTTTTCATGAACTTTAATTGTCACAGTCATACCAATAGCTTTGTTAAGTTTGTAATTCCCTTTGTATTTGATCATCCCTTCCTGCTACAGTTTAGAGAGGTAAGTGCTTTCCTGGAAAAGTCCTGATAGCCATTTAGTTCCAGAAGTTGTTCTGGTATGCAGACACCTAGGATTTAGTGATTTTGTTAGATTGAAGAACAATTACAATGTCAATGCAATATGGAATAGCTGAGTCTGGAAATTGGTGGCAAGATTATCATCTATTGCTTTCTGGAGTGAAGGGTTTATTGTAGAAAAGACTTAGAAAGAGTATTAATTATTACAATAGGATTTTAAGAGGAAATAAGGACCAAAAGGATGACGGAATGGGTTGTCTGCCTCTAAATAAAAGGTTAGGATTTCACATTCTCTGCTCAAAAAGACAGAGAACTTCTAGGACTTCTCTAAAAATATCTCTTATAGCCATATGGCTAATGTAAAAAGTTTTTTCATCTTGTACGTTGTATAATTATAACCCAAATGGAATTCACAGACTTGCCAGGTCTCTTATGTAAAAGTTAGGGCATTGATTGGGAATGAGCAAAAATTGGAATGAGAACATTTGGGTGGATTCCAATAACTCTGAGAATCACAAAGTTCTAAATCCCACTGAGCTTCCTTTCTTCCCTCTTTTAGAATTTTTGCCCTTGCATAAAGACCCTGAAACAATTACCTTGTCCATGATATAGTTGTGATCTACCTCTACCACTTCTTATTGCTCCCAGACTATTAACTAGAGTCAGAGAACAGCAGACCCTGGGAGAATAAGTACAGAGTCTAATCCAGGAGGCTATAATGTTTATATTGGAGAATTCAAAGATTACATTGGAGAATTCAAAGATTTATATTATCAAAAACCCAGAAAAATATTTGTAAGAGTGCAAGTTAATGATTTTAGACATGAGAGGAAGAAACATAATTTTGGACATGGCCAAGTGTGTTACTGTGTGCAGTTATCATAGATTCTAGATGCAATATTTAGTTTAAGTGCCTGAAAAAACTTTTAAGAGAAAATTTTCCAATTGGCTGACTAAAACCAAGGCTCAACAATGGCCTTAATTAAGTGAAATTGACAAAAAGAAGTAAAATTTGTAAAAGAATAAATTCAAAGGATTTTATCTAAAATTGTTGGTGTGTGTCAATCACATATTACCTGCTCATCCATTCTAGACTATGATCCTAAAGACAGCCCAGAAGGCAATTCTATCATAAAGGCATTGAGGAATCACTAGAAGAGGGAGTGCTAGATTCTTCAAAATCTCAGAGGTATTCTTTTGCAGATTAGATATGGTTGTGCAATATAACACTATTTAGATGTGCTACCAGAAGTTGCAGAGGCCAGTTGACAGGAGTTGGCTACCATAGACAAGGCAGCTCAGATTATTGTACTGGATAACAGGCCAGAGTCCTGATCCAAATGATTTTACCCAGAGAGATCTTTGGCGGTGGCTTTTTTTTTCTTTTAATCATAGTGTTTCTAGGACTAATATCTTCAAAGTCTTAGTTCATTTGTAAAATTTTAAATAATGTCCACCTTAAATAGCCACAGTGGAGAATCATGAACTCTCAGTTCTCTAAAATGAGACAGTTAGTAGGGTCTCTTAAGAGAAAAGGAGTCTGGTACCGCTTAAGGAAGGACTCTTTGATGTTACAACAAGAACATACTACAAAATTTTCTTTGGCTTTCTCCAAAAGGAAATACACCAATGTATTAGGGTGACAATACTTTGAGGAAAGGAAAATACCCAGGCATATCTAGGTTTTTGGTCACTGGCTCTAAAATGACAAATCTTTAGACGACCCTCTCAATTGTAAGTTCTACCAATTTGAGTGGAAACTTAAGACTTTCAGATAGTAAGTGGAATCCTAGCTTGGATCTATTTCCCAATGGATCTATAAAACTTGTCTTGTTATTTTCCCAGTTTCCCCAAAACATGTTTGCTAACTGGCAGATCCTTATTTATAGCCTTTAAGAGAGGGCTATTGTAATGGTAAAGACTAAGAGGAACTCCTAGAATTGCTCCCTTTCTATTTAAGTAATAAATAGTAATTTATAATCCTGGGGACTTTGAGGGATTAATAACATCACCAAAAACTTGAAAGTTGCAAGGATGGTGGTTTCTATCACATTTGTACAAATCTCCCCCTAAATGTCTTGTGGCAGAAGAAAGATGTGTTTTGGGAAATAACAGTGGATTATTACAAACTCAATCAGGTTGTGATACTAATTATACTTACTGACTTTACTACTGCTGTCTGTTTTTTTAGGGCATATCAATGCATCCTCCACCATTAGGTATACCACTATTGATCTGGAGATACTTTCTTGTCTATACTTTAATTCATCAAGACCACTTGTAGCCAATGGAAATGCTGTGTTAAATCTCTGAAAAATCCAGATAAGAGAGTTATATCCAGACCCTTGGATTTTAAGAGCAAAAATATGCTGTCTTTCACAGATAGTTCCTTTTGGGCAATAACTTCTTATAGCACAACTGGATCCACATAGAGACTGAACATAGCCCATTAAACAACCATGATGAACTAGAAGTTATATAATGTCACAGACTTGGGTATGGGCGTCAGAACTGTGTAATCAAGTGGAAAAAGCAGTATAAACAAGATCAGGCTCAAATAGACCTCAAACACACAAATACGCTACACAAGCAGGTGATTCCCATGTTACCTATTCCTGCTGTTTTAGTACCTCTTCTCCCTTTATTCACACCTATAGCCCTATGGTCAGTTGACAGAGAAAGAAACAACTTGGTCCTGATTCTGCCAGTGCACTACCCCAAAATGGAGTGGTATTACATTTCAGCCATATTTGTGGTTGGTCCAGAAGTGCAAATGAAAATGGAATAAGATGGCTATAGAAAGGTGCTATTAAAAGGATGGGAACACTGGAAGTGGTGGTATGTGTTTGTTGTTCCAGCTACTTGGGAGGCAAAAGTGGAAATATTGCTTGAGTCCAAGAGTTCAAGACAGCCTGAACAACATAGTGAAAGCCTGATTCAAAAAAAAAAAGGGGGGGGGGAGAGACACTTATATTAGTCTTCCTGATGCATATACAAAATAAACAAATTATATTTTATGTATCAGAGGTTAAGATTCCAGCATTATCACCCACTCATCACTACCCCCTTCCATGGCACTAATTCTGGATACCATTTATTCATTAATAGTCACTAATGCTCTCTCACCTGAGGACTTCTCTCAATATGGTTCTTCTAGGTGACATTTATAACCCTACCCATTGATTGACTGGATTTTCCATCATTTTCATCCTTTTTTTTTTTTGCCTATAAAATTTAACCTATTTCTCCTCCCCATCCTGCTCTTTACACCTACACCCCCTAAACAGAGAGCCTAAAATTCAAATGCTAAGAGATTATGCAAGTGACCCAAATGAATGACAAAGGCCTAATAGTTGCATTTTTAATTACATAATATTATTTTTACTTCTTTAAAGGAATATGCTCTCATTTTTTCTAAAATATGATCCTTTGGATGCTTCTTTTCCTACTTCTGATACAGACATGGGCACAAAAAATATTTCTCTAGTATATTTTGAACTATGTAAATGGCCATTAAGATGCATCCTCAGCTGTCAGCAACAAAGAAGAACTGTTAAGGACTATGGCAACTGAAAAATCTCATACCCCCTTAAAATGAAGAAGCTGCCACTCAGTGTCAGGTGACTGCAGGAATGAGGGACTCATGGGGTCAGAAGTGATTTTTCTGTAGAAACTGGAAATTCAGATCTCTATGTAAAAATCTCACAATTCCAAGTTTAGTCTTAAATTTGCTAATATAATGTGCCAATCAGAAATTAAAGGAATCTATAGGCAAGGTGGGCATTCAGTCAATAACCTGCAACTTCTGTTGGTGGTACCCCGAGTCTTTGAAGGCAAGGTGTGAGTCTTACTTGTGTACATAAGCTAAGGATAATTTCTGTCTCACAATAACATCTCATTAAATATTTTTTTTACCTTTAGTTAAGTTTTAAAAATCTAAAATTATGTATTGTCAAATTCTACAGCTAGAAATTCTTAAAAAGAAGATTTCCACCTTGATTTATAAACACCCCAGAGCCTAGCATATCATTTACACATAATAGAGACTCAAACACACTTTGAATTGTTGGAAGGAAGCACATCTAATGTCCATAAGACAGAAGATTTTAATAAGGAGAGTTGGGTGAAGAGAGAGATTAAATGCTGCCCTCAGGAGGTTTAATGGAGCATCTCAGTGATTTTGGAACAATGTGAGAACCCTGAGACTTTAAGGGAGGTGGTAACTCAGTAAACCCTGTATACATGCCATCTGTGGCCAAGGGTCACTGTGAGGCTCTGCTTCTGTGACACAGGTAGCACCGTGGCTGCCACTGCTAGACATGAGTTTTCAGGAAGTCTGCTAATTTATGATGGTCACTGGAAACACAGCTTTGAACGTTCAAACAGAACAATATGAAGAGTTTTGTAGAAAAGGCTAAAGAAATAAATAGATTAGCTTTTTGAATTTTGCAAGTTGAAAAAAAAAGTCTAGAGCTATACATGTTTTCAGTGATTAATAATCCAAAAACAATTGTTTTAAAATCATGATTAGCAAACAGTACATTTATAAGGGAAATCAGATAATTAATAGCTACATAGCCATTCATGTACATTACTGCTGTATGATGTGACTTAAAAAATGAAGACAAAACTATTTTATATGAACTAAAAAAAGAATAATAATTTGCTGAGTCAATATTAAGTTGTACCCAATTTATTTTTAAAAAGATCAATTGTAAATACTTCCTATTAAATTATTATGCCATATATCGAGTTATGTGTTTGCTTTGTCTAGTATGTAATAAAATTACTTTGAAAAATTTAGTTCCAAATGTCATTTTATAGGACTTTAGATCTTATTTCTTTCAAATATAGAGCACCCTACACCTTCCAAGATGCATTCCTAATTTTACACTGATCAAGAAAATATTCATCTGTACACAGAATTAGACAATAGTTTCTAGCATATGAAATTAGAGTAAAATATTTAATAATCCACAATTAGTGGTGTTATCTTATAAATTGGCCTATATATCCAATAAAACTTATTTAATAAATAAATATTTACAGAGTGCCTACTATGAGTTGAATATTGCAGGCAATGGGACTGTATCAGTGAATAGACCAAAAGAGTTGGAGCTTAAATTCTAAACACTTGTGCTATTAACATCCCCATTTTGCATTTTTTACGTATCACATATTCTATTTTTTACGTATCACATATTCATATTTATAATCACATATTGCTTTTAATTATGTATAATTATGATTATAAAACATAGTTCTTCTTAAAGTACTTTCAAATACATTCTCCGTTATTTTTCATACTTCCCTGGTCTTGAAGTAAGTTTGGCAGATGTTATTATCTCAACATTGCAGATGAAGAAGCCATAGATAATCTATTCTACAGACAGAGGTCAATGTCCTGGGACAGTTCCATCTCTCCAAACTACACAGTTGTGAAAGTACGAGGAGACAGAGTCAGAGGCTGAATAAAGGAAGCTTGAAATAGTTGTCATGGAGAAAGAAAGACAGAAAGTGCTAAGTGGAGAAACATTAAGAATGCAGGAGCGGCTGAGATTGAGGTTGTAGCAGTCACTGGCACTCTGTTCTTTTCTTTCCTAGGACCTAAATAAGAGTGCACTTCTCCAGCCCCTTGAACTTGGATAGATAGAGCAACTTGAATTCCTTTGGCCAACGATGGAGGAACAGCAGCCTTTTGCTGGCTGCAGTGACTGTGGATAGGGAGTTGAAGCAGAGCCTTTATCCTCATGAGTCGCTGTGATGAGCAGGGTCCCTGTCAACCCATTCGGGACTTATAGTATAAATAAGAAATAAACTTGTATTCTGTCAAGCCCTTGATATTTGAGATTTATTGTGTTTATGTATTTATTTGTTTCAACTTGATTGTTACCACAGTATAACCTGGTCCACTTTGATTAATGAAAATCACAGACTTATACTGATGTCCGTTCATCTTTTTCTACCACTGTGTTCAGAATCTCTAATACAGGCACAGAAAGAAGAAATTGAATTCATCTGGGTCTCAGATTTTTGTCAGGTTATTGCAATAAAATGGATTTTAAGATTTTGTCAAGAGAACGATTAAAACTGTAAACCATAAATCTAAGTTTGATTGGGAGCTGGTTAAAGCAAGGAAAGGCCAGGAAGTAAAGAGAATGTAGACGGGTCAGAGACTGGATATTTCAATAAGGTGGATTATCATTTATAGAGGAGTAAGGTAAGGATCAAGGTTTTAAAAATAAGAAACTGTGAATGAAGCATAGAGTGATTTCATTGTAGATTTTGGAAGGTTCTGAGAAAACACCAGGTCATGACAAGGTACAAGATATGAAAATGGAGCTAAATGGATCAGCCAGAGAGATGTATGAATAAACAGTGGTCATGAAACTTGAGAGGCCATGAGCTGGACAGGCAAGCCAAAGGCACGAATTCACCAGAACGGTGGCACGAATTGGGCTAGAAAAGGAGTTATCTGCCAAAGTCATCAGCTAATGAATGGGGATGAGCCGCGGACGGGGACTGTATCTAGTTATCAGAAGCTAGAAGACATTTTCCCTTACAAGAGATTATAAGCAGAAATATGTGAGCTATAGACTCTGCCTTCCAATTCTGAGCTTCACAGGATGTGGGAGAGAAAAAGCATCTTCTACTCAAGAAGGTTGTTGGCCAAGTGTTTTTTAAGGTGACAACATATTACTGTGGAGGTGAAAAGACTGAAGGAGAGTTGATTGAAAAAGTTCAGGATGAAGGATATGATCTAGGGCCTTGGAGTAAGACTAAAAGGCTCAAGAAAAGAGTCTGGTGTATGTGAGGAAGAATAGAAGATTACATTAGGGAGAAGAAGGAAAAGGCATTATTATGATGAAAGTTAAGGAGTAAAGAATGGCCAGAAACATGTCCTTGGGCAGTGACTAAGGAAAAAGGATACTAGTTCTTAGGGATGTGAAGAGGTTGCAGCCAGTGAGGACAGCGTACATTCAGGGTCTCTTATACCCAATTACAGGCTAGTTGAGAGGACTAGTAGTTATGCTCTAGAAATGTACATTTCTTTTTTTGCAAGTGTGGGTCTCATACAGGCTTGAAGTCTCTATCTGTCAAGGGTTGCTCCCAGAACACTGATCGGTGTTTCATCCAATCTCATAGAAAATATTCAGAAAAGTGTTGAGGACTTTTTAAAAATAAATTAATTAATTTGTTTGTTTGTTTATTTATTTATTTTTGCACTGGTTGCTAGAAGACATTCTCCAAAACCATTCAGGTTGAAGATGATTCATCTAAATCCCTCATTTATTAGATGAGAAAACTGAGGCCCTAAGAATTGTGTAGACTGAATCTATTTGTCACACTGTTGAGTATAGATCCCAGGTCTCCTGTCCCTTGTACTCCTTCCACCTAAATATCCAGGCTCCTAGAAGAGCAATTGCTGGTCATTGTCACATAGCAATGAATATTCACAGCTAATGCTTATTGAGAACTTATCAAAAACCAAGTCTTGTACAATGCATTTAATTCTTCTATAAACTTTATGATACAGTACTATCATTATCCCCATTCTACATATGTAGACACTAAGGATCAGAAAAGTTACGTAACCAATATCACACAATTACAAAGTGTCAGATCTGGGGTTTGAACTTGGATTATTCTATTCCAGAGTCCTCACTCTTAGCCAATATAATATGCTTTATCATCATCATCATATATGTTATGACTTGCCCATCTCCTTTTCTTTAATAGTATTAGAAAACTAGCAGCCTGTTACCCCCTTGGTAAATAATTCCATGTGCTCATACCTGGTCTGCTCTGATACCTATTTTCCTTGAGTATGCAAACACCTATTTTAGGACTGGCTCTTTCTGATCATCCCTTGGCTCTCAGCTTCTGGATCTATCCACCTTCAGGAAATAGTGTGTGAAAGAAGAAGGTGCATGAAAGTACTACAAATGTGAAACACTAGGTTTGTAAAATTGTTTTGATTTCTGACATTACCAACATCATCTGAGAAAGGCATCTGCCTTTGCTTTCATTGTAAGAAAGTGGAGGGTGGTTTTAGAGCTACTTGCACTGGGGAAATTTTAGGTAGCCATCTCAATTTACCAGTTTTGAGAATAGTAATATTGAAATTAGCTTTAGGATAAAACTTGGAGATGGTGGAACAGGCAGGCACACACCAAAGATGCATGTTCTTCCCTACAGGTTGACCTGCTTCGTGGAACCCAGTAGTGCTTACTCAGCAAACTTTAATGATTTCTTCTGTGTTTCAGGCAGATCCTAGCTGCCCTTTGGCAAATCATGTTCTCAGTGGACATACCAAAAGTAGGTAAACAGAAACTTGTGATGCCATGTGGTAATTTCTGCAAGGCTCACACATGTAGGATGCTAGGGCAACCCAGAGGAGGAATTTGAGCATCCTTATAAGCTTCCTTTCTAGAAATGACATGAAACCATAATAACACTGAAGCAACCATTTTCCTTGAGAGAAGTAGAAGAGCCACAACCATTGGGCAATTTGTTATGTTTTATTCTCTGGGATAGGCAAGGTCACATTTCTTTTTTTTTTTTTCTTTAATCACAAATCAGTGTTTGCACGCAGGTCTGGGTAGTTATAGAACACAGTAGAAGAAAATTGGTAAGGCAAGGTGCTAAATCCATTCCTCTGGCCTTGTGATGATTAATAAAGTTACTCTCTTTTGTTTCCCTGCCTCTCTGAGGCAGTGCAGGATTACCTGTGAATTGTTTTAATGATGTGCTGTTTTGTTCTTTTGGAGTACTCCATACTTTAGGTGTCAATTCACCTTTTCCTTTCATAAAGGAGAGTCAGGAAAAAGAACAAGGAAAATGGCTGAACAATTGAAAAAACAGCATATTGAAAACGTCATGGCACCACCACATCCTATTTTAATTCCTAAATGTTTTAGACATTGTAAGTCATTTTTGACACTCTATGCTACTGACAAATACTAAAAAGGGGGTGGGAAAGGGCACACATTATTAATCTGCTTGTAAAACCTGATGATAGAAGTAGGAAATGGTACCCAATTAATCCATTAGTTTTTTCACATTTTCATTTGGAAGCCTGCTTTGGAATTGTTTTTCTGTGAGAAAAGGCAATGGTTATAACCTAGTGATGTCTACCACAGTGATACAGAAGTAACTATGCATCCCTCTAAGTAAGTTGATGTTTTAACCTTAATTTTTTTCTTCTTCCTAGTTCTCATCCAGCATGTGCTTCATAAGGGGTTTAGTTTCAGGAAATTTTAAACTAGCACATTGATAATTAACATTTGGCCAGTGTTGTCACTATACAAAATTATCACAGCAGACACTGTTGCTTACGCAGCCTCCTCTCCCTTGCTTTCTCCACCAGAGGCTGCAAAGACAGTAATTGTTCAACCGCCATTGGAGGGAGGGATAGTAATGTCCTCCAGTTCTGGGCTACAAGATGCAAGTGAATTCTACCAGGATAGTTCTAGGAAGAAGGAAGCAGGAAAAGCCAATGTATCCTCTCCTTTCTCTCTGCAATGGAACTTAGGAATGATTTCTAGAGGTCTAGTAGCTATGTTATAACCAATAGCCATGGTTGTGAAGCAATTAGCCAACTCACTAAGGAAGATGGGATGAGAGATAAGAGAATCCTGAGCCACTGACACCCAAGAGCTGGAATCCTGCCTACCTACCTGTGAGAACTGAATGAACTCCTGTGTGCTTAAGGTATGGGAATTTTGATTTTCTACTACTTGTAGCTGAAAAGTCTTCCTAACAGATAAAGTACTCTATGAACAATTTCTTATTTTAGCCTCAGGAGGAGCCTGTGTAGTAGATATTTATTATGTCTGTGTTCTGAGAAAGGGAAATTCGAGAAGTTTCAGTTAACATGACACATCTGGAACAAGATTAGCCAGAACTTAGTTCTTAGAAAGTTCAAATGCTCTGTAATTTTTCCACCAGTCCCTTGGCCTGATCTGGAATAATAGTTTAAACTTACATTGGAAGGAAACGCAAATGATCAATTAGTAACTTGTTGGAGCGATATCAGTTTATCCTCTTCCTCTTCTGCTGCCTTTTTGGGGTGCCATGTATATATAATATTTTTTTTTGCAAAATTAAACAACATAGCATTAAATTAGGACTAGGAATAGAAACAATGTCTCTGAATGTGGTAAATGCCAATCAACTCTTCTCATAACCAGGAATGTGGGCATTGTTATGAATATATCTTATTGAAGGTCATCAAAATGAGCAGTCCAAAGGAGGAATGTTTCATTCTATGTTGGACATTACTGGTACCCTGTCTAGATCCTTTTCCTCTCCTTTTGCCTTCAAAGCAAGGTGTCTGAGTGCCCGCCCATCTTCCCTGTGAATGAAGAGGGAGGAACTATCTCCCATTCTAGGAATTCTCCATTCCTTCAGCTGCTCAATTTCTTGTGCCAGTGATTGGCCTCAGGGCAGACACGTGACCTACTCCTGACTAATAAGACTTGAGAAAAAAAATCTTCTAGAGAAGACAACTTCCTCTTTCTACATCTCTGGCTGTAAATCCTATCCCATTACCAGACAAAGCCAATTTACAATGAATGTCAGAGTAAAAGAAAAAAAATTAAAAGAACCTGGATGCTTGATGATAATGTTGGGCTGAATTCAGCACTGAAGCATCCCCAACTTTGGGCTTCTTATTGGGCCAAACACCATGTTTTTTATCATTTAAGTAAAATTGATTCAGCCTATGATATGGTATCTGACTGTACAGTTTCCTGTTCTCAGTGGAGATTTGAACCAATTAGGAAGCACAGCAGGTTAACTGCCCCTTAGAACCACCCAGCCTCAGGTGAGACCTGAAGATGTCCCTGGGCACAGTTCTTCTAGGTGGTCTGAGCAATCCTTACTGCTCTACACAATAGCTACAGCTATTTCCCTGGCTGGAGAAATCCAGCAAAAACAAATAAAAAAAAAAGAAACTAATTAATGGGAAGTAGAATTTCTTAAAATAAAATTTCTTAAATTACTGCTGTTAACTGAATAGTTCTGGAGCCTGTGTCTTATTGTGCACTAAGTCTAAACAGTTCAGCTTTTTAAGAATGCACAGTGCTTTGGTCTTTCACTTTCTGGATAAAAGGAAGTATACAGTATGAGTTACAATATGAGTCTGGTTTTGAGTGCAAGCTGCAGGATTATGATTCCATTTCTATCATTAGCATGATGACAGGGTGATGTTGAGCAAGTTATTTTGCTTTTCTATGCCTCAGTTTCTCTACCTGTAAGATGGGTAAAATAATAGCACTTTATATAAGAGGCATAAAAGCAGCAAACATACTGGTCTTTTATGAGGATCTAATAATTCTTTATCATGTAGTAGGTGATATGTACTTTTTAGCTACTATCATTATTCGCAGACTGAATTGCAAGCATCTTCTTCTTCCTTATCCTCTTGGGAGACAATTAGTCTTGCATTCATTAAACCCTAAATTAAGGCTGCTTAAGTTTGGATTTTCCATGCCTCTATCTGGAAAATTTTGATGCTAATATGATTGATTACCTTTTAACAATCTATTCCATGTCAGGAGAAAATAATATCTTGAAACTAAATTATTCTATGTCCTGCTTTTATAATTAATACCATTCCTACTAATAACATTACTACTAAAAATGCTTTCAATCATAGAATACTTACAATTGTGACTTGGTAAGTAAATCTTGGATTACCTTAATTCTAATTTTTAAGGTTGTATAAATGATAATTGATTTCAGTAAATGAATACAGTAAATTTTCTCACTTTGGCTCATATTTCTCAGTGACTCACTGTTCTTGTGGTCGCTATCATTCACTGCACGCTGTAATTTCAAATTTTCCCCTCAAAATGCAACCATGACCCTGACGAATGCTTTCTCACTAGGGTGCCTTTCCTCAACACTCTAACAGTTTATTTTTCTTTGCATATAATTAAATTTTACTCTTTTGAGAAAATTATCTCTAAATATCCTGCAAAGAAAAGAACGAGAAGGAAAATTACAGTGCCTATGTTTTATTAGCCTTTGAGCTGCAGAATTCTAGAGCAGAATAAATGCTTTTATTTGTTACTGGCTCCTTATCAGTAGAAAACAGTGCTCACACTTTCTGATAAGGCCTTTGGATATTTTGGTGTTTAAGCCATAATTACATTGTAAAGATTAATCTCTAATTTTCTTGCTTAGATTTGTTCTTTGATATACTTTCACTTCATTTTTTTCCATAGATGCTTAACTATAAATTAACTAAGTACTAAAATTTTTGTCTGTCATAAAAGCTTTTGTTTTATTCACTCAAATTTTACTGATTAGCCTGTTATATCACGTGGTGACATTAAGCAGAGGTGACATAAAAGTGAAGAGAGTACAGACTCTATTTTCTATAATTTTTATAATTAATAGCAATATTAGTAATGATAATATGTATAACCACCTCTTATCAGAGTTAAAAATTATATCTTAAATAATACTTAAATAAAATATAAATTTATTTAAATGAATACCTTCTAAAGAAATGTCTTTTTCTAAAGGAAAATAAAGGTGGGGGTGGATTTCATGGTACTCAAAGGGAGATTAGTAAAGGAAATGGACCAAAGAGTGAAAGGTGGGGAAGGAGGGGGGAAGTGCTGGGGAGTGATATTGGCCAAATTATAGTTACATTGTGTGCATGTATGAATATGTAACTACAAATCCCGTCATTATGTATAATATAATGCACCAATAAAAAATGTGGAAAAAATCCCTAAAATCACACAATAAAAGAAATAAAGTAATACCTTTTCCAAAGTGTTAAAATAAAAACAAAACTGTTACATTTAAACATTCTCAAAGGAAAAGCAGGGACCAATTTAAGAATGATCCTTAGCAGAGCCTGGTGGCGCATGCCCATAATCCCAGCATCTTGGTAGGCTGAGGCAAGAGAATAATGACTTCAAATCCAGCCTCAGCAAAAGCAAGTCTCTAAGCAACTCAGTGAGACCCTGTCTCAAATAAAATACAAATTAGGTCTGGGCATGTGGCTCAGTGGCTGAGTGCCCCTAAGTTCAATCCTTGGTACCCACCCAACATACCAAAAAAAGAATGATCCTTAAATTTGTGGAGGTACAAGACTGGTTCCCTCTGTGAAAGGGAGAAATTCCATTCATGTTAAAATGACAAGACTGAAAAGGTGGAATAGCACTAAAATAATGCAACAGACACATGATCACTTGTTTATGACAAGGGGAACCGTGTCATAAACGTTGCAAAGTTCATTGTTTTGCTTTTTTTTTTTTTAAGGGAGAGAGCAAAATAGCAACATGTTCCATAAGACAGACCAGGGCTAGGGAGATGCAGTAGATAAAACAACATGAGATTATCTTTGAAAGATGTAGAACATTAATTAAATTCATCATCCTGACAGCAAAAGAAAAAGTAGCTTCAGGCACAGGTTTAACCCTGGAATTCTGGAAGGAAAGCAGCCCAGGGCATTCAACTTTAGAGGAAGGAAGAGAAAACTGGTTGGCCATGATGGTGAAGAAGAGCTCATTTGTGGGGCATCTGCTTTGTGGCAGGCACTGTGCTCAGCATTTACTTATCTCTTCATTCACTGCTCTGGTCTTCAGAGACCATCACTACTAATGTTTTACCATGGGGAAACAGGAGCAGAATCGCAGTGACATTTGTGCAAGGTCATCATCAGATCTTAACCTGCAGTTTGGAAACTCCTAAGCATCTCTCATTTGGTACCTTCAGAGCATCTCCCTGCCTTCTTCCCATCTCACATTTCTGTATGCTGTGGCTACCCTTCCAGGTTCAGCCAGAGCCACTAATGAGGCATTTAGGGCATCCAATGCCCTCTCTGGCTGTAGGAATTTATCTCTGCTTATGCAATGAACAGATACATCCTTACTCCCATTGAAGCACTATCATGTTTCCTGAAGACAACCAATAATGTTCAGGGGTTGATCACAGTCTGTGAATTGAGAGTTAATGATAAAACGTTGTCAATAATATTACTTTGAATTTACAGAGAACCTTTCGTCTCAAAGGGCTTTGTAGTTACAAGATGAATGATTGCCTAGATTTTTAGCAAGCTCTATGTTGGAGTTGAGAAAATAAATTTAGTTATGGATTTCCATACCATATTTTATATGGAGTATGTTTATAATAATTCCTACTTCCCATCCCGTACCTTTCCCATACTCTTATTTCAGTATGTGTTAAAATGGTCCAGTGATTCTTTCAGTTGTTTGGCATCATATTTCCACACATTTAAAGTTTCTATAAATTAACAATAACAACAAAAATAATAACAACTAAAGTTTGTAATTTTAATTATAGTTTGTAACTTTTTAATTATAGTTCTCTCTTCCAGGCAGAAAAGAATATTGTTTCATTTTTCAAATGGAAAAACTAAAGTAGAAGAGTTCGGTGAGATATTCAGGTTTCCAAAACCAAGAGTCAAACCTGATCCATCTAACTATGCATCATGAAATCTTTCTCCTGCCCCTCGATGCCCTCACTTTCCAGAGTATAATTTATGAGTTAGATCATGAGTTGGCTCCTAAAGTCAGGGATGGTGCCTGGAAATGGATAGGTATTCCAAACTACTCATTTAATGACCAAATAGATGAATAGAAAAGTATTTTTACTTAGATTGTTTCCATTTAGTTCATTTCCATATTACATATCATAAGCACTTTCCTTTCATAAGTAGAGGTCTACCTATGTAGAAAGAAAATGAGGTCTACAGAGGTTAATTAAGTGCCTGAAGCCCTACAAGTGATTTAGTAACAGAAATAAAAACACTGAACTCCAGTGCTTCCACATCTGGGCCAATCTTTGACTTTCTCAGTGTAAGATGTCTTTCCAGGCTGTTCTGATTTTTTAGGGGTCAAACTCTCCTGGTCATGGTAACCAGGATGTGTTTTCTCTCTGGTATGACTAGCTCAAAACACATTTAAAATAAATGCATGATACATACTATATATAAGAGGGTAGTATTCATTGTGGACCATTTTCCATTTGAATCTCAACATCTCAACCTAATTGGTTGTCATAAGGATTGTTAATGACCAACTTTCAGGCAAACAACTCCATTTTAAATATCGCACAAAAAAAATTGATGGTAAAAAGAACAAGATAGAGTTTTTTTAAATAAAGCTGAATAATTCATCTCGTGTAATTACACATCAATAGAGGCAAACATTTAAGTGTGAGACATTATTTAGTTTTGTGTAACAAGTAGTAAAACATATAATAAATACTGCTTTAAAAAAATGTCCAGTTCTAGAAAGCATAAAGACTCATATGTTACTAACAGTAGAGGAAAAGTGCATCTTTTTTTATAAATAGGTAATAAAATCTTATCTTAATGGAATAAGTAGCAATCGAATGATCCAAATCAATTTCTTGAACAAAAAAGCTGCTTTGGATATGTATCCAAGTAGCTCATTGCAGCACTAGTCACAGTAGCCAAGACAAAGAAGCAATCTAAGTGTCCATGACCAGTTGAATGGACAAAGAAACTGTGGTACCTATGAATGATAGAGAACCATTCAACCTTTAAAAAGAAGGAAGTTCTTTCATTTATAACAACATGATTGACCCCAGAGCATATTAAGTGAAATAAGCCCATTACAGAAAGAGAAATACCATATGATCTCACATGTATGAGGAATCTAAAAATGTCAATTTCATAGAAGTGGTAGAATGGTAGCTACCTGGGACTGGAAAGATGGAGGTTTGGGGGATTGGGAGAAAGTCAAATCATATGAAATTGTATTTGGACATGAAGAATAAGTACAAGAGCACTTTTGTACAACATGGTGACTATAATTATTAACAATGCCTCGTATACTTGAAAATTGCTAAAAGAATAGATTTTATGTGTTTTCGTCACAAAATATATATATATAAGTATGTGAGGTAATACATATATTAGAAATCCTGGATTTAGCAAGTACATAATATATACATATTTTAAAATATCATGTCATATACCATAAGTATACACAATTTAAAATAATCATAAATAGAAGTTAAAAATTTATTCCAAAATTTTATTAAACATAGCATTTTACTTCGTGATGAAGCATAATAAATTTAGCATTTCTTCTTTTCCTTTTATTAGAGAATTAGAATTTACAAACAGAATAAATGCTACGTATCTCCCATACTCAATGATTTGCTTTCATGCCAGTCATTTTCATGTTCATTTCACTGTCACTTCTATTACAAATGGTGTCCTGTAAAAATGGGATTTTACTATTTTATCAAAAGAAAGCAATTTCATTTTCTACCTCGGAGAGAATCCAATGCAAAATAGAGCTAGCATAATTACATACATACTTTTATAACTTCAATATCATAATATTTTGATTTTGCTTTACATCACACACTTTCCCAGCTGGTGGGCAGCTTTTGTTTTAGCTTTGTGGATTATATTAGAAATGGGGGAAAGAGATATCATACACATTGTGAAACTAATGAGATTAACATTCTGGTGTCATTTGAGGATATGATAATACATCTATCTGATAGTCTTTGACTTGATCTGTTATTGTAACTTCTGTACTTCCAGCACCATGACACTTCTAATTATTTATAGCAACTGGGGCATGGGCAGCATCTGCTGAATGTAAGAGCAAGATGGGTATCCATGACAGGAGGAGGACTTCAAAAGGACTAATGAAGGAGGATGACACCAAGAAATGAGCCAAAGCAAACAGTAAAATCAGGAGGCTGCGTAGGACAGGGGAGCAACAGAGAACACCTGAAGCAGCCAGGTCCCTATCATCAGGGTAAAATAAGACTTAGGAGAAGAGGCAATTTCCTACCTCAGTTTTAGAAGCCCACTGATTCCATGAGAGTTAATTCTTCAATCCATGCTCCTAAAACTCAATATGAATATGAATCCCCCAGAGATCTTTTATTTTTATTTTAAATTTTTTATTCGTTCTTTTTAGTTTTGCATAACAGTAGAATATATTTTGACATACCATACATACATTGAGTATAACTTCCCATTCTTGAGGTTGTACATGATGTGGAGTTATGTGTCTCATATGCTCATATGTAAACATAGGAAAGTTAAGTTCGATTCTTTCTATTGTCTTTCCCCAGAGATCTTTTAAAATGCAGATTCTGATTCAAGAGGTGTGAAATGGGCTACAAAATTCTCTAATCCTAATAAGCTTCTAAATGATATGGATGATAGTACTGGTATAGGGATCATGTATTATCTAGCAAAGTCTTCAACCAGTTCAGAGGTAGGCAAAGCAGACAGGTGGAGAGATAGCATGGTGTTGGGGAGCAAGGACAGGTCCTAACAAAGGCAAAATTTGCAACTTCAGTGTGTTTCAGATGAAAAATCATGCTTGGTTATGGCTGCTTGTTATAGTTTTAATTATGTCACTCCCCTCAAAAGGATATGTGAATGTCCTAATTCCTAGTAGTTGAGAATGTGATCCTATCTGGAAATAGGGTCTTGGTAGAGGCAATCAAATTAAAATGAGGTCAGTAGAGTGGGTCCTAATTCAATATGATTGGTGTACTTATCGACAGGGGAAATTGGGACATAGACAAGAAATGCAGACGAGATGATGTGAAGATCCACAGGGGAAGATGGCCTGTAACTAGAGTAATCAGCAGCAAGCCAAAGACCAAAGACTGCCTGCAATCACCAGTCGCTAGAGGAGAGGCAAGGAAGGATTCTCCATGACAGCATGGCAGCCACCAGACAGAGCATGGCTCTTTGGACACATGGATTTTGGCATTCTAGCCCCCGGAACTGGGAAGCAAGAAATTTCTATTGTAAGCTACCCGGTTTGTTGTGGCAGCCCTAGGAAATTAATGCACTGCTGAATAATAAGAACGTTGACTTGCCACTTTCTAAACAATGTTTGACAAAGAAGAAAATGAAGAACTGGAAAGATTTAAATAATTAACAACTTCACAGAAAGAAGGCCTGAAAACCAGGTCTCCCCATTGTCAGTCAAAGCCTCTCACACTTAAGAACTTGGCTTACCAAGAACATCCACAAATGGACTAATCAATAAAACACCACTTCCTGAACCAGTGTTCTGCAGATTCTTTTTCAGGGTTTATTAATAGGTGCTTCAAGGGTTCATGGTAAATTAAGTTTTAAGACATTCTAAATTCATAGTACACATCAACCTAATTAAACATCTAGGTAAAACCTACCGAGTTCAGGGGGGGAGGGTAGAAAACTTATAAAACTTGTGTTGAACCAATAGGTCCCTAATTTTCACAGCGTTTTATATATATTATATATATATTAAACATTCTGCTTAGTATCCAAAATACTAGTTCAGAAAATGCTGGATTGGGGCTGGAGATGTGGCTCAAGCGGTAACATGCTCGCCTGGCATGCGCTGGGTGCTGGGTTCGATCCTCAGCACCACGTAAAATAAAATAAAGATGTGTCCACCGAAAACTGAAAAATAAATATTAAAAAATTCTCTCTCTCTCTCTCTCTCTCTCTCTCTCTCTCTTTTTAAAAAAAAGAAAAGAAAATGCTGGATGAGAGAATAAACTTCATAGCAACTAAGAAAATTCATGCCAACAAAATAACTACTTCAAAACTTAATTGTATTTTACTCTAAGCCATCCAGGAGGCCACCTGTTATTTGTTGGTGTTTCCTCAAGGCAGAAAGATGATGTCTCCCAGATGAATTTAAAAAGTGAATTTAAAGGCCCATCATAAAAGTGAAGTAAGAGATCCGTCACAGAGACATGGGGCAAAATGGAATTGAGCAAAACTGATGGGGTCGGAGAAGAAAAAGTGAGAACAGAGAAATCAAATATTTAAGGCCTATCGGTGCAGCTACAGTTTTTCTCCAGAAAAATCCCACTGAGCATAAAGAAAGATTTTTGACAGTTAACTGTACTTTGCATCACTGTGAAGAAAAACCACTGTGAAAATATGTGGTAGAGGGCACCTTTCCAGCATTGAGTCCACATCTGGCGCTCCTCCCAGTGTGCATGACCGCGGACATTCAGGCAGACGACAGTGGCACCACTCAGCGATCAGTCTTCCTGTTGTGCACAGTATGCATTTGTGTAATGGCTAGGACAGTTTTGTCAGGAAAATTCCAATCGGAAGTCTATCAAAATTTGCAACTGTCTTCTTCTAAGCTACCCATGGTATTACATGAGTGAGTAGCAAGCCTGGCAACCTTTCTCACTATCTATAAATTCAGAACCCCACTTCAACTAGGAAGACTGTTTGATACCACCATCTGACACCTGGATGACAAAAGAGTGCTATAAGAAAACATGTTGGTCTGGCTGGCAAATGTTCCCTTTGTGGTGGGAACCTGGTCACTGTACCTTCTACTCTGAGGTATCTAGAATATAGCTGACATGAAGAAGGAGTTCCCCATTACCAGATCTTCATGAGTTCTTCAAAACTGTTTTTTTCTAGACTTATTAGTAAGAGATGCTGTGCTAGGAAACAACAGCGGTTTTTTCATGGATGAGTTTTAAATGCCATTTTCACATACTGACAGTTTAAAGGTAAAAATTTTAAACACAAAAATCATATTACTTAAGCATAAGAGGAACACTAAAATTAAGTCAGTACCTATCAGACGTTATTTTGCCCATTGGCAACACAGCAGGAAAAGGCAAGGCTTCCCCTCCATGGGGCTCACAGTCTTACCGGGGAAGACTCACTTTCAACAAATTGTCACACAAGTAATGATAGAAGTACACTAATAAAAACCTTAAGAAGTAAAAATCACACAGTGCTCTAAGAGTTTACTATAGAAGGTTTCAATTAAGATCAGGGGGTCAGGGAAGCTTTTCTTATAAAAGGCTTCTTTAAGCTGAGATGTGAAAAATAAATCAAAGCTGGATACTTCGGGCATAGGGAGTGAGCGCTGGAGACAACACTGTAGATATGAGGCAGGGAAAGGCCCAGAGCATCCAAGAAACAGAATAAACCCAAGTGGCCACCATGTTGTAAGTAAAAGAAAGCAGATTGGAAGAGGCAAGTGAATGAGATTGTGCAATCCTTCAAGGTTTGGTTAAAGATCTTAAATCCTTTTCATGAGAGCAAAAAGAAGCTGTTGTTCTTTGGTATGGTTTGTCCCCCCAGGATTGATGCGCTGGAAGCTTGGTCCCCGGCATGGTAGGGTTGAGATGGTGGAAATTTAAGAGGTGGGGTCCAGGGGGAGGTGACTGGGTCGTAAAGGAGTTACTGCTGGTTCAGAGGGTGAGGGGATTAGTCCCTGGACTCCTGCTCCTTTCTTCCAATATGACACCCCCACTTCCTGCCACACACACAAATTATTATTATGTTGTGGTCAGAAGTCCCTTGGGCCCTTAGGGGCCAAGCAGATGGGGCTGTTCAAGTTGGACTTTCAGATCCCAAGACTGTGAGTAAAAAAAACCTCTTTTATTTATAAAGTGCCCAGCCTTGGGTATTGATTATAACACAGAATGGACTATAGAGAAGCCTTTGAAAGTTTTAAGCAGGAGAGAAATATTAGAGTTTTAGAAGCATGCTCTGGCTTATGTGTGGGAAAAGATTGAGAGGCCAAGAATAAAGCAGGGGGACCAGTTAGAAGCTACTATAATTGACCAGGGGAGAGATGGTAGTTTAGTCTTGAAAGATATCAGTGAAGATGGAGAAAATTGGATCAGTTAGAGGCATTTTAAAGGCAGAATGTATAGGAAATATAAGTAGATATAAAGTGAGCTATAAAGGGGCATAAGCAAAAATGGAATAATTTAAAAATATGTAGAATTTACACAGTATTATAATATTTCATGTCTCTAGGGTAATGCAGTCTATTAAGCATTTTCAAAAGATGAAAAATATCAAATTAGAACTTGTTATAAGCTAGTGTTGCAGGCACTAAAGATGCACATGACAGACAAAACCCATGCCCTCAGAAAACTTGCCTTCTGATGGTCGAGATAATCAGTGGAGAAATCTGACAACAAAGACAAACTGTCAGTGGCAGTAGGATTATTATATGAGGTAAGGAATGGGGGGAGTTGGGAGCAGTTGGACAGAGCCCTTCTGGCTTCTGTGCATGCTACAAAAGGTCTCTGTGAAGGCATCATTTGGACAAAGATTGACAAAAGCAAGTGAGTGTGTCATGCTATAATGTGGGGAGCCCAGGTGGAATCAAATTCTGTAGGACCCTCAAGTCAGGGAACTTATTTCCTAGTGTCCCTGCGATATCACTCTAAACTGGCTGGGTCCTTCCACCAGAGACCACTGACCTTTCATGTGGTCTAGCCTGTAGAGCTAAAGTTCCCTTCCAGGACTAAAGATGGGGGCAGCCTTGCTGTAACAGTTTGAAGGTAAAATGTCCCCCTCCGGCCGCGTGCTAAAGACTTGGTCTCTAGCCTCTGATGCTATTGGGAACTGATGGAAACTTTGTTGAAAGAGGTATGTCACTGGGTGTGTGCCTTTGAAGGGCATATTTTGTCCCTAGCTTGCTCTCTGTTTGCTTCCCTGCTGCTACGAGGTGAACAGCTTTGCTCCACCACATGCTCTCCACCAGGATGTTCTGCCTCAGCACAGGCCCAAAAACAATGGTGCTAGCTGAACATGTTCTGAAACCTCTGGAACACTGAGCCAAAATAAGTCTTTTCTCCCTTAGGTTGATTTTCTGTTGCTTTTTGTCATAGTACCAGAAAACTCACTAACACAGCTGCTCACACCAGCAGTGTGTCTCTGTGCTGTCCCTATTGTTCCCTTGTACCCTACCCATATCTTTGTGATTAGTCCTTTGTGAATAAACTTTCCTCAAATTACAGAAATATGTGTGTTCTCCAGCCAATATAATGTTTGAATAAATATTTAGATAGGAAGTGGTAGACGTGATGGTCCAGATATACACTTAATTCCAATTATTTTATGGATAAACCTGCAAAGTACATTTGTAAAATATATTTGTTGATTCAAAGTTAAATATAGAATGGAAGACATAAAAATCACCCATTTTCATTCTATGCCCTTTTTTCTACTGATTTTAATATAAAACAAATATATTTATGATAACTCCAGATTTCCCAGTAAAAACACTCTAAATTTTGCTTTGGTTCTTAATTTGGAACATGGAATATCAAGTCACTTTCACTTCTACTTTAAAATTTCAGGCTTTTTCTCAATTCTTATTCCATAAAAAAGCAATTTATCTGACAGAAAGAGGCGATTCACTAATTTAAAAAAAAATTGTTCGGTCTAACTGGTAATCAAAGAAAGGCATATAGCAAAATAATGAAATTGGCCAAAATGTTTTGCAACTATAATATTTACTATTATTTGTTGATGATGTAGGAAAACTAGTACTCTCATACTATGCGGGTGCTAAAATACTTTGGAAAAAAACATGTCTGAAGGATAATTTGGCAATCAAAAGGCTTCAGTTAAACTGAACAAGCAATTTTCCTTCTGAGAATTTAATCTTAGGAAATAATCAGGGATGCAGCCACAGATGGGCACTCACCACAGGATCACAGATAATAACTATATCCTCCCCTTCAAAGAGGGAACGAGATAAATGTCCAATAATAATGGAATAAGTTAAATATATGGTACATGCATATGATAAATAAAAAATGTCACTGTAGGAAGAGTCTCTATCCTGACTGCGCAGTGTGAGCAGTTGGGTCTAAGGAGAGTCAGATCAGGAGACCTGGAGAAAAATCCTCGTTTCTGTATTTTAAAAAATTCAGTTCTATGAGAATTGAGCAGTATGAAATATGGGGCAATTTATAACAGCGTGGGAAAATGTTCCAGAATAATGGTAAGGGTGGAAAGCTTGTTCCAATATACTAAAGTCTTCTTAAATACAGGCCCATAAAAATAAGCTCTAAGAATAGAGTCACACTGGTAAGTTTTTAGCTCTGGGTATTAGGATCATGGGCAATTTTTCTTTTCTTTTTTTATCCTTCCCAATACCTATACTTTAAATTTTTTTTTCTACAAAAAAAATGTATTCTTTTTAATTAAAATAAAATAGAAAGCATCTCTTCTTAGTTCATTTTGTCTTTTATGTTTCTTCAAGATCCCCTTTCACTGGCTTCACTCCTGGCTCTGTGTCTAATTCTGGTTATCTATTTTTAGCTGGAGAATACTCCTACTGATTCTGGAGGCTTTGAAAGACTAAGTCTAAAATATGACGAATTCATCTTTTTGTTTTGTAACAAAGCAAATACCTTCTACACAGGACACTGTAAAATTTTATCTGCTGCCCCTCTGCATTTAATGACTGAACAGGAAACACTTCAGCTTTCCTTCATTGTTTCAGAACATTGTGTTCACAAGGAAATAGCCACTCCCCAAACACATGGAAGAGACACAATAGAGAACAGGAAGTGCAACCATTATGAATATTAAAAAGTATTTTCCTATAATGTGATATTAATCTACAACCTATCTTTCCTAAAAGAGAAATAAAAACTGCTATAAGATTGTCTATTCACATGAATCAATTCTAATTGATGCTACTTACTTTTGGATAACTAAATATTTTATGTTTTTTTTTTTTTCCCTTTATTGGGTGGTGGGGCTCAAACTCAGGGCCTTAGCCTGCCAGGCAAGCACTCAACTATTGATCAAGACCTCCAACCCTACGTTTTCCTTTTTGAAATAGAAGTAACCTGTTGCTCTGCTATCCCTTTAATAGGGAAGTACTCCTACATAAGTCTCCCCATTGTTTTTTTCCTAAGTTATTTTATTTTACTTTTGATTAGCTGTAGTAAATGTGCATATTGATGGGTTTCAATGTGCTATTTTAGCACATGCCTCTAGCATGCAACTGATCAAATCGAACCTCCATTTTTGTACTGTCTCCTTTACACCCCCTTTTCCCAACCTTTAATAATCACTATTCTACATTTAAGTCAATTTTCTTTAGCTTCCACATATGAGAGAACATGCAGCATTTGTTCTTTTGTGTCTGGCTTATTTCACTTAACATCAAATCCTCCAGTTCATCTATTTTGTTCCAAATGACAGGATTTCATTCTCATTTATAGCAAATAATATTCCACTGCATGTACACACCACATTTTCTTTATCTACTCATCTGTTGATGGATGCTCCAGCTGATTCCATATCTTAGCTATTGTGAGCAGTGCCATAAGAAACATGAGTGTGCAGGCATGTCTTTGGTATGCCCATTTCATTTCCTTTGACTATGTACTCTGGAGTAGGGGAGCTCAGATTATATGGTAGTTTTTTGAGGAAGTTTTATACTGTTTTCCATAATAGCTGTACTAATTAACATTCCTACAAACAGTACATAAGGGTTCATTTTCTCCCCCCTCACCAGTAATTGCTTTTTTTTTTTCAGTTGTTGTTGTTGTTTTAAATAATAGCCAGTCTAACTGGAGTGAGGTGATATCTCATTGTTGTTTTGATTTGCATTTCCCTGATTGCTCATGATATTGAGCTTTTTTATTTATTTGTAGACATTTGTATTTCTCAATTTGGGAAGTATCTGTTCAGATCATATGTCCATTTTTAAATTGAATAACTTTTTTGAGTGTCTTATATATTCTGGCTATTAATCCTACATCAAATGAATAGATGACAACTATTTCTCCTGTTCTTTAGGTTGACTCCACTCTGCTGATCATTTCCTTTGCAATACAGAAATTTTTCATTTAATGTGATCCCATTTGTCTACTTTTGTTTTTGTTTTTTCAAATACAACAGCATATCAAAATCCTCATTCACTATGGTAAAGTTGGATTTATCCTAGGGATACAAGAATGGTTCTACACATGTGAATCAATATACATAATACATCACATCAACAGAACAAAGAAAAAAAATCTTATGTTCATCTCAATAGATGCATAAAAAACAGTTGATGCAATCCACCAGCCCTTCATGATAAAAACTCTGAACAAATTGTATAGGAAGATTGTACCTCAATACAATAAAAGCTACCTAGGAAAATCCTTGTTACTTTGTTTCAAATAAATTTTATCAAAATAATACACATACATATACATGTGTAAAAATCATAAATGTATAGCTTGATTAATCCCTATAATATGAGCAAACCTTTGTAATTGACACACAAATAAAGAAACAGAACTTTCACTATATAACCACAACCATCTCTGGGCTCCCCATTGCCATTCACTTCATGCCCCAAAGGTAACCCCAATTCTAATACCAGAATTCTAATTCCACAGATAACTTTTAACACCTCTTGAACTTTGAATAAGTGGAATTACACAGTAGTCATATTTTTGTACCTGTCATTGTACCTGTCATTCCCCTTAATGTTATGCTTATGAGTTTAATCCGTGTTGTTATGCATAGCAGTCATTTGTTCTTTATTGTTGCTGCAGAGTATTTCTTTATGCAGACATACTATAATGCATTTATCCATTCTACTGTTGATGGACATTTAAATTACCCCCAGGCTTGGGCTACTGTGAATATGCTACTATTAAATATTTGTACATGACTTTAGCATATGTATTTATGCATTTCTGCTAGACACATACCTTTTAGTTGAATTCTCAGGCATAAGATAAACAACTCTTCATTTTTTATTATATGCTGTAAAAGAGCTTTCCACAGTGACAGTACCAAAATGAAAATTTCAGTTGCCTCCTATCCTTTCCCACTCTCCATGTTGTCTGTCTTTTAAAAATTACTGAACCTGGTGGGTATGTAGTGGTATGTCACTATGGTTTTAATATTAATTTCCCTAGTGATTAATGATGTGTATTTTTCTTGAGTTTATTATCAATTTGGTATTCTATTTTGTGAATTTCCAAGTTTTGCCCTTTTTTCTATTGATTTTCATTTTGATTTTGATTTGTAGAACACGTTTATATATCTTCTTACAAATTCTTCTTTATTTCTATGTATTGCAAATGTATTTTCCCATTTTGCAAACTCACTTCATTCCATTAATGACCTCCTGTGATCAACAGAAGTTCATTGTTTTAATGTAGTCCAATGTATCAATCTTTTCATTTATAGGTAATACTATTTCAGTTCTGATTAAGAAAGAAAAATCATATTTTCTATATTATTATTATGTATTTATTCTTTATACCAGAGATTGAACCGAGGGGCACTTAACCACTGAGCTATATCACCAGCCCTTTTTTAAAATATTTTTATTTTGAGACAGGTTCTTGCTAAGTTGCTCAGGGCCTTGCTAAGTTGCTGTGGCTGGCTTTGAACGTGAGATCCTCCTGCCTCAGCCTCCTGAGCTGTGATCTTTTTTTCTATTTAATTATCCTGAAACTTTATTGTTTTAGCTTTCTGATTTAAACCAACAACCAATTTTGAGTTTACTATCTAAGGTATAAGGTAGGAGTAAAGTCTTTTTAAAAGAGTTATCCATTGGCTTACTATCATTCACTAAAAATAACATTTTCTCCACTGTGCTGCATTAACAATATTGTAATAAAGCAAATGCTCATACATGTGAATATGTTTCTGAATATTATTTTGTTTCATTTTTCCCAGCTGTCTATCCTAGTGTCAATGTCATACAATTGTAATTCCTGTCCTGACATCTGCTCCTATAAGTCCTCCAAGTTGGTTTCTTCAAAATTTCCTTCCTTGGCTATTATGGAGCCTCTACATTTTCATCTACATTTAAGAATAAGCCTGTCAATTTTTTTTCTTTTTCTTTTTCTTTTTTTTTTTTTAGGGCTGGGGATGTAGCTCAGTTGGTAGAGTGCTTGCCTCACATGTACAAGGCCCTGGGTTCAATCCCCAGCACCACAAAAAATAAAAATTAAAAATAAATCTATTTTGGTTGGAATTTTACTGACTCTGCAAATAAGATAGAGAATTTTACGTCTTTATTCTGTGTTGTCTCATACTTGAATGTGACATATTCCTTTGCTTAGTTATGGATAACATTTATATATTTATAATACTGTGCCTTCCCAAGCTTGAAGATGACATATCCATTTATTTATCTATATCATATTTGTTTTCTCCAAATAATGTTTTATTGTGTGTGTGTGTTTACACATGTATGTGCAGAGGTTTTGTGCATTTTTCTTTAGATTTATTTTTAGTAATTTGAATTCTTGCTATTCTAAATAGTATTATGGAGAAAATTTTTTTAAATAATTTGCCACTAACATAGAAATACAAATTGTTTTTGTGCGTTTCTCTAGTATCAAGAAACAGTTGTATTTACTTATTAATTCTAATAGTGTGACTGTAGACTCTTTTCATTGCATACCATCATGTTGTTTATGAATAATGACAATTTATTCCCCAACCTTGGCATCTTCTTTTCTTCTTGTCTCATTGCACAGGCTAGAATTACCTTGACAATATTGAATAAAGCTTTTGGTGGCAGATTGTCCTTGTCTCATTACCAAACACAAGGTAATTTTGCTGTTTAATATAGTATGAGCTTTGGACTTTTTTAGTAAACAGACTTCATCAGATTAAGAAGGTCCCTTCTATTCCTATTTTGCTAAAAGGTTTTATTACAAACAGTTAAGTTTCACTGAATGCATTTAATTCTTTTATTAAAATATGATTTTTCTCCTCTGTTCTATAAATTTGGTGAGTTGGACCAATTGATTCTTGCATAACCAAACTAAACTTGTATTCTTAGCTGTGTTGTATAGCACCTTTTGTATATTACTGAATTTCGTTTGTTAGCATTTTGTTTAGGATTTTTTTCTGCATCAATGTTCATAAATAAAATTGAATATAATTTTTCTTTTTTGTAATATTCCTATAGGAGCTTGATCTCAACGTTACACTGACTTCAAAAAATAAGCCACCATTTTCTATTCTCTGGAACTGTTCATGTCAGATCCATATCATTCTGTCCTTAAAGGTTTAGATAATTCATGAATGGAGCCATTTGGTCCTGGAATTTTCTTGGAAGATAGCTTTTAAATTAAAAATTAATTAAATTAATGTGGTAACTTAATGTTTCACCTTGACTGAGCCATAGGATACTCAGATATTTAATCAAACGTTGTTTTGGATGTTTCTGCACAAGTGTTTTTGGATAAGGGCAACATTTTTTTGTGTGTGTGCCACTTTTGACAATTTAGTTAGGTGAATAGTACAGATTTTAGGAGATTGAGACTTGAAGAGATTGTAACTTGCTTCAGGACACTCAGATGAATATGATGAACATTTAAATTGATAGACTGGAAGACTTCAAATTAGGACCTGCATTTTTTCCTACATTTGTAATTGAACTGAAACATGGCTCTTTCTTTACCTCAAGCCTGCTAGCTTTCAGACTGGAATACATCATGGGTTCTCCAGTTCTCCAACTTACTGGCTCACACCACAAGTCCTGGGCCTTGCCTCTCTATATATTTCATATATATCTATATCTATATCTATAGATATAGATATAGATATAGATAGATAGATAGATATAGATATGTAAATAATATATTATTATTTCTGTTTCTCTGAAGAACCATAAATAATGCAATTAGATATACAGATTTTCAGGCACAAATGTTCCTTTACCTACAGCAGGGTTATGTCCTAATAAGCCCACTTTAAGCTGAAAATATCCTAATTGAAAATACATTTAATATACCTAATCCTCTGAACATCGTGGCTTTGCAACTCAGGACACTATAGAGTACCCTCCCGGTTGTAGACCTTACAGGCTAAGTGGTAGCTGCAGTTCACCCACACTTCTCAGTATTATGAGAGAAGACCAAACCAAAATCCAGATGTTGAAGAACAGTGACTACTGAGTGCATATCACTTTCACACAATCACAGGGTCAAAAAATTATAAGTCGAACCACTTATCGATTTTTTTTAATATGAACTAAAAGGTATAAACAGCTATGAGCTATATTTCCCTTTGAACATAGACAACTGCATTCCACAACTTTAACAAGTTCTATTTTTATTATAATTTGTCTAAAATATGTTCTAATTTTTATCGTGATATACTCTTTGAACAATGGAGTATATGTAAACATACTTTTAAATGTCTAGAAATTGATTTTTAAATAGATTTTAGCTCAGTTTCACTGTGGTCAGAGCATATACTTTTATTTCTATTCTTTAAAATTTATAAAGACATGTTTTATGGTCTAGTGTTATTCAATTTGTATGCAATTCAAAAGCACTTGAAAATAATGTATATTCTGCAGTTTTGTTGTAGGGTTTCCTACATACATCAATAAGCTCAATTTTCTATCCTCTGTTGTTCAATTTATCTATATTCTTGTTAACTATTGTATGCTTCTTTACCCTGTTATTGAAAGAGATGTTATAAAATTTTTCTGATTGTGGATTTGTCTGTTTTTCCTCTTCTGTTAATTTTTGCTTTATAAACTGTAAAGATACAACAATGAGCTCTTATTTGTATACGAATAGTTGTGGGTTATGTTGAAATTTCAACTGTGGTTGAATTATCCTTTTTTTTAGAACTATTTAGAATATATCTTTTATATATTTTGGCCTTCTGTTTTTGTTGGGTATACAAATTATAGTCGTTATATCTTCCTGAAATATTAATCAGGAAGATATAACGAAGTGCCTCATTTGTCTCCAGTTTCAGTTCTTGTCATAAAGCTTGTTTTGCCTGGTTAACCTTAGCTTCCTCAGCTTTCTTATGGTTACTCTTTCAAGGCCCTCAGGGCTCTGCTATTTGATGACCTCCTTGTATTGTCTTCTGTTTCCATTAATTCTATTGGAAAGTCAGATAGGAATTTTTGTTGTTCCTTTGAGAATTTTTTTTTCTCTAACTGCTTTTAAGTTTTCTTCTTTAAACTTGGAATGGAACCACCATTTGACCCATTTATTCTACTCCTTTATATATACCCAAGGGACTTAAAATCAGCATACTACAGTGAGATAGCCACATCAATGTTTATAGCAGCTCAACTCACAATAGCTAAACTATGGAACCAACCTAGATACCTACATGAATGGATAAATAAAATGCGGTACACATATACAGTGGAATATTACTCAGCCATAAAGAAACATGAAACTGGCATTTGCCAGTAAATAAAACTGGAGATCTCATGCTAAGTGAAATAGGCCGATCCTCAAAAACCGAAGGCTGACTCTCTACCTCCTCCACTGTATAACCCTGAGGGTCTCCTTCTATTACCATGCAATTTCCCTTCTCTCTCCCTTTCCCTCGGGAGGAGGGAGGTGGGGAGGGGGGAGGGTGGAGGATGGGAAAGGCAGCGGAGCANAAAAAACCGAAGGCTGAATGTTTTCTCTGATATGCAGATGCTAACACACAATAAGGGAGGTGGGGAGGTAAGAATAGAAGTTAATTGGATTAGACAAAGAGGAATGGAAGGGAAGAGAGGGGGGATGGGAATAGCAAAGACAGTGGAATGAATCAGACATAATCTTTCCTATATTCATATGAATTCCCAACCAGTGAAACTCCACATTCTGTATAACCACAAGAATGGAAGTCATATTCCATGTATGTATAATATGTCAAAATACACTGTACTCTTAGGTATATCTAAAAAGAACAAATTAAAAAATAAAAAATAAAAATATCAGCTAAGAACAATATAACATAGTGAAAGACTAAATACATTCAAATATTAGTTACAAATGTATTTATTTGCCCATGTGTTAAATTTATACTCCCTGTTAATTTTAAAGGAAACGTGAATATATGGAAAAAAAAAAAAAAGAGTAGAAAGAAAGAGGAAACCAAATGCTGTCAACCAATACTATTTTTTTAATTTGTTTTTTAACTGATACATAAATGCATAAAAAATGTTCATATAATAATTATCAGTCAATGTTACTTTTTTGAAATATTTCCTTTTAGAACTTTTTCTATAATTGTTATTAAAGTAACTGAATTCCCAGAAAAAAAGAAAAGAAGAAAAGTTTTCCTTATTGTCTGTGGTTTTCAACAGTTTTTTTACAATAAGATGCCTCAGTGTGCTTTTCTTTACATTCATTACCCTCCCCCTCTTTCTCTTTTTTGTTTTGTTGTGGTAGCACTTGATAAATCTGTCACTTCATATCTTTCATCAGTTTTAGAAAATGTATGGTCATTTTCTTTTTAATCATCCCTTTTACTTTTTTCTCTTTTCCAAACTTTTTTTTTCCAGAGTGATTGTACCAACGTTCATGCACAGTAAAAGTAAAAATGTCATTCTCTATTTTTTTTTTTTTTTTTGGTACTGGGGATTGAACCCAGTGGCACTCAACCGCTGAGACACATCCCAGCCCTTTTTATATTTTATTTACAGACAGGGTTTCTCTGAGTTGCTTAGAGCCTCTATAAGTCGCTGAGGCTGGCTTTGAACTCACTGTCCTCCTGCCGCAGCCTCCCAGGCCACTGGGATTACTGGTGTGTGCTACTACACTCAGCTCTTTTAGTCATTTTGATTAGGTGGAGGTAACAATATCTCATTGTGGTCTTAATTTTCACTTTCCTAATGACTTATTAGATGCCATACATTTTGTATGTGCTTATTTGCCATCTGTATGCCCTTTTCAATGAAATGTCTTTTCATATCATTCAACCATGTTTTAATAGATTGTTGATTTTTTTTCTGTTGGTTTCATACATTGTAGATTCTAGTCCCTTATTGCATAGATGATTTGCAAATATTTTTCTCTCAATCATTAGTTTTTTTTTAATGTCTTCTCAAGAGTTACTTTCACAAAAGAAATGTTTTTAATTTTCAAGACATGCATTTTATTAAGTTTCCCATTTTATGGGTTGTGCTTTGGTTTAAAACCTAAGAACTCTAAGATCCTGATTTTTATTAATATTCTACAGCTTTATCATTTGTATTAATCCGTCTTGAGTTTTTGTACAAAGATGAGGCTTAGGAAGCTGTTTTTATTATTCAGTGGCCTATGAATGGCCAATTGCTTCAGTACCGTTTTTTAAAAGGCTATCCTTCCTCTATGGAATTGGTATTGAACCTTTGTAAACAATAAGGTGGGCATATTTGTGGGGGTCTTCCTTGTTTATCTATGTTGTTCCATTTACCTGTATGTCTGTCCTTCCACTAATAACACATTCTTGATTACTGTACCTATAAAGTACCTTGAAAAGGGGTGGATTGGTTCCTTCCACTTCCTTCCTTATTTTCAAAAGTATCTTAAATATTCTAGATTTTTTGCCTCTCTCTCTCTCTCTCTCTCTCTCTCTCTATATATATATATATATATATATATATATATATATATTACTAGTTACACATGACAGTACAATGACCTTGACAATTCATACATTTGAATCAAATGGGGTATAATTTCTCATTTTTCTGAGTGTACAGGTTGCAGAATCACATTGGTCATACAGTCACCTATATACATACAGCAATAATAATGTCTATTTTATTCTGCTACCCTTCCTATTCCCCCTTCCTCTCCCCTCCCCTCCCATCACATCTCTCTACCCAATCTAATGTGACACACTTCTTTTTTTTTTCTCCTCACAACATCATACATGTATTCTGTATAATGATGAGGGTCTCCTTCCATCTTCTGTGCAAATCACCTTCTCCCTCCTTTTTCCTCCCACCTCTCTTCCCTATTTAGTGGTAATCTTCTTCTCATGCTCTTCCTCACTATATTTTTTAAATTATTTTATCTATATCCAACAAAAAATATATTACTAGAATTTTAATAGAAATTGTGTTAAATGTGTACATCAATCTAGGAAGAATTGATATTTGTACCATATTTTATATAGTAATAATTGACATATTTACTACATACTAGTATGTCTTTAATATGCATACTCATCAGAATTAATGATCCACATGTCTTTCTTTTTATTTAAATCTCCTTTGATTTCCTTTATCAACATTTGTATACAAATACTATACATGTTTCGTTAGATTTATACCTACATATTTCATTTTCTTTGAGCAATTGTAAATGGTTTTACATTTTAAATCTTGGTGTTTATGTGTTCATTGGTAATATATACAAATATGGTTGATTTAATTTTAAAATATTTGCCCTATATCCTGCAAACTTGCTGAACTTACTTATTGTAGAAAAAAAGTTGTTTTTCAGATTCATTTAGATTTTCTACATAGTATAGGTTTTTCTACATTTTATTAAAATTGAGAAAATTCTCTTTTGTTCCTATTTTTCAGAAAGTTTTTATCATTTGGCTTTAAATTTTGTCAAATACATTTTCTGCATATGATCATGTGATTCATCTTCTTTAGACTGTTAATATGATGGATTACACTGATCAATTTCCAAATATCAAACTAGTCTTACATCCACAGAATAACTATTTAATTGATCATAGCGAATAATTCTTCTAATACATTTTTGTATTCTATTTATTAATTCATATTATTAAGGGTTTTTAAAAAATCTATATTCACTAGGGTCATTTTTTTCTTTTTTGCAATTAAAATTTTAGTTATAGATGGACATAATACTTTTATTTTATTTATGTATTTTTATGTAATGCTGGGGATTGAAACCAGTGCCTCACATGTGCTAAGCAAGCCCTGTAACACGGAGCTACAACCCCAGCCCCTGTAATTTTTTTTCTTTTTTAATGTACTATCTTTGAGCCCAGAGTAGTGTTAGCTTATGAAGTGAATTAGGAAATGTCTGCTCTTCTTCTATTTTCTGAAAAAGATTATATAGACTAGAACTTGTGTTAATTCTTCTTTAAATATTTATAAGAATTCTTGTAGGAAACCATCTTGACCTGGAGATTGCTTTTTTATTAACTGAATTTCCTTAATAATAGTAAATAGGTTAGTCAAATGATCCATTTTATATTGGGTGGATTTGAGTAGTATGCAATTTTTAAGAATTAGCCCATTTTACCTAAGTTGTCAAATTTCTCTGTTACAAAGTTCATAGTATTCCCTTATTATCCTTTTAATATTTACAGTCTTCATTAATAGTCTCTGTAATTTCTGTTTTCTCTCCCTTTTCTTTCTCATTTGTTTTCAAAGATCAAGCTCTCTGATTTATTTACTTTTTCTGTTTTTTCCTGTTTTCAATTTTAATGATTTATTCTTGTGTCTTTATTGTTTTGTTATTCCTGCTTTTTAAATTTATTTTACTCTTCTATGTTCTTAAAATGAGAGTTTCTATTGTTGATTTAAAATATTTTTCTCTTTCAATATATACATTTAATAAGTTTTCCTCTCAGCACTTCTTTAGCTGTCCCACAATCTTTAATATATATTTTTTAAATTTGTCATTCAGTTTAATGTATTTTATAATATAATTTTCCTGAGACATCCTCTTTAACCAATGGGTTTTTCAGAAGTATGTTGTGTAATTTCCAAATGTTTGAAATTTTTCTTGTTATTTTTCAATTCTTGGCTTCTAATTTTATTTCATTGTAATTTTTCTGCATAATTCAATTTTTAAAAAATATTTTTGAGGTTGTTTTGTGGGCTAGCCTGGGGTGTATATTTATATACTCTATAAGTACCTGATAAGAATATACATTTTTTTTTTTGTTGGACAGAGTATTCTACAAATGTCAGTTACATTCTGTTTTAATGGTGTTTTTGTTTTTGTTTTTTTATTTTCTTCATCCTTTTTTTTTTTTTGCGGGGGAGTGGGTCAATAAATTGTTGACAGAAGTGTTGAAAATTCCAACTACTGCTGATTTGTCTATTTCTCCTTTCAGTTCTGTATTGGTCCATTCTCCATTGCTATGATAAAATACCTAAAGCTGGGAACTTACAAAGGAAAGAGGTATATTTAGCTCATGGTTTTGGAGGCTGAAAGTTTAGGCAGTCCTATCTGTTCAGCCTGTGTCTACTCAGACTGCATGGTGAGGGCATGTATGAGAGGAAGAAATAATATGGTTAGACGGGAAACCAGAGAGTGGGAAGGGACAATTCTTGCTCTTTAATAGTAATCCTCCCATGAGAAATAACCAGGGTCCCATAGGAGCTATATTAATCCCTTTCAGGGAAACAGAATTAATGTAGGGAATTAACCTGCCTGTATTGTTATTTTTAAAGTAAGGTCTTACAGATAGCATGTAGTTGGGTCACTTTTTAAAAAATATTTTGTTAGTTGTAGATGGACACAATGTCTTTATTTTATTTATTTATTTATTTTTTACGTGGTGCTAAGGATAGAACCCAGTGCACCACACGCACTAGGCAAGCGCTCTGCCCTGAGCCACAACCCCAGCCCCTGGGTCATGTTTTTTACTTCACTCTGCCAACTTTTTTCTTTTAATACTTGTACCTATATCATTTTTATTTGATGTGATTATTGATCTGATATACCTTAAATTTGCCATTGTATTTCTTTTTGTTTTATGTTCATTCAATTTTTTCTTTCTTTGTTTTTTGTCTCCTTGAACATTGTTTAGAATTTTATTTCTTTTTTATCTAAAATATTTTAAGTGTATCTGTATAGCTTTTCTAAAGGTTACATTATTTATTGCATTACTACATCATTTATACTTAACTGACTATACTCAATTGGTAGGCCTTCCTTGTGACCCAAAGTGCCTAGCTGGTCTGCCTTTTATTTTCTACATTTAAGAGTCTTCTTTTATTTGTCTTATAAGTATTATCTAGGGATTTTAGTTACTCCTAGCAAAAAAAATAAATAAAAATGTTCCCAGAGGCATAAATCCAGTTCTGAGAGTTTTGACAGAAACCTACAGTCATGTAACAAGTACCACATCTAAATTTAGCAGTTTCAACATCCCTTTAATTTTACCCATTCCCCTGTTTGGTCAATCCTTTCTTTTATCCCCACTAATCTGTTTTCTTTCCCTATAGTGTTGCCTTTTTGAGAATGTCATATAAAATAGAATCCCATCATGTGTATAGCCATTTGATACTGGCTCCTTCAACTTATCATAACACATTTACGAGTTATCTATGTTGTGCATGTATCAGCAGGCTGCTCCTTTTTATTGAAGAATGGTATTCAGTTGAAGGGATTCACTGCATTTGTTTACCCATTCCCCAGGTAAAGAATATATTTGGGTTGTTTTCAGTTTGGGATGATTACTAATAAAACCATTATAAATATTCATATACAGGTTTTAGTGTAAACACAAATTTTCATTAAACTTGGAAAAATAAAAAAGAAGTAGTATTACTAGGTCATATTTTAAGTACATACACAACTTTATTTAAAACTGCAAATCTTATTCTTCACCTAAAGTAGCTGAACTATTTTTACCCCCACAAGGAATATATGAGAATACTAGCAGCTTCTCATCTTTATAGCTGGATGCAAAGATTCTTGCAATTATTTGGGTTTGTCTCTTCTTTATCTTTATAACTAGTGTGTTGTAGCATCTCGTGGTTTTAATTTTCATTTCCTTATTGACTGACGATACTGAACATTTTTCATGTGCCACTTGTCATCTGTATTGTTGTTGGTGAATTGTCCTTTCAAATCCTTTGCCCATTTAAAAAAATTAGGTTGTTTGTTTTCTTATTATTGAGTTTTATGTTTATATATATATATATATATATATATATATATATATATATTGGATACAAATCATCTATCATAAATATGACTTGCACATTTTCTTATGGTCTGTAGCTTACATTGTCATTCTTTTAACAAAGTCTTTCAGGAAACAGAAGGTCTCATTTTTAAGGAAGTCCAATAGAGCAATTTGTTCTTTGATGGATTGCACTTTTGGTATAATATTTTTTAAAATAGTTGCGTAATACAAGTTCACAATATTTTTTCTACATTTTTTTCTCTTCTATTTTTTTTTTTTATTCAATGCCAAACACCATTTTTGAAAAAGTGTAGAGATAATGTCAGGGTCTGGATGATGTCACCTTCCTCCTAGAGAGAAAAGACTTCAGCTTCTGTCAGTCAATTAGGTTAGAAGCAGATCACTGTAATCTAATTGGGGACTGAGATGACTCAAATCTTGGTTCCAGGCTTTGTGAGAGCTGTTTTCTTTCTTGCTTGCCCTAAGATTTGAGTCACTGGGGGGAAGGGATGCATGGAAACCGGGGGTTTTTGACCAGTTCTCCTCTTTGGTGGGTAATTTACCTCAGTTTTTCTCTCACCAGTCCTGTGAGCCTGCCAAAAGCTCTGCTTAGCTTCTCTTCATTTCAGCCACTACTTATAAATCAGCAAAAGGCTCAGGAGAGACATTGAGCTAAATGTCAGGTTCTTTCTGTGCTTCCCTTCTGTTCAGCATCATAGTCCCTCAAGCACAGAGCAGCAGCTCTTGGATGCCTTCAGTTTTTTTTTTAATCCAGCTTTTATAATTTTATTCAATGTGAGGGCTGGTCTGATACAAGCTAGTCAGATATAACCAGAAGCAGAACTCCTCCCCATCAATTTTTCACACTGACTATTTGGTAGGCATATTATTATCTCGGTGTCCCAGAGACTAATTTTCCTTCAGAGCGATTAGCATATACAGAGAAGTGAGACATTATAAACCTGTAGGTGCACATAGATGTGGGAAATGACTTCATTTCCCTGTGGAAGCTCAGGAAAAGAGTATGTTTCTCTCACTCGTGTATTTCTGAGAGAATGTGTTTTACCACTTTAGAATTGAGAGGCTGATATTTAGCCACCTGCACCAGCTTAATGTAACAACTTTTTTCACCCAGGTAGCATCAGAAATCTAATTACTTTCTCCTTCAGTTATTTTATGTGTTTATTCCTCCACTCTCTAGCCCCTTCTAAAAGGTTACTGCTAGCAAACAAGTCTGCCAGGTAATATCTGGCATTCCATCCAAAACTTAATAGTGTGGTTCCCTAGAATGATCCAGGAAGAAGGAATTTGTCTTCAAAGTGTCAGATGAGAGGATAAAGTTCCCTCAGTCAACATTAAATCTTTGATAGCAGCTCAAAAATAATTGAAATAAGAAATACCAGATATGCACCAGCTTTCAAAACTGAAAGTAAAATCCTTCTAATGGAGATGCTGTGCAGTTGTCAGGGCTGCACTGCTGGTGGGACCAGGTCCCTTGAGAATAAAAGTAAAGTGAGTGATGGGCAGTTTTATACCAGATGTAGAAATAGAAAAAAAAAAAAAAAAGAAAGTAGAAAGTGGGAATTGGTAAAGATAAAGGAATATGTAGGCCATAAGAAGCAATGAGAGATTCTGTTTTGGAATGAGCTTCTTGACTAGGAGAAATGGCTGAGACAGATATCCAAAGTGTGGACATTCTGAGCCTTCTAAACTGAACATCTTTACAAGCTGAGAAGCAGATAGACGGTGTGTATTTGCTCCTCATAGAGTATAAGATCAATTGACGGAAGAAGAGAGTTAGAATTCCAACTTTGCTGTTAATTCATGGAATGCCCTTGAAAGGTCATTTATTTTTCTCTAGGCTTCCACATGATGGCAAATTTTTAATGAGTTATCTTTTATGATTTTTAAAATTTGGAGTATAACCTAATTTTAAATATTCATGCAAGTATTGGGCACCTCTAATATACTTCCCTGGACATTTTTGCATTCAATAAAATTTACTGCGAGGGGCTGGGGATATAGCTCAGTTGGTAGAGTGCTTGCCTAGCATGCACAAGGCCCTGCATTCAATCCCCAGAACCATCACAAAACAAAACAAAACAAAAAAACGGTGATGGGATTTATACAGTTTGGGGGTTTTTTGGTTTAGAAATGTGGCTTGTGCATTATATATTTATATTTTTCCTTTACCTTCAGTCATTTAATATGTACAAAACAAATTGTAAACACAAATATGTACAATTTTCAGAGAACCTGGATCCATAAACCTAATTATGTATGGAAGTCATTACTTCAGACTCAGACTGAGCTAAATTTTGTTGATAATTTTACCCCCTGTGTAGTCATTTTGGATGAGTGGCATATTTACCTCTCTCAGAAAGAAAAGAGACTTTGTCACCAAATATTTATCTAAAAACTAAAGTGTTTTATCAGCAGCTTTAAAATACCCAGTGTTAACTCCATGCAGTACCTAATGTTGTCTTAACTCATTTTCCGTTAGTATATTCTAGTTTGAAAACAAAAATCCAAACACGGAGATTATAATTTAGGAACAATATACAAAATTTATTCTAGAAAACTTCATGCTGCTTTCAGAAGTGGTATGTTGGTTTAGTTAAAAAATAGTCTACTCTCTCACTTAAAAAATATTTGAAGCCAGATGTGTTGGTGCATGCCTATAATCCCAGAGGCTCAGGAGGCTGAGGCAAGAGGATTTCAAGTTCAAAGCCAGCCTCAGCAACTTAACGAGGCCCTAAGGAACTCAGTGAGACCGCGTCTCTAAATAAAATACAAAAAGGGGGGGGGGGGGCGGCTGGGGATGTGACTCACTGGTTAAGTGTCTCTAGGTTCAATCCCTAGTACCGAAAAAAAAACATTTGATACCAATGTACCTGCCTGCAATTATCACAACCACTATTTAGAGGAAGCTGGGATCTTTGAAGACAACATAGGCTGACTCTATCATCATACAGGTAAAAAAACAAACAAACAAAGGGACACTGTCATATTCTAGTTTTCTGTTAATTGCTCTTAGAATATAACAAGTTTATCAAATATCTATTTGCATGTAATTGATTGTAACAGGTGATTAGAGGAAGTTACAGAACAAAGAAAAACATGGTTCCCACTCTCAAAATTCAAAGCTGCAGGACAATGGAGTCTGTGTCTGTCTTGTCCATTACCTAGCTTAGTTCTTGGTGCATGGCGAGTGCTCCATCAGAGCCCAGTCTGAGCTATACTCAATGTCCTTTCATTTGAATCATCACTTTTTAAGCACATATCTTGTTTAAGATGCAAGCGCTTGCCTATGGGAACCATTTTGTTTCATGAACACTATACTGGTAACAGAAGCTGTCCCCTTTCCTGACTGACATTGGATAAGGGACCTAGAGTTCTCCATGGAGAGCCTGAGGAAGCTTGGCTGATGAGTGTGGTAAATGAGTTTTTAGGAGCTAAGTTGGTAAATTGTTCAGGTGCACAAGTATAGAGATTAGCTAATTAGAATAAGGGACTGGGAAGGGAAGAAGATGCTAGCTAATGTGTACCGGGCATAATTATGTGGCAAGTATTTTACCTACTGTAACTCATAATCCTCATAACAATCAGGTGAATTAAAAGAAAAAAAAAGAACACTATTATCCCCTTCAAAGTGGAGAGCTTAGAGACTGAAAGTGTTAAGCGTTCTGTCCACGGTTGCACAGCTTCTGTAAACAGCAAAGTTTTTAGGGCCAAAACTTGCCTTCCTACCTCACTATTCCAAATGCTGGGTCAGGATAACTGACAGAGCTGAGTTAGAGGCAGATGTGGCGTGGACTGTGGTACAATGAATAGGGAACACACGATGTGCTCTTTCCCTGGGACAGGCAGGACCAGAAAAGGAAGCAAGCAGCTAGATGACTAAGACCACAATGACTCCTAAGCCTTGGCTCAGAGTAGAGAAGTTACAAAGCTGTGAACAGGCACATGGCCAAAGCCAAAGGCTGCGGCTAGGATTCCTGCCAGACAGAACAACTGGACTCGCTGGGCCCCTTGAAGGCTGCAGACTGTTTCTGAAAAAGGCAGTTGAGTTCATCTTGGGCAGGCCCTCATGGAGGGAAGCCCAGTAAACAGAGCTGAACTTGAAGGGCCCAGTGATATCATAGTTGAAAGCACTGCCCAGATCTGTAACAGCTTTTACCACTTGGATGTGTGTGAGCAGAAGAGGTGAAGTGGGAATTTAGTGATTTTGTGCTGCAAGTTTTTAGAATAACATTGTTTTTATGTTGTGTACTCCAAGTAATTGCCATATAGCCTTGAAAGTGGAGAGTGAGTCTTCAATAAGTCTCATTGTCTTATGTTGGTGCTTTTCTTACAGTAAATGCTTAATAAATGTAGAATGATTGAATAGTTCTATTGTATCTTGCATATATTAGAATTTTAATTATGCAACCAAAATCAAACTCGGAATCTATAACTTTGTTCAGCCTGGTTCCTATCTTTCCTTCCATCATGAACAGTGATCTGAAGCTCAGAGTTCACATTTAATATTTGTTCAGTGGATGGATGGGTGCCCAATCTAGCTTTATTTGTGATATTCACTATTCATGGTGAGCCCGATGACAGTGATTTTCAGTTCCTTGCCTTATTTGTCACATTGTGCATAGGTACAACTTTGCAATAAACAGGAGCCTTCTCTGGATGTTGCAAATCCAAACTGAATTTGAGATGTCTGGAGGCTTACAAAAGCATTTCTTCTTATCTGTTTAGTAACCAGAGTCCTCGTTTTGTTTAAGATAAGTTTTATATATGTATGTGTATATATATATATATATATATATATATATATATATATATATATATA
>NW_026000026.1:66409421-66431050 GCF_001458135.2 Marmota marmota marmota | reverse complement strand
ATATATATGAACATATCTCATAGCAAATTTAATTTATGAAAAGCTACAACTTATGAGATGGCTGCTGTCATACTACAAGCTCCTTTGAAAAGCAGAATTCATCAGGGAACCACAGCAAGCACAGCCCCAGTAGCTCTCGAAGCCCTTCCATAACTGAATGCAGAAATCCATCATCTAGTTTTTTCACTTTCCTCCTGAATAAAACTGATTTGCCTTATTTTGAAGCATGTAGTAGAAATTGAACAAGGTTAGCAAATATCTTCCATTAAAATGTAATGCTTTAAAATATTAGTGTTCATGTAAATGTTCTCTTTGGTGCCACCATCTTTTTTCATTTCAGTCTTAACATGTGTAGTTCTCAGGTTCACACACTAGAGACCGAACTTAATAAACAACAGGAAAGGGGATTTTGCTCCAAGAGACTGTAGCAACAATTTTCTTGATAAATGAACTGAATATTTTTTATTTCATTGATGTCTTAACTAACAAATTATGTAAGATCTTTCTTCTGGCAAGTTATTGAGAATCTAAATGATATAAATGCTTATAAGACTTTCTAAATCTAATGTAAATTCATGATATAGTGAGTAATGACGACTCAAATTAGTTTTACAAATATAACCTATGGTCAGAATTGCCAAAGTTTGCTCTAAATTTACCAACACACAAAGGCAATGTGTTGTCTCAATGTGATTGCATGAAAACTATTATAAAGTCATCCTCCACCCCGGAAATATTTTATGGTATAGTACTGAACCCTATACAAATAATTTCAGTTATTTTCTTTTTTAAAAAATATCTACAAAAAGAAATCAATTAAAGGCAGATTCCATCATGCAGCACTAAAACACAATGTTAAAAAGCCTGACAAACTAAAATTAAAAAGAAAGCAGTATTACAAACATATAAAATGTAGCTTTCACTTGGGACAATTTAGTAACTGAGATTAGCAATATTAGAGACCATAAAATGGATACAGCCTAATTTTTCTTACCAAAGAGTGTTGATTAGGAGTATTCCCATGAGTGATGAATCTTGAGGCAGTTAGGCAGTTATCATCCCTAGAGTTGAAGCTGCTCTTATCTGTATTTTGCTTTTTCATTTATTCATCAAACATATTTCAGCATCATGCAATTTCATGCAATGAAGCAGTGGTGAACAGGCAGGTGGGGACTTCACCTCAGGTAGCTCACTGTTAGGGGCCCACTGACTCAGATCAACCTCTGCAACCCATAGCAGCATGACTGCTGAAAAGATTTGTAGCACAAACCACAACAGTCCTGAATCAGCTCACAGGGAATGATTATACTCGTGTTACAGATAAGAGAAGCACAGCTCCCAAAGTTATACAACTATCAACCATGAGACGAGAACATGTTTTTTTTTTTTTTTTCCTGGGCTTCTAGACTTGGCTAAAACCCCTCTTTGACCCTAGAGTTTGAGTTTAAACTTGAATGGAAACACCAGTGTCATAGATATGGTAGTTGAGAAAAGGTTCTGGAGATCAGGTGAAATGAAGACTTAGGTCTAAGTGATCATGAAGTGATCATGACATTTGTGGGTATGAAAAGCAAATGCTAACAAGATGAGCCAGTGCTACCTGACAAGAATAAAAATAGCACTTACTACAGGCCTGGTACTCTTGTAAGCATTTTGCATACATTAATTTCTCTTTTAAAAAAAATCCTATGAAATAGCTTTAATCCCTAATTTATAGGTGAGGAAATGCGGAGAAATTAAATAACTTGCCTAAGATCACATAGCTAGCAAAGTGGCCATGGGTAGATTTGGAAATAGAAAATTTGACCTCAGAGTCTATGTCTTTAATTGTGCTACACTACCTCTCCTAAGAATGAGAGCAATGTTTGCTTGCACTCAGTGGTCTTTTTCTTCAATGATTATGGCATACAAAATGACAACAACCATTGCTCTCTATATACTTTACAGTAAATAGGTGAATCTACTTTATTATCTTCTTGTCCCTAGGAAAGCCCACTGCCCTAACTGGAATAGGGAGGAGATTGTTCCTATATTCTTTTCACTTACTTCTAGCTATGTCCTAATTGCATATTTCTTTGTATTCCTCTCCAAGCATTAGCCTTTGTGACCTTCAAATCGATACTGTCTTTTCCAGAGGGGAGCTCAGAAAATCCAAGAGGTAGACAAGAATGTGACTGTCACTGTCTATTAAAAATGTCATGATTCTAGTGGTATTAAGGCCACACAAAATAGAATTTGCCTGTGTTGAGGAAAGGGCTTTGTTCTGAAATAAGAGAGAGAGAATTATTTTGGTTATTAAGAAATGGAATTTATAAAATCACATTACCAATAAGTGCAAGAGCAGACTAGCTGCAGGTATCAGCAATTAAGAACCATTGTGTTTGGATTTGCTCATTTGCCAGATGTGGATACTGGCCCATCTTGGCAGCAACCATCAAATCTTATGGTCCAAGAGTCAGGGAGAAGTGGCTTGCATAGGGAAAATCAAGGTCTCTTTAAGAAATCAAATAAAATAAGAATGGATGGGGCAGATAGAAACCAAGCACAAGCAAATACAAGAGCCCAGCCTCTACTTCTCAGTTTGAGAAACCGAGGCAAATTTCCCTTGCAGGGTCACATTTTGGGTAGTTACGGATCAAGCCAATGATTTTCTCTGCATGAACTAGACAATGTACAGGAGAGGAGAGAATTCATGTTTCTGAGCATTCTGGTACCTAGCGGGATGGGTGGGGATCACTCACCACTAGAATTCCTTCAGACTTTACCACAATTTTCTTTGAAAGTTACCACATGAGACTGTTTCCTCATTCATTGTGAATCACTGAATTGATACTTAGATTTCCTTACTCATGTTCAGGAAAATTCAGCCAACCATTTGTTTTTTGTTTTGGTTTTTGGGTTTTTTTTTTTTTAAGAATATTTGACCAATTAATAATGAATAGGGAAATAATTGCATTTTAATTTTCTTATTGTTCCTGACATCAAGTCACCAGACATTGCATCTAGATGGAAATTAAGCCAATACAATAGGATTTGGTGACCAAGAAATCTGGTTTTTTTTTTTATATCTTCACAAGATTTCACACACCTGTGTCTTCATGTTTTAGCCACTACAATTGTGTGTCTAACTTGATTAATCACAAAATCCAAATGTTAGTATTGGAAGAAGACTTAGAGAAATTACAGATGAGAGGTCATAGGCCCTAAAAACTAGAAATATAAGTCAGGTCCATTCATATTAAGGAGGAAATTCAATGTAAACAAACAAGTCTGAGCATCTAGTGAGGGACTAGGTGGACTGCAGTGGTGAAGGGTGACATCACCTGTTACGTAGTTTTTGAACCCCTTTCCCTTAGGAAAAGTGGGTTTCTCACCAAACACTAGGCTTTTATTAACTCAGAACCTTTTCCTCAATCATGGGTAAATGAACAGTCATGCTACCCCACCTGCTGGAGCTTCATATCTAGGGAGAATAACATAGTTGTTGTGGACAGAAGTCAACAAACAGGACACATGTATGGTCTCTTATCCATCCTCACAGCCTATGGACTCCGTGGGCTGAATTGTCTTCTCCACAGAAAGTCTGGGCTTGGTGTCCCTCCTTCTTATGTAAACTCATTATTATACCAACTTGGGCTAACCCTAACACAAAGGGAACATTCTTGCAAAGCTTTCAGTATAAATTAAACACAGTGACAATTGCTTGTGACATCTGGGCAGTCTAGGCTGTCTATCTATGTCCTAAGTTGCTCTTAAGCCATATCCAATTCTTATGGAATTATGTGACAGATCAATCCTACAAAGGATGACTTAGATGCATACTTATGAACCTTGAACTATTCATATTTCTTCTGGGTGTGATGGGGCATGCCAGTAATCCCAGCAACTTGGAAGGCTGAGGCAGGAGGATCACAAGTTTGGTGTCAGCTTCAGCAATTTAGGGAGAATCTCAACAACTTAGTGAGAACCTTAGCAATATAGGAGGTGAAAGTCATTTGTAGGGTTGCTTTTGCTACACTATTATTTATCCTGCCTTTGGTCTTAAAATAAGAGGCAAAACAGGGACTTTTAAAGAGAAAGTAGCCTTCAAAGCTTCATTCCTACATTCTTACTGTTTTGACTGATGATATAGCTGTTAATAAGATTAGTGCCTTCCCTTCTGCTCATTTTTCCAACAGAATTAGTTGCTGCTTTTATACCCTCTGCTGCTAATTTTGCTGGCAAATCTCTTGAGGATTCTAGCCTAATTTTCTGCTACTAGGAGCAGAACTGCTGTTGTAGTAGGTCACCTAACATTATTTAATTCCTTTAGGGAATCTCAAGAAATGAAACCTATAGGAGTAATTCAGATACTAACATCAAATACAAATCAAGGACCAATATTTCATACAAGGAAATTGATTACTTTGAAGTAGATAATCCCTATTTCCTATAATCCTTATGTATACAATGTATGTCTCATACTACTACTAATAATTTATATATTGTAATGTATTACATTATACTATATTATATATTTAAATATGACTGAGCACTGTGTCTAGCACATTGAAAATAAATTTTAATGTTTTAAAAGAAAGAAGAACTTTTTTTTTTTTTGGTACTGGGGATTGAACCAAGTGGTGTTTTACCACTGAGCTACATACCCAGTCCTTTTTATATTTTGGGATAAAGCATTGATAAATTGCTAAGGTTCTTGCTAAGTTGCTGAGATTCTCCCTAAATTGCTGAAGCTGACACCAAACTTGTGATCCTTCTGCCTCAGCCTCCCAAGTTGCTGGGATTACAGGCACGCCCCATCACACCCAGCAGAAATAAGAAAAATTCAAGGTTCATTAGTATGGATCTAAGTCATCCTTTACCCACTGGGGGCTTGAAATATGCTGCTTCAAGTTTATACAGGCAACTTGTAACTTACTCTCTCCTGTTGATTCCTTTTCTTCATTTCTTATACTATGGAAACATCATCTAGAAGAATAGGAAAAAAGACAAAAGTGATACCTTCAAATTCCTCCAGACTGGCACTATCAATGGGATGAGAGTTGTCTTAGAAAGTGTCTATCTTTCGAGGTATAATGAAACCTGGGGACAGGCAGAGCCCACGTATATCCTAAATCAATAATGGGGATGCTCCATTTGGTATTCATTTTATCCGTAACCCAACATGGTGTTATGGGAATGGTCCCAGGAATGAGGCTCAGAATGAAGCACCAAGAACCATTCCTATGAGGAGGAGAAATTTAAACTTTATCAGAGAATATCAGTCAAAAATGGGAGGAAACCGGCTCAGATGGGCAATGGAAGCAGTCGTGGGACCTCTATGTCAAATTTAGATCAATGTAGCTTATCTTTCTGGAGGTGAAAGCCAATAGACAGTACAGTGGATTTTTACCCCAGGGTGTTATAGGAACCATTCAGTTTCTGGGATAGATCATTGATTAAGAAACATTTGTGATATTAACAAAACAGAATTTTTTTTTCTCTAAAGACACACACACACGCAAACACACACATATACCACAATTAACTCCACTGGCGAAGCATGGAGCCACATCTCATTTACACTGAATGATGTGAAGATTGTGACATCAGAATCATTAACAGGAAGTTCAACAAGTGATACTGCAACTCATAAATCAGCACTACCAGATGCCACAGAAAGATTTGTAATTGGTATAATAGGCTAGAATTGAGAGCACTGTACTTTAACTACCCTACAAATGTATTTGTGAAACATTGTAATTGCTGAAAGCAACAATTAATGTTGACTAGCTGGAAAGTTTTGTTTAATTTGTAATTATGTATAATTGCAAATCATGTAGAAAGATACTGCAAGTTTAAGTGGGCACTACAGAAAGTAATATTAGAAATAGCATAGGCTGGGATACTCACTAGGGAGTAATGAATGGAGATGCAGGAGAACACGTGGGTCTTGGTTGAGTGTCAGTGGTGTTCACAGAGCAGTCTCCAGCCAGCACATTTTGAGAACACTTTTCTGATACTGTTTGCCACATGTTTCTCCTGCATGTTTCAATCACAATTCATGATTTACAGTGTTTCAAGATCAACTACAACCTAATATATTTTCTGATAATAATCAATACATCCCAGACATTGGCAATGATTTATCTTTTTCCCTTAATAAATTAGAGAAGATTCAAGACTATCCTGAGCCTAATTCAGTACTTCTCACTCAAATTCCATATGCTTTCTTGAGTGATGAGAAAAGATGCTTGAAGAATAAGTTTTAAGCAAGGTAAAGATAAAGAAAGGGAGAAGGAGGGAGAAGGAAGAAGGGAGAAGATCATTTTCCCAATGTTCCACATTTAAGTGTCATTTCAGTGGGTCATGGGATGCCCAGAAATCTGGTTGAACATTGTTTTTGGATGTGCCTGTGAGCCTTTCTGGAAAAGGCTAACATCTGAACTGATGAACTGAGTAAAACATATCTGAGAGATGTTTTTCCATTCTCCCCTGCAGCCAGGGCACAGACAAATATGGGATTGACTAATCTGGTGGACCTGTCCCAGAGTGATTCAGAGCTGGTAATGTGAAAAACCAGGAACTGCCACAAGATTCTATATTGGCAAGGCCACATCCAGGCCCACAGGCCTCATGGTCTGGTGGAATTGTCCTGGCTCCCTGATCATTCTGAGCTTAATTTGGAACTTTCTTTTCCTGATTATGTGGCTTACACGCCTGGTTCTCAAGTTTTCCTGGAGATTTTATGATCTACTCAATATCTTTTAATCGAATACTTTTTCAATTCAAATCAACCAGTTAGTTTCTGTTGCTTGTGATCACAAACCTTGTCTTAGACAATGGACTTAGGAAACAGTCCTGTGTTATTTTTAAAAACAATGATAGAAGATGAATTCTTATGGTGGAGGACAATTAAGAAATAGGGAATAACTGATCTACTGAGTATTGTTAGTAACTGGCACTGTGGTTTAGGGGTTATTATTATTCCAACTTCACAGATGGAAAAGGAAAAAAAATAAAACAAGATTAAGAAAGGTGTTGCTCGAAGTCAGGGAGCATGAGTCAGAATTCAAATTCAGCTGTAATTCTTTGGCCTATACCAAAGGAAATGAGGCTAAATAGCATTGGCAACTTAAATTAAAAGATTCAGATTTAAATAAAGAGTTACACCAGATGATCAGGACCTCAGGCTTATGGTTATAACAAGTCCTTAGAGCAAATGTGGCTGCACGTAATCCGTGGCAGGTAAAAAGAAGAGGTTCCCAAACTGGTTTAGCAATTGCACACAAAAGATGAATTACCCTTTTGTGATTGCCTCACAAACTGAAGGTTAGTTACTCTTTATTATTTTATTTTTCATATATATTATATGTGTATGGGATACCATGTAATGATGACTATAATAAATAAAAATTCATTATACATTTTAATATTATTAAAGAAGCAGATTTTAGAGAGTTCTTGCCACACACACACACACAAAAAACTGAAGGTAATTAAGAACGGTTTGCTCAGAGAGACAGAGGAAGCATTAAGGAGGTAATTAACCCCTGCACAGAGTCAACCAGCTGGGAATTAGCTAGTTTGATTGTCCCCAGCTGTAAAAAGTGCCTGGGGGCACTTTGTGTGTGTCAAAAGGGATTGGTTATAAACTTGTAATAGAAAGATTAGGAAAAAAGAATATTCATTTGGAACTTAAAAATTGATTTTCATCTTAGTTGTCCTAAATAGGGTATTAGTCACTTTGAGGTTAAAAAAAAAAAAAAACTAGACAAAGAAATATGCACTGTTTATAAATGAAGAATTAAATTTGTACAAAAATAAGGTGTAAGTGTTGCACCCCTGCTGGCCTCCTGAGTTGAAGCCTGTATTAAGGAATGTAGGGCTGAAGCAGCTCTCAGATGGTGAGTTTTAAGAGTCAAGACTGTCCATGGAGGTACACAGACAGCCCTCTGTGTCCACGTGTTCTGCGGGTGTGGATTTAACCAACCATACATGGAAAATAGTAAAAATAAAATTATGTCTGAACCGAAGGTGTACAGACATTTTTCTTGTCATTATTCCCTAAGCAATACAGTATAATAATTATTTGCATAGCATTTGCATTGTATTAGACGTTATAAGTAATGTAGACATGATTTAAAGTATATAGGGCAGTGCACATGGGTCATATGCAAATACTATGTCATTTTATATAAGCGTCTGCATTTTTTAAAGTTTAAATTAAAATTTCTCTTTAACTGATACATAAAACCATAAAAACTTACATATTAATGAAATAACATGGTATTTCAATACACGTATAAATTGTGTAATGGTTAAACATATTAATCTCCTCAAACATTTATCATCTCTTTATGGTGATATCTTTCACAATAGCTTTTGAAATATATATCTCATTATTGTTATTTATAGTCACCCTATGTGCAATAACACACCAGAATTTCTTGGTCCTATCTAACTTCAACTTAGTACCCACTGATCAATCTTTCCTATCCCCTTATTCTCCCTATCCGATGTGAACCGTCATTCTACTGTCAACTTATATGAGATCAACATTTTATTTTTTTATTTGTTTTACTTAGTTACACATGACAGTACAATGATCTTGACATATCATGCATTTGAGTCAGATGGGATATAATTTCACATTTTTTGAGTGTACAGGTTGCAGAATTACATTGGTCATGCAGTCACATATATTCTCACAGCAACATTTTAATTTCCACATATAAGTGAGATGGTGTAGAATTTGCCATCCTATGCCTGGCCTATTGCATTTAGCAAAATAATCTTTAGTTCCATCCATACTGTTGCACATGACAGGATTTCATCTTTTTTATGGCTGAATAATATTCAGCCTCTCCCACATTTTCTTGATCCAATTCTTGATCAATCATTAATTGATTGACACTTAGGCTGTTTCCATTTGTTGACTATTGTGACTAATGCTGAAGTAAATGTGGGAGTGCAAGCCAGGCTCAGTGGCACATGCCTGTAATCCCAGTGGCTCAGGAGGTTGAGACAAGAGGATCATGAGTTCAAAGCCAGCTTTAACCAACATAGAGGCCCTGAGCAACTCAGTGAGACCCTGTCTCTAAATAACATACAAAATACTGCTGGGGATGTGGCTCAGTGGCTGAATGCCCCTGAGTTCAATCCCTGGTACTGCACCCCCCACCCCAAATGTGGAAGTACATCTGTCTCTTGAACAGACTGATTTCATTTTCTTTGAATTAATCTTCAAGAGTAGTACTCATGGATCATATGGTAGTTCTATTTTTAATTTTCTGAGAATCCTCCATATTGTTTTCCATAACATCTGAACTGATTTACATTCTCATCAACAGTGTGTCAGGGTTCCCTTTTTTTCACATCCTCACCAGCACTTGTATCTTTAGTCTTTTTGATCATAGCCATTCTTCCTAGAATGAAGTGATAGTTCATTGTGGTTTAAATTTACATTTCCTTGATGATTAGTGATGTTGAACTTTTTTTTTTTCAATGTACCTGTTGGCCATTTTTATGTCTTCTTATGAGAAATGTCTATTTGGGTCTGTTTGCCATATATATTGTAGTTGACACAATACCTTTATTTTATTTATTTATTTTTATGTGGTGCTAAGGATCAAACCCAGGGCTTTGCACGTGCTAGGCGAGCACTCTACCGCTGAGTCACAACACTAGCCCCTGGGTTATTTGATTTTTTGCTATTGAGTTTTGGGAGCCCCTTATGTATTCTGGATATCAACCCCTTGTCAGTTGTATAAAGTGCAAATGTTTTCTCCCATTCTCTAGGTTGTTTCTGTACTCATTGCTTGTCTCCTCTGCTGTGCAGAGCTTTATTAGTTTGATGTAATCCCTTTGTCTATTTTTATTTTTGTTTATTGTATCTTTGGAAGATCTTGTCTAAAAAATCCTTCCTCATTCCATTGTCTTAAAGTGTTTCCTCTGCTAGTTTCACAGTTTTAGATTCTACACTTAAGTCTTTAATCCACTTTAAGGTTGATTTTCATAACTAGTGAGTGATAGAGATTTAGTTTTCCTATTCTGCCTGTGGCTATCCAATCCCCCGACCCCATTGCACCTTTTTCCAATGTGTGTTCTTAAGAGCTTTGTCAAAACTCAGTTAATGGGAGAAAATCTTTGCTAACTACTTTTTGGACATAAGATGAATATTTAGAATAATAAAGAGCTCAAAAAACTTTACACCCAAAACTCAAATAACCCAATTAATAAATGGGCAAATGAACTAAGAAGACTCTTCTCAGAAGAAGAAATAAAAATGGCCAACAAATACATGAAAAAAATGCTCAATATCATTAGAAATTAAGGAAATACAAATCAAAACTATCCTGAGATATAATCTCACACCAGTCAGAAAGGCAGTCATCATCATCATCATCATAAATAATAATAATAAATGCTGAAGAGGATGTAGAGAAAAAGTAACATGTTTACACTGTTATTGGGATTATAAATTAGTATAACTACTATGGAAATAAGTATGAAGGCTCCTCAAAAGACTAGGCACGGAACCACCATATGACCCAGGTGTATCATAACTCAGTATTTATCCTGAAGAATTAGTCATCTTACTACAGTGATACATGCATACCTGTGTTTATGGCAGCACAATTCACAATAGTCAAACTATAGGACAGCCTAGGTGTCCATCAATGCGTATGTATATATATTGGAATTTTATTCCATCATGAAGAAAAATGAAATTATGTCATTTGCAGGAAAATGAATGGAACTAGAAACCATCATGTTAAGTGAAATAAGTCAAACTCAGAAGGTTAAAGGGCATATGTTTTCTCTCAAATGTGGAAGCTAGAGAGGAAAAAGGAAAACTAAAGTGGGGGTGGATCTCCTAAAAAAATTCAAAGGGAGATCAGTAGAGGAAAGAGACAGGGAGTGGAAAGTAGGGAGGGAGGGGGAAAATGCTGGGGAGTGATATTGGCCAATTGTATTATATTGTGTGCATGTAAGAACATGTGACAACAAATCCCATCAATGTGTACAGCTATAATGTACCAATTAAAAATGTGAAAAAAAAATTTTAAATCACTGCATTTACTTCTATGCTCTCAAATATATTCCATTCATCTATGTTTCTGAATTTAGCTAATCTCATTCTGTTTTCAATTCTGTAGCTTTATTATATATTTTGAGTTTAGGTAGAGTAATACCTCTTGCTTCCTTTTTTCAGAGCATCTGCAAGTTTTGGTATCCTCAGAGACCTTGCAACCAATCTCTTGTGAATGCCAAGGGATGACTCTTCCTTTGGAGAATTGTCAGTTTCCTCTCATCCTTATGACTCTATTTTCATTCCTTTACCCTTCCTACCTGTTCCACACCATACCCTACAGGTAACTAGTTTCTTCAACGTCAAAATTATTATTTTTTTCCTTCACAAATTAGCATATACACATATATTTTCTTATATACTCTTCTTTCTTACATGAAGAGTGGTTTACTTTGTATACTCTTTTTCACTTTGCTTTTTCATTTAATCATTATTTATCTGTTCACAGAGATATTTCTAATCCTTTTTTATAATTGAATAGTTCTCCAACCTCTGGGTTTAGTTTATTCATAGTTTATTCAACTACTCTCTTAGTGTGAGCATTTAGGTTGTTTCCAATATTTTGTAATTACCATCAATGCTGTACTGACTCACCTTGTGCACACATAGTTTTGTAATGTTGAAGGTGTATCTTCAGGAAATGCTATGGTCTGAATGCTTATCATAAAATTCATATGTTGAAATTCTAACCCTAAGGTAATGATATTAGGAGGGGAAGCCTTTTGGGAGTTGATTGGGTCAACAAGGGTGGAGCCATCATGAATTGGATAAGTGTTCTTATAAATAAGCCCCAAGGAGTTCATTTGCCCCTTCCATCATGTGAAGACTAAGTGAGAAGGTGCTATGTATGCTCCAAAACTTAGGCAGCAAATGTGACAGTGCCACAGTCTTAGACTTCAGTTTCAAAACTGTAGGAAATAAGTTTCCATTGTTGACAATATTTTGTTAAAACAGCCCGTTTTGTCCTGTAACTAGTTATTGAGTATGTATATGAAGGCTATTGACTTACATGTTAATTTGATAAGTTGCTATGTCTCTCAGGTTAATTTGAGCTCCTACAATGTCCTGCGGTTTTTGAGATATACTATTTTTTATCTGCATATATATTTCTTTTTTGCTTAGTCTTATGCTTGTACTTATTTTCTATGGTATAATTGCACTGGCTAATAACTCTACTATGGTTTCAAAAAGGAACAGAGACAGTGTTCCCAATATTAGTGGAAATGCCTCTAGTGTCTCCCTTATATAATGTGCTAGATTGGTGTATGCATGTGTGTATGTTTACACACATATAAATTTTGTCATGTTGATATTCCCTGATTCATATATTTTAGTATTTTATTGTAATGGGTTTTGAATTTTATCATCAGATTTTCAACACTTACAGAGATAATCCTGTGATTTTTTTTCTTTAGTCATAGACATAGTATACAATATTAATGGATTTCCTGATATTGAACAAACCTTGCACTACTAGAATAAATCCTACTTGGTCATGGTGTCTTTCCTAATGTGGCACTGGGTTCTGTTTGCTGATATCTACATAATATTTTTACATCATATTCAAGCAGATACTAATCTGCACTTTTCTTTTATGTATTCTCTTTGCCTTTTTTCCATCTCTAGTGTACTCTGATCATTTTTTTTTCTTTTCACTTTATGCTGTCATTTATTTTCCTGCCTTTCATTTATGCCTACTAGGTTTTCAAGTGTGTCTGTTCTGCCTCAAGGATCTTGTAATTTATTCTTTCTCAGATATTTTTGTCCTTCCATTTCCTTCCTGAGTTCAATCAGCTCTGTTCTTATTTTTTCCAGTTGTTATCTGTTTCTCTTCTTAGTTTTTTCAAATTTCCAATCAAGGATTTTTTCTTTTTCATATTCTCAGATGTTTGAGTGATTATATATATAGCTCTGGAGCTTGGACTTCACAAACTTTTTTCTACTTCAGTGTTTTTCTTATGGGGTGTGGGGGTTGTTACTCAATTGATAAATGTAAAATCTTCTCCCCTGATTTTTTGCAATGGCTCTATGAATTTGTTGATGTTTCTTTCATTGTTACAGTATTTCGATGACGTACAGGTTTTGATTTAATGATCACATTCCCTAGTAATGCAGCAAGGTCCACGTGCTCGAGGGTCATTTGCTCACTTGTTTCAGTGATGGGAGGAAGAGCCCTTCAACTTGTTTCTCTGATCTTGCAGAGCTCTCAAATTTAACTCCTTTTTCCTTTTACCCCTAAGTTTCAAGGGGCGTGACCTCCTTTGCTCTTTGTCTTGTCTGTTCTTCCTCCCTTTAATAATATGTTTGAACAATGCCTCTTAAACCCCTGACCTTTTCATCACATCTACTCTGATAGCCTTTCCTCACAGTCTCTGCTGGTCTCTGCCTGGACACTGTTAGAATTTGTCTTTTGGATGGTAGTTTTGATGACCCATAGGCTCCTTTGCTTGTTCTCTTTTTGGACTTTCATGGAGTTTGTCTCAGCATATCCTTAGTATAGAGCTGATGCAGGGCAGAGGTTGAGCCAGAGCAGGAAGATCTCACACTAGAATGTGGTGATTTCCTCTTTTTAGTCAGTCATTATAGTGTTTTGGTATTCTCTGACCTCTAGTTATGCTGAAAGCATAGTTTATGTAGATTTAAAATACTCTCTTATTAGTTTTAATCATAGGAAATGTAAGAAGACCTGTAGTTAGACAGCTAGTATTATCTTCAGCTACAGAGAAGTTACCAATTACAGTTATTCTAAAGTTCTTGTCTGTTAACTTCTATTATGTGGATCATCTATTTGGCTTTTTTTAAAACTTTTTTATATCTATTTGTTTTTATTGGTTTTTGTTTGTACTGTGGATTGAATCCAAAGGCTACTACTGACCTATATTCCGAGTCCTTTTTATTTTTGAGACAGGGTATTCTCAAAAAAAACCAAAAACAAACAAACAAACAACAACAACAAAAAAAAACATTGCTGATGGTCTCACTAAGTTGCTGAGACTGGCCCTGAACTTTTGATCCTCCTGCCTCAGCCTCCCAAGTCTCCGGGATTACAGGTATGTGCCACCATGCCTGCTTATTATTTTTTCCTTATTAATTACACACAACCCTGACTTTTAATATACTGATGACTCTTGTTTGCAGGTAGGATATTATGTACAAAGGAACCATAGAGCTTCTGGATATTATTATATTTCACAAGAAAAGTTTTCTCTTGTCACTATGGGCTGGATTTTGTCTTTCCAAATTCGTATGTTGAAGCTTTAAACCCCAGTGTGACCACATTTGGAGATGGGACCTCTAAAAAAGCAAAGTTAAATGAGGACATAAGAGTAGCCTAATCTCACAGGATTGGTGGCCTTATAAAAATTCCCTCTCTCTTCCTGACTTTCTCTCTCTGTCCCTCCTTTCCTGCTGCTTCTATCTCACCAGTCCCAGGAGCACACACCAAAGAAAGGCCCTTGGTGAGCACAATAAGAAGGCGGTTATCTGTAAGCCAGGAAGAGGGCCCATACCAGAAATCAAAGGGGTCAAAATTGTGATCTTGGATTTCCAGACTCCCAAACTGTGAAAAATAAATGTCTGCTGGTGAAGCCACTCTGGTATTTTGTTATGGCAACCCAAACAGACTAATACACCTCTATTACACATACCACAGGGTCTAATCCCTTCAATTCGATCAGGAATTAAACTGGGATAAAGTTTTAGTAAAGTACAATCTACTTTTAGTTTAATCTTGTTCCTGGGGCACAGCAATTCCAGGGTCTTTATTGCAAACATGGTGGTTCTTTGCCTCTTCAGTACGGGAAGGCTGTAGGAGATACAGTTCTGCCCTCCAGTTTTTCAGCTTCCATTCTGGCTACCTGTCTATGCAACTTCAAGATTTGATAAATGTTTTCAGCAAGAAACTGGATGTGTGGATGAGGCAGACCCCTTTCCTGATGAATCTGCATTTTCTAAGCTCTCTGAGATTGTGGGAGATTTTAGTACAATGGGACCAGGCATGCATTTGAGACCCCTCTGGTTTTCAGAGCTCCACATGATTATTGAAGTTTTGCAGGTTTCTCTTCCTCCAGCAGAATCTCTCTCCCTGGGTCAAGCCCACACACCTGTTCGTTCCCAGGACTGACAAATGCCTTGAGAGAAAATAGCTGGCAATCATCAACTCACCTCAGAATTGTTCTCCCTCTAGAATTTAGTTCATTTCATCCGCATTGCTTTCACAGCTCTCAGATGCTTTTGAAATGACTTTTGTAATATTTTCCATTTGCTCGAGTAAGAATAAGAATATTGACCTATCACATCCTCCTCAAAAGCACAAGTCTTTATATAATTTCTCATCTTTACAACTTTGGCTTTCCAAAAGGATCTAACAGAACTTAGATATATCTGTTATGCCAGATTTGCCTGCTTTGCAACCTTAACTGGGCCAAGTTTGCCATTCTGTTGTGGAGGGAAAAATGTTATTTTAGTGATACAGCAAAAGTAATATGGCCAAGCTTTAGGGTTTTGTGGCAAAGGGAATATTTTTGTAGCACAAAGCAATAAAACCCAGACAGTCTAGAGTCCTGCATTCTCAGCTTTTATGCTCATCGGGTTTTGCTTTTTCATTTCTCTTTTGCCATCCCAAGATGGGAAGTGGTGGGTGAGGTATTTGTTTACTAGTTTACCATCTGTCTAAGTGACTAGACTCCATGAGAGCAGGGACTTTGTTTTACATGCTATTTTATCATCAGTGTCTGGTACAGTGCGTCACCCACAATAGCTGCCCAAATGATTTGAATCAATGAATGAATACCACTAAGTTCTTTTACAGGCTTTTATTAGACGAGTAACCCAAACAAATGCCTAAAAGTAGAAGATAACTTTATTAGAAGTTATTGACAATAGCTGATACATAACATGACTGTCAGAAACTTGAGAAGTACTTCAGCAATAACTTTGATCTAACAGAAATAGAAGTTCAGGGATATATTCTACTTTAGAATAAAATAAGTATCATTTAGATTATACTAAAGTTATTCAAAATCCAATACCTTCCATCCAAGTATGTTAGTCAGCATTCCATCACTGTTACAAAACACCAGAGGAAAACAACTTACAGAAGGGAAGATTTATTTTGGCTCATGGTTTCAGAGGTTTGAGTCCATGGTCACTTGATTCCAGTGATTCTGGGTCTGTGGTGAGACAGAACATCATGGGGGAAGGTTGGTCAAGCAAAGCTGCTTTATTCGTGGCAGCCATGAAGGAGAGGGAGAGAGAGAGGGACAGTCCAGGGACAAAATATGTCTTTCAATGTATGTTTCCCAGTGACCCAGCTCTTCCAACTAGGCCCCACCTTCTAAAGTTTCCACTTCCTCACACAAGCCAGGGACCAAGCCTTCCACACATGAGCCTTGAGGAACATCCCAGATCCAACTGTAACTCCATGTAACAAGAATTTCTTGGAAAATTAACTACAAGAAAAATTTCAAAATGTAAATAGTCTTGGAAGTATTTTCAACTTCCAGTGCTAAATATAGTTATTGATCCCTTGGAAGACGGCCTGGGAACTCCAAGGATAGTTATATTTACACATTAATGCTAATCAGATCATACAAAGTGAACCAAGGGCAGAAGTTATTTTGAGTAAACTATGTATTATTTATCACTTGATTCCTCTCCCCCAGAGAATACTGTTCAACAAGATCATCTGTAAAAGTAGCAAATTTTCTTAAAAATTACAAAGCAATATGAATGAATGATTCTTACTAATAATTGGGTTAAAAAACAAATCAATTTTAGGTGAAAAACATAATGTGTAAAAACGCACATTTTTGGTTGTTTGTTTTAGTTGTAGATGGACATAATGCCTTTATTTTATTCATTTATGTAGTGCTGAGGATTGAACTTAGTGCCTCACACATGTCTACCGCTAGGCCCCAGCCTCAGCCCCACATTTTTTACATATGAAAATGTTCAACGACATCAGGAGAGTTGGCCATAAAGGATGATTAGCGTTAAATAGTTTTAGAAGTCCATCACCTAACAATTTAATCTTCTAATTCAACCGTAAATTAAGCAATCATAAGAGAATTAGAGTACAGAAAAACAGCATAGGCTTTGGAATAAAACAATTCTAAATTCTAATCTTTGCCCTTCTGTCATTAGTAATTTAACTAACTTGTCTGAACCTCGCTGTCTTTATTTGTGACATGGGACTTTTGGAGAGAACCCAGAGGAGTCATTTGTCTTACAGGTGTGCACTGGTGGAAATAGCAAGCAGTTAGGAAACGAGGAACCATGTAGAGCAGCCAAAGGACAGGGAGAGGCAAAGACAAAACAAGGAGAGAATGCAAACAGAACTAGGGCAGGATTTTCATTCTTTTAACCACAAGATTGAGAGATCTCAGGAGCAAAGTGAGACTCTGGCCAGGTAGAAGTAAAGGCCTTTGTCAAAAGTACACAGTTGGACCATACACCAATCTCCCTGACAATAGAATCTTTGCATTCACATAGTGACAATACAAGGAAAATAATTCCTAGTAATTGAATGAGCTTTGCCTTCAAGAATTATCTGGGAGGGAGTTTGGAACTCAGACAAAATGTACATCTGCAGGGAGGGCTTATCTTGTGGCTGAGGACTGGGAGAACATCCAGTACTGAGACCTGCTGCCACTGGGGGCTGACTTAGTGAGAGTCAGTATAGTAATAAATCACATAGTTACACTTCTTCATTTTACTCTCAGTCTACTCAGACCGGTGTTGGAAGAAAACCCCAGAAATCGGGAGTTTTCATCTGGGAAATGGAAAGTGTTCAGTTTCCTGGCACCAGCTTATAGATTTGAACATCCAGTCCTCCATGGAGGGCTCCCCCAATCCTTATAACTGCTTTGGAGGACTGGGCCTTCCAGGGGTTGGAGGACGGTGCAAGGTAGGTCCCTGGGAATTATAGTGTCAATCTTATAATAGAGTGCCATGAGAATTATTTGAGAAAATATATTATAAAAGGACTTAGCATAAGTGCCTGACAAGTTTTGGCTTCCTCACCAACACTCCGTCAGCATTTACCATGAGCTACACTTCACTCTCCCTTAAAGTATCAATGGTGTATCACTCCCCCTTAAAATACAAAGTTGTATTTTAAACTTTGACCTACCCATAGAGGCAGCATTATATACATGTGTTTATAGGGAATAGAAAAAACCCAGATAAACCAACATATTTGCCTTACAAGCTGGTTTCAAGTTTGAACTACTTACCCAAAATTCAATCCTTAATATTTGGGGTCTGAGAATTTTCAAATGAAGGCATTAAAAATATCACATTTTGATAATAAAGAAAACACGGAGCCCTATAATCATTGATATTCTCACCCTTCTTGCCTACTGGATACTGCACTGGGAGAATGTTTCTTGCTAAACCGCATGTGAAAATCCATGGTTCCTTGAAAAATTCTGTTGTAGTTATTGTTGAATGAAGGAATGAATTCATGAATAAAGAGAAAAAGGCAAGTCAGTTAAGAAACTATTCCTACCTTGAGGATTTCAGATGTAGGTCTCCAGAGATCTTTACCTCCCTTTTCAGTTCTAAATATTAAGCAAACTATATAAAAATCAGGTACTCATGGAATTTGACTGAAACCTAAAGTATTTTTGCAAGAGATACTAGTAAGATTTAAAAAGATTATGGGGAAGAGTCTGTTGTGGTGAAATCAGTGTACCATAGTTATTAGAGAATTTTAAATGGCTGTGATCTTTAAAATAAAAGAGTGCATTTTACTACGGTAACTGAAAATGCCATTAACTGCACAAGCATTTAATTATTTCTGGCCTCAGGATTTTGTAATAGATTTTGCTTTTGCTAAGAAATAAAATTTTAAACCACTGTAATCTCTACTTTCCCAAAAATATTTCAGTTGTTCACTATACATCAAGAACATGGACAAGGCTGAACTTTGTGGATTGCATGGCTAAGGACTTATGGGGCAAATAGTTGCTGTCCCAAATAACCTATAATGTTTCAGACACAGGGATACAATGAGTATGCCAAATAATCTATAATTATTCACACAGAGATACAAAAGTCACTAAAAATAAAAGTTGATTGCTGTTTTCCTGAAATTGGATTCTTAGTAGCAAGTGATCAAAATACACAGTAAGCTGGTTTACAGAGAAATAAAGAGAAAGAGAAGAATAATAGAAATTTATTGACTCAAATACGTGAGTAGTATAGAATTGGGTCTCACTTCAGACATGGTCAAATTCTGGGCTTCCAATGATTATATTAGGAAAAAGAATTCAATTTTTTTTCCAGTTTTAACTCAGATTTCTTTGTATTATCTTAACACTCAAACAGGTTCTTTTATACAAATATATATATATATATACACATGTACATATACTTTTAAATTCACACATAGAAATTGTACATATTTATGGGATACAGGGTGACATTTCACTATGTGTAATGATCAGATCACAGTTCTTTGCATAGCTATAATCTTAAGACATTTATCATTTCTTTATGTTAGGGACATTCAAATCCTCTCTACTATCTATTTTAAAATACTCAATTCATTGATTAATTATTGTTAGACTGTGCTGTGGCCTTTATAACCTCTAGACTTACATCCTCTCAATTTGAAATCAAGCAGAGAGCCAGAGAAAGAGCCAGAGCAAGAGAGAGAGAGAGAGAGAGAGAGAGAGAGAGAGAGAAGCTATTTTTTCCTAGTAATTGCAACAACAAAATTCCCAAATGGAGTCTCCTTGGGCTAGCTGGAGTAATGTGCCCAATGACATTCAGGATGCAGAAGCATTTTTTTTTGGCCCGTTTTACATGATAACATATAGCATCCCAGAGGTCATAGGGTACAGGAGAAGGAGTGAATTCCAACCCAAATGATGTCATTTGCTTACAATTATAGTAGTGAGGTATGTGTGTCTTCCAGCCCAGGCCTCACACTCCATCATCTATGTTGAAATTCAATTTTTGAGAAAATCATTTCTAAGTAGTCAGTCAGCTTACATTGTTATGCCAGTGATACATACCTAGCTTTATCTCCTTCTCAAGCTTATCACAACTTCGTTTGCTGTACATTAAAATTTGGCTCTGCAGGGAATGCCACAATAATTTGTGTTGTTGCAGGAAGGAAAAATATGTGGTAGAGATAACATCAGGAAGATGTGCGTAAGTGTGCTTTGAGGGATGAGACTGATTCCTCCATGCATGGAGCTTAATTAGATTCTAAAGTTTGCTCTTGCTATAAAGCACTATTATAGAAAACTTTGGGACACCAGTATATGCTTGTATTTCTGTTGCTAACAGATAAAGGAAATAACATATTAATATATTTTTTAGTAAACTTGTCAGCCTGGGAACATATTTCATTTATCATGACACAGATGTCAAGGGTCAGTCCAACAGTTACATCAGCAAAGTTGCCTCCAGACACTTGTCAAGGAAGGGCATTAATTAGTACCATGTAGAATGGTAGTAAGAAGAATGTGGATTTGGAATTGTAGGACTGGATTTGCATCATGGCCCTACACTCTCTATTGATAAGGTGCTAGACAATTTACTTAACCATGTGAGCTTCCATTTATTCATTTATAACAACATCTGTTCTACCTCATGTACAAGGCTGGTGTGAGGTTTGAATGAAATAAAGCTCACGTGTATCTATGTCTCTCCTATAAATGAAATGGCTCAGAAGATGTGTCTTATTAATCTTTTTGAGTTCCAGTGCTTAATCCCTTGCCTGGCAGACAAAGTACACTTAACAAATACTTGTCAGGTGAATAAAATAAATAGATGAACAAATAATAAAACAGATGAATGAATTATATCCATGATATAGAATGAAACAGCAAATATTATTTAGCACTGGCTCAGAGAAGTTCTCAGATTAAGCAATACTTTAACAATATTTCAGAATTTAGGATCACTATATTTAATTCTGCACATTTTTCCCTGGGTTTCTCTTGGTATAAAGGGAGCAGAATTTTAAGATTTAGAAAGAATAGTGATTCCCTTAGCAAAGTAATATTCAAGAAAATTACTGCTCTCCTAGCTCAAAGAGAAACGTTAATTAGTTAAGACACAGGCAAGATGCAATATGGAGAGCTTATAAGAGTGAATTATATTATAATTAACACTTAGTAATCCCTCTAAATTTTAGAGCATGACTGTCTTTTTGCAGAGGTCTTTGAATTATTTAAAGTATTTCTGAAGGAAGCCTTTGAAATACCTGGAGATGACTTTTTATTTTTGCATAAAGCTTCTTTCCACTCCCATCTAGATTCTCTACACAAGCTCACATGACAGAATTTATGTGATCTGTAGTCTGGGAAAACAGGAATGAGTTTAACTGAGCCTGAGATTAATCTGAGATTATGTACATTGATAACAACTAGGTAGTCCCCCACCATGGAAAAAGACATTCCATATATCTAATTGTGTGATTTCCAGAATTATAGATCCTAAACAGTCGATTTTATCACTGTTTCACCTTGCTTTGTTTAGGTTTTGTTTGGGTGTTCCCAGGGAGGAAATTACTCTTTGATTACTATGGGGTTTTTTG
>NW_026000026.1:66386774-66409396 GCF_001458135.2 Marmota marmota marmota | reverse complement strand
ATCCCCTGTGTGCCTTGAGAGACGCCGACCACTCCGTCTCTATGTATCCCTCATCCCTGAGACATCTGTAGAGGTTTTTTGGGGGGAGGGGAGGGGGTGCAGGAGGGGAAGAGGGGGTAGAGTAGTGGGATTGAACACAGAGAGGCTCAACCACTGAGCCACATCCCCAGCCCTCTCTTATATTTTATTTAGAGACAGGGTCTCCCTGAGTTACTTAGGGTCTCTCTTGCTAAGTTGGTGAGGCTGGCTTTGAACTCATGATCCTCCTGCCTCAGCCTCCCACCAGCTGAGATTACAGGCATGCACCACCATGCCTGGCTGATTACTGTTTTTAAAATAAGGTAAACATAGATTCTAATATGCCATAAAAGGAGGGGAGTAAGGCCAAAAGGACTTTGAGACAGCTGCTATAAAATATTATATTCTTATTCTTGCTTCTTCTGATTAAACACATTTGTATTCTATTACTCTTGGCTATAACCAAACAGAAACTATAATAGAAATATTCTCATATGTTTGTCCAACCACAAGTACAAGAGTGAACAAACTTCCAGCAAAAACCTCTACAGATGTCTCAGGGATGAGGGATACATGGAACTACAAAGAGATCTCCAACTATGAGCACACTGGGGTTTTCTCAGAATATCTTGAAAGAAGGGGATGTTGCTCAGCTCCCTACCAGTAATTTAGAACTTGGAGATGGTAGGACAATTAAAAGACTGAATCTTGGTTTTTTCCTCTGGGAAAAATTCTGTTTCATCTTCTCAGCCCAGAGTACAAGGAAAAACCAAAAGTTAACATGACAACTTCTAAATGGGTAGCAAAGCCAGAACAAGGGCCTTTACTGCCCAACATTTAGCTAACATGTAGAGCTATGCCAAAGACAGAGTAGGCCCTCAATAAATGTTGAATGAATTAATGAATGAATATATTAATAAAGAGACATATACCTACACCTATATACATATGCAAAAATATTTCTAGAAAGTTATCAAAATAATATTAGGCTGGTTCTTTTGTGACAGAAACAGGGAAGAAATTCATGTTCTGGTTTCAACTGAGAGAAACTAGGTTAGACACCAGCCTGAGTTAGTTGTGTTCCACGTGCATGACTTTGACCTCACAGGGCCATCCATATAACAACTCCTCAGTAGACTTCATTTTACATTCATAGGAGAATTGCATACCTACCATGAAAATAGAGTTGTTTTCTTGCACTGAAAATCATGAATATTTAGAAGCTATTTCTTTATTCCAAGTTTACCTTCTATGCACTGCTCCATTATGTGGGGCTGGAACTATTTGATCTACATTTCTCATTTTCCCCTTCCAGGTGGGTTCCTCTTAGGTTCTACCAATGGAAATCATCAGAGGAATGTTGGAAGCCCAGAGGAGGGGGACTGCTTTCTATTTTTTTGTTTCACACAGTTGGCTGCAACTTTCACCCCAGTCCCATCCTCACCAATCTGCCTAGGAGCAGCCAAACCTGAGACACTTGGCAGCCTCAGTATGAGCCACACTGCATTCCCTTACCAACTGAGTAACTCAGTCCTCCCGAGTCTAGTCCCTTCTTTATGACCTCTAGACTTGAAGGTGGTAATTACTTCCCTCTGTCATTGATCTTAGGGTTACATCAGCATCTTCCTGTTGTACTTTCAGCCTTCCGATGTTCATGTAATGGATTTCCTAACCAACCAAACTATTCACTCCTACTGAATCTGGAGAGGACTTTCTTGGCCATGTCCCTCTTCAGATGTTCAAGCACCAGCTTCATGGGGCTTTCTCCAGAAGGCCCACATACTAGCTCTGTAGGTCTCTCCCCATGACTCAAGTTCTAGTTACAGAGTCCCTTCCCTATGTTCTCTAAGCTTGAAGGTGGTAATCGCTTCCCACTGGCTTTGATATTAGGGTTGCCTCAGTCTCTTCATTTTGCTCTTTCAGCCTTATGATGTAACTGGTATGGCTTCTGTTTTCCTTCCTGGAACATCACCAATGTAGTGATTGTTTGGGGTCTCTGCTCTACCTTTTTTCCTTGGGCAATTGTTAGCTAGACCCATTTATACACCCAAGATGCCTATCCAAATTTTATTTGCTCTTTACATCTTAAAGACTACGAGATACTTCAAATTTTATTGTATCAAAAGAATGAACTCCTAATATACCAATCTTTTGGTCCAACATAATTCAACGTCTCATTTTGTTAATCCCAAATCCTAGAACTCATTCTTGCTTCCTATCTTCCCCCAATTATTCATACCCAGTGCAACAGAATGTTATATTGGTTACAACTGCAAAACTGAACCCATCTCTATTTCTCTCCATTATCCTAGTCCAGATCATCCTTATCTACCATGTGGACTACTAAAGTTGTCTTCTTAGTGGTCTCCATCTTTCGACCCTCACACCTTTCTTTCTTTTCCTTTTTTTTTTTTTTTTTTGGTACTAGAGATTGAACAACTAAGGGGCACTTACCCACTGATCTGCATCCCCAGCCCTGTTTTGTACTTTATTTAGAGAAAGGGTCTTGTTGAGTTTCTTAGAACCTTGCTTTTGCTGAAGCTGACTTTGAACTCACAATCCTCCTGTCTTAGCCTCCTGGCCACTCAAATTACAGGTATGTGCCACCACACCTGGCTCGACCCTCACCTTTCTGAAGTTGTTTGTCCACCCTGTAACCATAATATTTTAAAAGTATAAATCAAAATGAAACTTAGTCAGAAGTTCTTGTAGTGACTTTTGGGGCTCTGGTTCTCCCCATCAATTCCAGCCTCATCTCCTCACCGTCTGCCAGCACTAACTGTGCTCTAGACATGGAAGCCTCATATCTTGATTATTTGCTTCTGTTTTTGTTTTTATTTTCAAATTCTATGAGGCAGAGACTTGCTATTCACTGATATGTTTCCAGCACCTGTGACAGTCCCTATTCCCTAAAAGATGCTCAGTAAATATTTGTCAAATAATTTAATGAATAAATGCTTTTAATATTCTCTCACTGGATTTGAAGTGCCTCAGCATCCAAGTTCTGCAAGTATAGAAGAATTTGTACCACTTTGGAATAGAAATGTACAGAATTCATTTTGTCTCCTATTTTCCTTTCTTATCACAATTCCTAGGAATTTTCTTGAGGAATAAGAGCTTACAGGATGAAGACTTGGTGACATGGTTGATCGCCTTTGGATAAATAATACATGAATCAAAGAGGTCAAAGATAAGGATACACCAGAATCTACAAGATTTTTACCACAGTGAGATTCATGGCCTTTAAAAATGTGTAGAACAAGATGAAACAAATGTTTTCAGTAGATGTTCAGGTGCTCTTTTCTAAAAATAACATACTTAACCACAAATCAATGTTTAAAGCCAGATGGTTAATGAAGGCCAGCCAGGAAACTCCTATAATTCACAGTAATGAGTATGGTAATGAGCTCCCATTATAAACCAAACTGCATCGTGACACACTGTATCTATTTCAAATAACAGTGATTAGATTATTTCATATTTTTCAGAGCTCCAAAGTTAATTTACAGGAAAAAAAATATTAGAAAGCCTGAGTGATGGATGAGTTATCATGCCCAATGAATCAAATAGAAGGTGGCCTAAATTTTATTAACAAGACCTGCCTGTTGAAACATCAGATGTCATCAGAAATAAAATCATACTCAAACCCAAATAAAGATTAAGATCCTTCAAAACATGAAAGAAGTCCCATTTCTATGGTTGAAAATAAATGTTTTTCCCTCAACTCTTTGATGTCTTTGCTTTTCAAATAGGGCTCTGGGAAAGGTTATGTTCTGCTGAACAGAATGCTTTAGGGATTCTTCCACTATAGAAAAAAATGCCAGGGATTGAATTTTATTTTTAGTATCAAAAGCAAATATTTATTTTTACACTCAAAGTTCACCTGATTTCAGAAAGAGAGTCTGAAAAGGCCTCTCTAGATATTCAACAGGACGTGGGCAGAAGCATAGCACACGAGCAGACCAGTGAGCATGGCTTCATGGAGCCACCTGCTCTTGGGAGACATGTCCCACTGTGCCACCTTCTTATAATGGGATAGGATGCTTAGAGTTGAGTAGTGACAAAGTGAGGGGTATGATACCCATCGTCATCTCCATCTAATGTGAATGAGGCTACTCACTCATTGGGTGTTTGGAATATAAACCATTAATATTAATGTCCATGTTCAATGTTCCATAATAATATTACTTGATCTTGGGAATTCTGACGCATTATTTTCCCTCAAATGTGCCAGTATAAACAGATGAGCTTGGACTACTTCTGATCTCCTATAAAATTTCTGAATAGGCCTCAGTTATATTTACCAAAAATTAGAGGTTTATTTGTCAAAGTATATACAGGTGATGACCTCTGGCCTAAAAGCAAAAAGATGAAATTAAAGTTGTGAGTGCTGTATTGAAAACTGGAAGATTATATAGATTATATAGATGAGTTTGACCACTTTTCCTCACTCAGCTCCCTATACACTGGTGTCCAGGAAAAAGATGAAAGGTCTCTGGACTATAATACTAACCCAAGATGAAAGCTCTGAAGATGCTAAATCAGAAGCTTCTCAAGTAAATAGTCCAGCTTTGTCATCCCATATGAAATTCACAATGGACACACCCACTGGAGCTCAGGCTCAGCCTAGACCCATCTCGCTGACCTGTGTAGGACCTCGGGCCCAGGGTAGGCCTGAGTCCATCCCATCACCAGCAGATCTCCGCCAGACCTCAAACCCAGCCCCAACACTTCTTGCTGACCTGTGCAGGAGCCAGGGCCCAGAATAAGTTGGGCCTGCCAACCCCCCGCCGCAGCACCTGGGAGCCCAGGTCTAACCCACTTCTATCTTGAGACACTGCAGCCATCCCCATAGCCTTCCCCATGGAGTAGTCTCTACCTTTGGACAACAAGCAGGGCCTAGAAGCAGCTGCATCTTGCAGCAGACATCCCAAAGCTAGGCCCATCCTTTCAGCCCCATCTCTGAAAGATGTTCCATCCATCTTGGGGCACTTCTGCTGCTATCATGATTTACCTCCTGCTATTGCTGCCACCACCTTTAGTTGGAGTAGCATCCATCCTGGGACACCGAAAGGGTCTGGAAACCCAAAACCAAGGTGAGATACAGATAATCTGCACAGATACTGCAAGATTATAAGGTAGAAACTGTAATACCTCGTATCCACATTGCAAGTAAGGAAATCACATAGAGAACATGAATAAACAAGGGAGGAAAGTCCCTCAAACAAACCAGGATAATACAATAACAGAACCCATGGACAGCACAGTTGATGGGTTCAGAATCAAAATCATCTGCAAATTAAAGAATGACCTAAGTGAGCAAATATAGGCAAAAATTGATCACCCCAACAAAGAGATAAGAGAGCAAATATAGGCAACTATTGATGACACCAATAAACATATATAGGAACAAATACAGGCATCCACTGATCACAACAACAAAGAGATAAGGGAGCAAACACGTGTAGCAAAAGATTACTTCAAGAAAGGGAGATTCCAAAAAGTAAAAAATAAAAATCCTTGAAATGAAGGAAACAATAAACCAAATAAAAATCTCAATAGAAAGCATCACCAACAAATTCAATCACTTGGAAGACACAACGTCAGATAATGAAGACAAAGTATACAATCTGGAAAATAAATTTGACCATACAGTGAACCATGATCATAACATCCAACAATTTGAGACAGCATCAAAATACTAAATATTAAGAGTTATTGGGATAGAGAAAGTCACAGAGTTTCAAACCAAAGGAATGCACAATCTCTTCAATAAGATAATATCAGAAAATTTCCCAAATATGAAGGATGAATTGGAAAATCATATACAAGAGGCTTACAGGACACCAAATGTACAAAATTACAACAGAACTACACCAAGGCACATTATAATTGAAATGCCTAGCATATAGAATAAGGATAGAATCTTAAAGGCAGCAAGAGAGAAGAATCAGATCACATTTAGGGGGAGACCAATTTGTATCACAGCAGATTTTTCAACCCAGATCCTCAAAATTCAGGAAATCCTGGAACAGCATATACCAAGCTTTGAAAGAAAATGGATGCCACTCAAGAATCTTATATCCAGCAAAACTAAGTTTCAGACTTGATGATGAAATAAAAACCTTCCATGATAAACAAAAGTTAAAGAATTTATAACTAGAAAACCTGCACTATAGAGCATCCTCAGCAAAATATTCCATGAAGAGGAATTGAAAAACAACAATGAAAATCAGCAACAGGAGGTATTACACTAAAGGAAAAACTAATCAAAGGAGAAACCAAGTCAAGTAAATACCAAAAATAAACAAAAAATGCTGGAAATACAAATCATGTCACAATAATAACCCTGAATATTAATGGCCTAAACTCACCAATCAAAAGACATAGACTGGCAGATTAGATTTTAAAATGCAATCAACAATATCCTGTCTCCAAGAGACTCATTTCATAGGAAAAGACATCTACAGATTAAAAGTGAAAGGTTGGGAAAAATCATACCACTCACATGGACTGCAGAAGCAAGCAGGAGTTTCCATCCTCATATCAAATAAAGTAGACTTTAAGCCAAAGTTAATCAAAAGGGATAAATAAAAATATTTCATACTACTTAAGGGAACCATTCATCAATAAGACAATACTATTATAAATATAAATGTCCCAAACAATGGAGCATCTATGTTCATCAAACAATCTCTTCTCGAGTTAAAGAGAAAAATAGACCACAGCACAATAATTCTGGGTGACTTTAACACATGTCTTTCACCACTGGATAGATCTTCCAAACAAAAGCTGAACAAAGAAACTATAGAATTCAATAATACAATCAATAACTTAGACTTAACTGACATATATAGGATATTTCATCCTTTATGAGCAAATACACTTTCTTTTCAGCAGCACATGGATCCTTCTTTAAAATAGACCATATATTATGCCACAAAGCAACTCTTAGCAAATATAAAAAGTAGAGATACTACCCTGCATTCTATCAGATCACAATGAAATGAAATTAGAAATCAATTATAAAATAAAAAATAAAAGCTACTTCAATACATAGAGACTAAATAATATGCTACTAAATGAACAATGGGTTGAAAAAGACATCAAGGAGGAGATTAAAAAATTCTTAGAGGTGAATGAGAACACAGATACAACATATCAAAATCTCTGAGACACTATGAAGGCAGAGGAAAGTTCATTGCATGGAGTGTGGGTAGCTGCACTGGATGCAGACATCTTTAAGAGCTGATGCACCAGGTTCTGACCAATTATTGCCTTCAGTCTGGCACAGCAGTGTCAGGTCTAAGTAACTTGGTCATTACTCCAGCTCAGATAACAAGGTGTGGCTCCAGAAGCAGGTGATGCCTGGTGGGGTTGAGTTACACTCACCTGTTTCTTTGTAACCCTACCCCTTTGCCCTTTTGGGGATAGAATATTCCATGGAACCTCCCCTTGTGTGTCCCCTATATAAGAATAAAGAATTCCAGTGGCTCTCTTTCTCTTTCCACAGAACCTTAAGGTCACAGAGCCATCATGGATTATTGAAAAGGTACTTCTATGTGTTTGTGTGCTTTCTTTGTCATTTTCTTAAGTTATTGGAAAGTCAGATTTTGTGAGCCCAGCATTAGGTCACCATCTAGGATAGATGGCAATAATGGATTTCACTCCTTAAAAGAAGAAAAAGTCAACAAATAAAAGACTTAACATTACAGCTCAAAGCCCTAAAAAAGAAGAACAAATCAGCACCAAAAGCAGAAAACAGGAAATAATTAAAATCAGCTGAAATCAATGAAATTGAAACAAAAGAAACAATTGAAAAAAAAAAGTTGGTTCTTTGAAAAATAAATAAAATTGACAGACCCTTAGCCATGTTAATGAAGAGAAGGAGAGAGAAAACTTAAATTATTAACATATGTGATGAAAAGGAACTATCACAACAGACACTACAGAAATTATTTTGAAAACTTGTACTCCAATAAAATAGAAAATATCAAAGGCAATGACAAATTTCTAGAATCATATGACTTGCCCAAATTGAATCAGGATGATATACACAATTTAAACAGATCAATTTTAAGTGATGAAATAGAAGATGTCATCAGAAGCCAACCAACTAAGAAAAGCACAGGATCCAATGGATACACAGCCAAATTCTACAAGACCTTGAAGAACTAATACCAATACTCTTCAATTTATTTCAGGAAATACAAAAAGAGGGAGCACTTCCAAACTCATTCTATAAGGCCAATATCACCCTGATTCCAAAACCAGGCAAAGACGCACCAAAGAAAGAAAACTTCAGACCAATATCTCTAATGAACATAAAATAAAAAATTATCAATAAAATTCTGGAAAATTAAATACAAAAACATATCAAGATGATAGTACACCACAATCAAAGAGGTTCATCCCAGGGATGCAAGGTTGGGTCAACATACAGAAATCAATAAATGTAATTCATCACATCAATAGACTTAAAGATAAGAATCACACGATCATCTCAATAGATGCAGAAAAAGCATTCAACAAAATACAGCACACCTTCATGTTCAAAAAACTAGAAAAACTAGGGATAACAGAAACATAATTTCAACATTATAAAAGCTATCTATGCTAAGCCCCAAGCCAACATCATTGTAAATGAAGAAAAATTGAAAGCATTCCTTCTAAAAACTGAAACAAGACAGGAATGCCCTCCTTCACCACTTCTATTTAACATAGTTCATGAAACACTGGCCAGAGCAATTAGATAGACAAAAGAAATTAAAGGGATATTGATAGGTAAAGAAGAACTCAAATTAGCACTATTTATCAACAATATGATTCTATACCTACAAGACCCAAAAAATTCCACCAGAAAACTTCTAAAACTAGTAAATAAATTTAGCAAAGTAGCAGGATATTAAATCAACACCCATATATCAAGGCATTTCTGTATATCAATGACAAATCCTCTGAAAGGGAAATGAAGAAAACTACCCCATTTACAATAGCCTCAAAAATAAAATAAAATACTTGGGAATCAACCTAACAAAAGAGGTGAAAGACCTCTACAATGAAAATTACAAAAGGCTAAAGAAAGAAATAAAAGAAGACCTTAGAAGATGAAAAGATCTACCTTGTTCTTGGATAGGCAGAATTAATATTGTCAAAATTACCATATTATCAAATGCACTATATACACTTAATGCAATTCCAATAAAAATCCCAATGATATTCCTCATATAAACAGAAAAAGAAGTCATGAAATTCATCTGAAAAATAAGAGAACCAGAATAGCTAAAGCAATCCTTAGCAAGAAGAGTGAAGCATGTAGCATCACTATACCAGAACTTAAACTAACTACAGAGCAATAGTAACAAAAAAAAAAACCAGCATGGTATTGGCACCAAAATAGATTGGTAGACCAATAGTACAGAATAGAGGACACAGAGACTATCCAACAGAATTACAGCTATCTTATATTAGACAAAGGCCCCAAAAATGTACATTGGAGAAAAGGTAGCCTCTTCAACAAATGGTGCTGGGAAAACTGGAAATCTATATGCAACAAAATGAAATTAAACCCTTAATTCTCAACATGCACAAAACTCAATTCAAAGGGGATCAAGGTCCTAGGATTAAATCAGAGACCCTGCCTGCACCTAATAGAAGAAAAAGTAGGCTCAAATCTTCATCATGTTGGATTAGGACCTGACTTCCTTAATAAAACTGTATAGCGCAAGAGTTCATATCAAGAATCAATAAATGGGATAAATTCAAACTAAAAATCTTCTTCTCTACAAAAGAAACAATCAGTGAGGCGAATAGAAAGCCTACAATTTGGGAATAATTTTTTACTACACGCACATCAAATAGAGCACTAATCTCCAGTATATTTAAAGAATTCAAAAAACTTAACACCAAAAAAAAAAAAAAAGGAAAAAAAATAACCCAATCAATAAACGGGCCCAAGAACTGAACAGACACTTCTCAGAAGAAGATATACAATCAATCACCAAATATATGAAAAGAATAGAACCACCATTTGATCCAGCTATCCCACTCCTTGGTCTATACCCAAAGGACTTAAAAACAGCATCCCACTATGATGCAGCCACTTCAATGTTTATAGCAGCACAATTCACAATTGCTAAATTGTGGAACCAACCTAAGTGCCCTTCAATAGACGAACAGATAAAGAAATTGTGGTACCTATACACAATGGAATATTACTCAGCATTAAAAGAGAATAAAATCATGGCATTTGCAGATAAATGGATGGAGTTGGAAAATATAATGCTAAATGAAGTTAGCCAATTCCCAAAAAAACAAATGTTGATTGCTTTCTCTGATTTATGGATGCTGATTCATAATGTGGTTGGGTGGGGGAGGGTCATGGGAGGATTAGATGTACTCTATCTTTTCTCCAATGTACATTTTCTCCAATGTACTCTAGATAGGGCAAAGGGGAAAAGGGGAGGGAGGGGAAGAGAAGGGAAGGGCGGGGGTATGGGGGTAGGAAAGACAGTGAAATGAGATGGACATCATTACCCTAAGTACATTTTTGAAGACATGAATGGTGTGACTCTACTTTGTGTACAAGGAAGGAAGGAAGGAAGGAAGGAAGGAAGGAAGGAAAAAAGGCCTATAGGATAATAAACAGACTTCTACTTATGAAACCCGCCCCCACAAAAAAAAGAAAGAAAGAAATTTACGATCTGTAAAGTTTGTTCATGCACTCCAAGTAGCCAGTGAGCTATAAAATACTATGAAACATGGGCAATATATGCTAAATGTAAGAAGACAGCAATATACATGCATATATAATTATATATGTATACATATTAGACATTGGGAGCCAGCATATAATTTAAAATACAGAGACCCAAACAAATAAATGTAAAGCAACTTAGAGGAAACAGAGACTATTTCCTCTATATCTGCAGAAAGAAAAGAGAATGTCATGTATCCTAAAACATGAACAGGATACCAGAATTTAAAAAAAAAAAAAACTCAGATAAAATAAAGGAGAGATATTACAAATTTAAATATTATACATAAAAATGAAAACTCCCAAGATGAGTCTTTGGAAAGAGTCTCAAGTGGAATACACACCTGTAACCCTAGTGACTTGGAGGTTGAAATAGGAGAATCACAAGAGATGAGCCCGTGCAACTTAACTAGACCCTACCTCAAAATAATATATAAAAATATCTGAGGGTGCAGCTCAGTGGTAGAGGGCCCCTGGGCTAAATCCCTAGTACAAAGAAGAAAGGAAGGAAGGAAGGAAGAGAGGGAGGGAGGGGAAAGTTATTAAAGAGTGAATGGTTCAATAGTGATTAAACTTAAAAATGAAACAGATGAAAACAATTTTAACTCCAGGGAAAAGAAAATGTCCAGGAAAGGAATAGTACTCATACCTTACTACATGTCTCCGCTATAAATAGAATTTACATAGTCATAATAGTACATTAATATGTAATATTATTTTAATTAAAATTACAGTATAGCTCTACCAGAGGAAAAAACAATGAGAAGCCTATTTGTATGTGGAGAGGAAAAGTGGAAGGGAAGGGAAAGGAGCTACCTGTAAGTCTCATCTTCCACAGCCAGAGTAATTACCAATTCCCCAAACTGAAATTTCAAGAAGCAGTGATGAGGAATGCTACTTGGAGTCATGAAGCTAAATAACAACATAACCAGGTAAGAGATAAAAGTAATTGATTCTAAAGAGGACAAGAAAATAAAGTTGGGCAGGGACGGAACAATGCTATGCTTCACAGAAAACCTTGTAAACTACTGGAGTCTTTAGAAGTGTATGATCAACATTACTAAAAACTAAAAGAGAAAGAAGGATGAGGCAAGTTTGAGGCAATGACAGCCCTCCATGAACAGTGCAGGAGGGAGGAGGACATGGGTTGGTGATGGTCAGTATAGCTTTGTGTCTCTTCAGGAAACATGCAACTTGGGAAGAGAGAGGGTCAATGCTAACATGTTGAGCAGAGGTCCATGGGGTAGTATAATCAGCAGTGGGATTTACAGATCCTTGGCCCTCAGACATGTCTTGTTAACCCCTGGCTCACCAGTGACCTTGGACAAGTTACTTAACCTGCATACCAATAGCATAGAAGTTTCTCATTCAGCTGTGTTCTTCATAGCCTTAGAGAGTGAGCACACAGATTATTTGGATTTATATTTTCTTTGGGAAAATGTTTCCTAAATTTAAAAAAAAAAATGGTAAAATACATTTGTGTAGAATAACCTGTTTGGAGACTGATAAGACATATAGATAGTCCCCTGTAATGATCATATGAAGCTTTTTACATAAATCAAATGTGGCCAAATCATTTTTTAAGTTTCTCTGTAGTAATAATTACTTTCAAAAGACAAAGAACTTTAAAAATATTTTTGACTTACAAAATAAACACATTTATTATTGATAACTTTGGGAAATACAGAAACACCTGCAAAATTAATGTTGATCCTACCATGCAGAAATAATAAAAGAATTTGAGTATATATGTAGTTTAAAAAAAGAACCTGAATATGCACATATTTTTTAAACAAATTAAAGATGTACTGCACATTTTGTCACCTGATCTTTTTCAACTAGTATGTTCTGAATTTTTCTCCTTTTCATTAAATACTATTCTTACCACCATTTTAATAGCTTCATAGCATTCAACAGAAACATGATAATTTATTGCTGGATAAAGCTAATATTTTTCATAGTTCATTTTGTTTATAAAAATGAACTATTTATAAATAACATTGTGACAAGTAATCTTGTACATAAATTTTTGCACACATCTATTTATTTCAGTGGACGTTATTCCTAGAAATAGAATTTCTGGGAAAAAAAGAGGGTGTGTGTTTTTTTAAATTCCTGACATTTAGATACAAAGCAGCTCACATTTCACATTTTTTAAAAAACTGACAAATAACAATTGTACATATATAGGGGATACAATGTGATGTTTTGACATATGTATACATTGTGGAATGATTAAATCAATCTAATTAAATCTTGGGATTTTTGTTTGTTTGTTTTGGTAGTGGGAATGTTAAAAACCTATTCTCTCAGCAACTTTGGAAAATCTCAATATATTACTATTAACTATGGTTATGGAATCTGAGGAAGTCAAACTCATACTTTTAAATATCCTCAAAATTGACAAATTTTGTTAGGTTCAATGGTGCACACCTGTAATCCTAGGGACTTGGTAGGCTGAGGCAGGAGAATTGCAAGTTCAAGGCCAACCTTGGCAATTTAGTGAACCCTGTTTCAAAATAAAAAATAAAAAGCTCTGGGGATGTAGTTCAGTTGTAAAGTGTTGCTGGGTTCAATCCCTAGGACCAAAAAAAAAAAAAAATGACAAATTTTGATTTGGGGAAATAGTCTAGTTCCTTACTATATATCTTATTTGTACTTCAAATTACAAACTCCTAAAATTCATCTTTTATATTCCCCCAAATGCCAAGAAAATGTAATTTTATATTATTAGTGATGAATAAGGTCAGTGATCAAACAGGGTGATGCAGTTGGAGTCAAAATAATATAACTATAAAGTAACAACACTGAAGTGTAGAAGCTTTGGAGCATTGACCTATCCTTACTCATAAACCTATAGAGAGCACAGCTATCAGAGAAGATAAGCGGAAGATACATTTCCTCTGGTGGTGTCTTCAAATGGGTAGTTATATTTTCAGATTATTCGGAGGTGATATTTATTAAAAGAAATTCCCAAAGCCATAAACCATATAGACAATAAAAAAGTGCTTTCTCATTAGTATTGTATTACATAATGAGACAAAATTAAAGTACAGTAAATACATACACATAGATGAATAAAGTCAGCCTCAATGAAAAGCATGAGGGACACATAAGCATTGTTTTGTTATTGTATTAAATCATCTTTTAATGGGGTCGGGGGAGAAAGAGAGGTAACAATTGATTTTTTAAAAGGAATTTGCAAGAAAAACTCCTTCAGCTGCTGTCTAAGAGTGCTATTCAAAGCTGCTCAATGCCCAGATGGGTGTTCACATGTATTCACAGTGTTTTGCACCATGGCATAAAAAATAGAGGCCTAATCTACACCTTTTCAGGGTGGAAGAGGTGGTCAGAGTCAGACACTACTGTAACAGAAAAGCTACTTTCCCTTAGTCACTGGCATAAGGGCCCAGTGCCTCATAAATCTGTTCCATTTCTTGTAATCCCTGGTGATTCACCTTGCCTGGCATCTCCATCTGAGGTCATCATTAGTGATGATCTGGGGCACCTCCCTCAGAGCTAGGTGGCACAGCTACTTTCATCTGTAGTGGGCACCTTCTTCCCTTCAACACAACTTGATTGCTCCCTAGGTTAAGGCAGCTGAGGGTGCTGTGGAAGAAAAACAAACTCAGGCCTTGGTGAAAAAGAGAGCAGCTGTTTTTCCTGCTTTCTGCACAAACAAGAGTCATAGCAGGCTGGACAACTAGTGCTTCATCTGCAAGGTGTGAACATGAGGAGATGGGCTGGAAGGATGTCTCTTGCACTTATTTAACAAGCTGTGGATACCGTTGAGGTCTCTGAGTAAAGTTTGGCCCTTTAGTTAAAATTGTAGAGGAAATAAAGTTTGTCATCACTTAAAAAACAAACCAAAAAAAAAAAAAACACAGGGATCCTTCAGCACCTACTCCAGTTCAGATGCCATCCTAGGTATTTGTACATTTCTTAGTTCATTTAAATCTGACAACATTATAGGGAGTTGAATTAATGATTCCTGCTTCAACAGATGAAAAACTGAACTAAAAGAAGTAACACATCCAACGTTAACCAGTTAACAAAGGAAAATGTCAAAAATGTAAACTTGGGTCTTATTAATTCTGAAATCTTTTTTAATGTACTTTCCCCGTCTTTGGTTTGATCATTGGTGCCCCCTCTTTTCTGAGTTTTTCCTATTCAGATTGACTTTCAATCTACTACCATTTGAGAACAGATTTAATAATATAACTCCCAGAGTATTACTTTTTAAAAGTTTTGGTTGCATTTGAATAGGAAACAGCCATGGGATGGAATTCTAATAGTAAAATTGAATATCAGAATAATAATAAGAAATATTTCACGATTATAGTGTCAAAGTTAAGCATAGTGGCACATGCCAGCATTTAGGAAGGCTGAGGCAGGAGGATCACAAGTTTGAGGCCAGTCTTAGTAACTTAACAAGGCCCTGAGCAATTTAACAAGACCCTGTCTCAAAACATTGAAGAGGGCTGGGGTTGTGATTCATTTGTAATGAGCCCCTGGGATCAATCCCCAGTACTACCATCCACACACAAAAAAGAAANATTATATATATATATATATATAGTCCCAAAAGAGGAGGCCAATGTTTCTAGTAGAACATCAGACAGTCTCAGTCCTGAAAATTCCTTCAATCAGGGGTCACATGTCTTTGTACACTTCTGTTGGAGTGATACGAACAGAGCACATTTGATAAATACCTTTGAAGAGTATGATAAAAATCCGTGTTGGAGTTTTAAGAAAAAAAAAATCTAAAGAAGATGATAGTAAAATTAGAATTCCTTTGTATGAACATCAATATCATTTGCACCCTTTTTCTGGCCTCTCAAAAATATTGCTATGAGTATAAACCTCGCCTATCCCTTTCAACCCTTAATTCATTAACATGAACACTCAACATAATTGAATAGGGAAAATGAAACATTTTCCTGTCACTAGACAAAGAAAATGTGTTATGCAATCCTCTTTAAGTGTATGTTCTGGTAATGTTGAAAGGAATTCGAATGAGATGTAAAAGAAGAATTATTTTCCTGAGTTTACATAGAAAAATTTGAGCTCTGACATTAAGCATGCAACTTAAAATTCTATAAAGCAGATATTCAGCACCCAGAAAAAAATTGTATGATATCTGAACCTAGTAGGAATGCCTTGGTTATCACCCTCAGAGACCCAAATAAACATTCATTGAGCATCTAGTATGCTTAAAACTCTGAGACATAGAATAAAAGGCAGAAGGTTTTTAAATATATTTTGAAACAGTGTCTACTAACCCATCTACACACTAAAAGAGCACGAAGTAGATGCTATGGTGTTGAATGTCTTCCATAAGTGACCTAACTTTATCACAGGCATCTCTATGATGTCACATAATTTTTCTTGCCTATGAAGGGGATCTACTGCCTCCTTTTACCTTTTCACTTTATTTTTTAGCACAGAAAACAAAGTCAAAGTTTTATCACAGTGATTAATATCTTTTTTATTTTTCTTAAGATATTTTTATTTTGAGATGTTAGGCTTATGAAAGAGCTTTTTAAAAAAAAAGAGTACAGAGTTCCCTTTCATCCAGCTTCCCCTGATGTTAATGTTATATAACCAAAGCACTTATCTCTAAACTAAGAAATTGCCATTGGTACAAGGCTATTAAGCTACCGACTTCAGATTACATTAGTTTTTCTACTGATGTTCTTTTCCAAAATTATTCCAGCATCTAGAATCCACACTGCCCTGATTGTGCATGCATCCTTATTCTGATCCAAGTTTGACACTGCATTAGTTTTGTTGTCTTTATTACGTTGAGGCTTTTGAAGAGTACTTATCAGTTATTTTGTAGACTTCTCCTCAATTTGAGTTTGTTTGATATTTTCTCATTCTTTCAGATGCATTACTAGACAACAACGCACAGAAGTGATATATCTATCACCACTATCATATCAGGTGTACATGATGTGGGTGTGTGTTTCATTATTGGTGATGTTAATCTTGGTAAAAGCTGTGTCTGCCAGATTTTTTTTCTCTGCAAATGTACTAGTTTTGATTTGCAATTAATGTTTATTTACTTATAAGAGATACTTTGACATTATGCAGATTCCCTATTTCTCCTCCAATGTCACCCACTAAACAACTATATTTGAAGAAAAGGCAAACCTAATCTATTGTTAGAGAAAATCTACCAGTGACACAAGAAACCAGTAGTGATTTGGTGGCTGTTATAATCATCTTAAAGTAGAGAACATTAGAATTGCTAAAGACAGAGCATGTATAGCCAAAGCACCTTCAGAAGGGCATAAACAATTTGCATCAAGGCTTCTTCTCCTTTTCAATAACTTGAGGGCAGAGCTAAAATAAATGGATAAGATGCAAAGAGAAACAGAAGGACTTCCAGACGGATTCCACAGTTATCAGAGCTACATTATCATTTGTATTTCTTAACTCATTTTTGTATCAGTAAGTTATATGGTTCACAGATGGTTTAAAATCATATTTCCAGTGTTCCTCGGATCAAGTACATAAAGAACTATAGGCTTTAGGGTTTTTGAGTCATTAAAATTTGGCAGACTATTGAATGCCACTCGTTTGATTGGCTTATTAATTTTCCCTCAACACTGAATTATAATATTGCAAAATCAATATTCAAGTTACACTGTAAAATATGCCTTAAGAATTACTTCCTGCCCTATCCATAAGAGACAAAATATTCATGAACCCAATTTTCACAGAATTTACCTGACCTTCCAAGAATTCCAGCTGAACAAACTGGAACATATATTCAAAGGCATGCCACTGTCAGCTCAAGTGTCACTTGAGGAAAAAAAGTATTTTGAAATTAATTCATATACAATACTAAAATATTTGCCCTACTAATGAGCAAGTTATATACTGGTTTTATCTGGGATAGTAATAACATCAACAGCCCATATAATATTTAATATTTTCTATGTGCCAGTCACTAAGTTCTTTACACAGTTTATCTCATTTAGTTTTTACAGCCATATGAAGTGTCAAGAATTGTGAAGGGTCTGAGAATTTACCGTACTTGTAAACTAACAAGTTAGCCTACTACAGTTTTATAGATGTTGGCAGAAGACATGAGACTCCTGGGTCAGAGAAAAAGGACTTTATTACCCACAGAAACAGTAGTAACCAGAGCATCAGCATTTTCTTGTACCCATTCTCCAAGCCTTATTCCTCATAAGTGACACAAAGAGGGTCATCTGATACCTTCACAAAAAGGGGATGGCATTGTGGGAAAGTAATCCCACCCTTTTAAAATGAACAGTAGGCATACTGCTATTTCCTCCAGATAGAAACACTATCACTATTTTCCAAGGCTGTCAACCATACAAATGAAGACAGTCAGTGCTTCTGTCCTCAAGAAAAGCAGAAATGCAAGACATACTCATGGAGAATTATCTCCCAACATGATTAGGTACCATAGTTATTTCTCTTACAAATGAAGAACATTAAGCTTAGAGAAAACTACATGGATTTAAGGAGACTTTCAATGAAGGCATAGGTATTTGTTTTTGCATGGGATTATTTTAGTATTTACAAGTGCATTTAATTAATTACATGAAACATGCTTTCCCATAAAGGGTTGTAACTCACACCTGCATGAATTTACAAACTGTGAATGAGTGGGATTAGGCATAAAGATATACCCAAGATAAGCTTTTCATTAGACATTTTGGAAACTATATTGTGACTTCCTCTCTATAATGTCATTTTTAAAGTGTAAATATTAACTTCCACTAATAATTTTATGTCTCCTATGTTTAGGGAGGAAATGTGCATCAGAAAAAAATATGAGCTCTGAGGCTAGATAATGTCAAGTTGGGATTCCAGTCTACATGTACTAATTTTTCTGGGGCCATTTCCCCATCTGTGAAATGGGAATCCCTTATAGGGTCATTGTAGGAACTAAATGAGATAAATAAACGCAAAGCTCCCAGTTCAGTGTTCTGGCACGAAGTGCTCAACAGTAAAGAATAATAATGATAACTTGTAGAAGGGTTGTAAGCAAAGTCCCTCTAACATTTATTGCTTTCAAAATTTGGGAAATTCAGGGGCTGGGGTTGTGGCTCAGTGGTAGAGCGCTAGCCTAGCACATGCACATGCAAGGCGCTGAGTTCGATCCTCAGTACCAAATAAAAATAAATTAATAAAATAAAGGTATTGTATTCAACTACAACTAAATATATATATATATACATATATTAATAAACTTCTGATTTGTCTTATTAATCTGGGTAGTACAGGGAGTATTCTAATCAAGAACTTACTGGTGTTGGGGAAAAAATTGTATTTNATATATATATATATATATATATATATATATATATATATATATATATATATTTAAATTGGAGAATTCAAGAATACAACTAGAAGGAAATTTTTAAGCCCTGTTTTTTCCATGTAAAAGCTTTTCCAGGCATTGAGGATGTGTCATATTGAATTTGACTTTTTTCATTCAAAGATTAATTTTAAACGTGGAGTGAAAACTCTTCAAGCTGTCAAAGCATCAGCTTTTAGCCATGGAATGGATGTTGTTCTTTTCAAAGGTCTCCTAATATTTCTTTTAATGTGTTAGAGCAGGAAAGCTTGTCATTTTCCCTAACACCATGTGAATAAAATACAAATAAATGGTGGGAACCAGAGTCAGGAGGAGCTCAATAATATACATTTGCTATAATATGTGTCCTAGTGATCAATTCAAAGGGCCTTATGACTTTACATGGGGCGTTGTGCTGTGTTAGAGACAGCTTTGTTGATCTTTCATCCATTCACATGGAGAGGTATTGGAAGATGAAATTGTTTTTTACATTCACTTAAAAGTTACGCCACAGCCATTAGATAAAAGCAAGAATAATTGCCTGCTCAGTGGGCAGGCTGCTACAGAGGAAGAAGCACACTCATCAAACAGTTGTGTTTTTCAGCTTTGGCAGATGGAACATCACATTCTTTGGTGAGTTCTTCCCCCTGTAAAATTTAATGATTTGCCCTCCCTGCAGATTGCTGAACAAATTATTGTCCACGATAGTTTGATGTCTATTTGCTTTCGAAAGCCTCTCAACTTTAACTAATAGTTGCAATCCAAATTAACAAAAACCAAGGAAGTATGGAAATTATGGGTGCATTCTGGTAATTCACTCCAAACTAAGCTTGTTATCTGCATGAAATACAACTGTGGCTCCATGAATAATTCTCAAAAATGTTGAATTTAAAATGAGCACTGGGTAGGATAAACAGTAGTTGAATAATACTTAAACTCCACCATCTGGTATTCTAGTATTTTAATGTGAGTTGAATTTCTTTTATTAGGTACTTATTTGAGATTCTTTCTGTATGGATTCTTTCCTTATGCATAAAGAGCTCCATAAATTGGGGAGGAGTAAGAGTTATGATTCAGGACAATTTTCTATTATAGTAATTCTCTTAAAGGGAAGTATGAATGTTAAAATCTCACCCATTGCCCCAAGGGGCAACTAAAGAATTCCTGAGACAGTTTGTGTTAATTCAGAGAATTTATTTGTAAGACTCCATAAGGTTGGTGCATGTAGAGGGAGGAAAAATCACTTAGGTGGTAGGGAAATAAAGAGAGAAGGAGGAAGAGAGAATGTGATAAAGATTAGCAACAGGAAACAACAAAAATGACAAATTATGCACAATGTAAGACTAAAAAATAATAATAAATATACATTAATGGTCTTTGGGAGAAAATAAGAGAATAAGATAAAGAATTTTTGAAAAAACAAAATGAGTTATCATGAAAGGTAGATGTAATAGGCTCATCACATTTGGAAAAAATATCAGTGTTATTTCCCCAAAGTTTTATACCAAGCTATTCCAGTGACTTAATGTGAAATTTGCATGAGATATTTTTTCTTCCTGATATGAGAAATTCAAAATGAAGTTACAGGGTAGAAGCAGAAGACAATAATAATGACATTTACTTCCACATGCTGTATCCCTTTGATAGACAAGAGGTAAGCCATGCTGATCTCATTATCCTTATGCAAAATCACAAACAGATGTAGCTACTAAGTGGAAGTAGCTTGAGGTCAGTTTTGCTTCAAAATTCTGAACTTTGGCTGGACTGGTGGTGCATGCCTATAATCCCAGTGGCCTGGGAAACTGAGGTAGGAGTATCACAAGTTCAAAGCCAGTCTCAGCAAAAGTGAGGGGCTAAGCAACTCAGTGAGACCCTGTCTCTAAATTTTTAAAAAATACACAATAGAGCTTGGAAAGCGGCTCAGTGGTTGAGTGGCTCTGAGCTCAATCCCTGTACAAAAAAAAAAAAAAAATCTCATCTTTAATTTTTGTGTTTCAAATTAGCACTTACCAACTGGCAAGGATATTTTGCATATGTTCTAAGCACAATTATGATCTGCTTGAAATGCAACTTCTGACCCCAGATTCAATCTAAGGATATCTGCTAAAGAAATCTGGCTCTGAAAAATAACCCTTAACTGCCTTAACTTCTCTAATCATCAACTTTCTGGATTAACACTGATGGAGCAGTTAAAATGTTAGGAAGCACTTTTGGATCCATCATCTCATTTAATACTCACAGAAACTGTCTAAATATTTATTTTTTCTTTAAAAAATTTAAATTCAGAGTTGGTTAATTGTTTGGCTGAGGTTATATCAATGATAAATGTTAGATTCAGGTGTTGCCTCAAGATCTCTAACCCACTGCCTTCCTAGGAAACTGTATTGGGTTAGACACTTTCTAGGTTCTTCTCAAGTTCTAGCTTCCCTGGTCTCAAAGACTGAGTGGGAGAATCTATTGTTACTCACATGTCGACACTGTTGTACTGGTAAATTGGATAATGTTTGGGGGAAAAAATAAAATCTTTTACTGACAAGTTACTAAAGCACTCTCTGACACTTCCTTTCTACAAGAAATTGTGCCAAGTGTAATGGAAAGAAGATGGACAAAACCTACCCTTGAAGACTGTATGCTCTAATTGGGGGCATAATATAGAAGCATCCCTGCCAAGAAAGCACCAAAGATGAAGTTCTCTGAGAGTCAAAGAAGGGAGGTAACTTTAAGCCTTATACCACAGGAGGAGTTTTAAAACTCAAGAGACACTGGGTTTATTGGCTCACACCTATCTATAGTCCCAGCAGCTTGGGAGGCTAAGGCAGGAGGATCGCAAGTTCAAAGCCAGCCTTAGAACTTATCGAGGCCCTGAGCAACTTAGTGATACCCTGTCTCAAAGTTTTAAAAAAGGGGGAGTGGGCTGGGAATGGGGCTCAGTGGTTAAATGCCCCTGGGTTCAATCCTGGTACTAAGAAAAAGAAAACAAAACAAAACAAACAAAAATCCTCAAGAGTTTGGACCATACCTGGTACTGAGAAGAAAAAAAAAAAAACTCAAGAAACTGGAGCAAGGGAGAAGAATGATAACCCAGAAAAATCTCTTGTGCCATCTATGTTATTAGCCCCTATAAGCATATCTCTTCTGTACCAAAAAGACATGCAGCTTTTTTTTTTTTTGGTAAATGATTAAACAACATTATCATTGTCTGTAATATTATTAATTATCATTGTAGCTCTCCTACCAAAATTCATTTAATATCTGAAAGATGATTATCATGAACATTCAAATTCATTAAAATCACAAATCCATAGAACATACAAACTTGAGGGACCAGCTTCACTCTTGTCTTCAAAGAAATCTTTTCTTCTGTTTTGTTTGTTCTTATCAAGATCTGCCAAAAAAAAAAAAGTCATTTAAATGACCAGTTGAAATCTTTCCTCTCTTTTTCTAACTTTCAAAAGTAGTATAGAAGATTAGGAATGAATGAACAGCAAAAAAAAAAAAAAAAAA
>NW_026000026.1:66353790-66382591 GCF_001458135.2 Marmota marmota marmota | reverse complement strand
AAAGAGCATGCTACAGGGACACTGCTACATCGATGTTCATAGCAGCACAATTCACAATAGCAAGACTGTGGAACCAACCTAGATGCCCTTCAATAGACGAATGGATAAAAAAAATGTGGCATTTATACACAATGGAGTATTACTCTGCATTAAAAAATGACAAAATCATAGAATTTACAGGGAAATGGATGGCATTAGAGCAGATTATGCTAAGTGAAGCTAGCCAATCCCTAAAAAACAAATGCCAAATGTCTTCTTTGATATAAGGAGAGTAACTAAGAACAGAGTAGGGTCGAAGAGCATGAGAAGAAGATTAATATTAAACAGGGATGAGAGGTGGGAGGGAAAGGGAGAGAGAAGGGAAATTGCATGGAAATGGAAGGAGACCCTCAGAGTTATACAAAAGTACATACAAGAGGAAGTGAGGGGAAAGGGGAAAATAATACAAGGGGGACAAATGAATGTCAGTAGAGGGGGCAGAGAGAGAAGAGGGGAGGGGAGGGGAAGGGGGATAGTAGAGGATAGGAAAGGCAGCAGAACACAACAGACACTAGTATGGCAATATGTAAATCAATGGATGTGTAACTGATGTAATTCTGCAATCTGTATATGGGGTAAAAATGGGAGCTCATAACCCACTTGAATCAAAGTGTGAAATATGATATATCAAGAACTATGTAATGTTTTGAACAGCCAACAATAAAAAATTAAAAAAAAAAAAAACAAAAAACAAACAAAAAAAAAAACAAAGGACCAAGGTAATTAGTCTTAATAAGTCTGAATAATTGAGAACTGATGAACCTTTAATCCACCCCTAATAATTGTGTGGTCTATTAAGATGTACCCTGAAATATTGCACCTAAAGCCAAAACAATTTGCCCACTTATGCTTAACTTGTAATGATGCACGTAGTGCAGATTTTTCTGCACTACAAAACAAGTAAGATGGATGTCAGAGCAGTCCTTGGAATATATTGAAAACTGAGAACTTGATAGTGGATTGCTCTGGCAGCAGATTAAATAAGTAATACATGAGCATCTATTCTGAACACTCTTTCCATTTAAATTTCAGCACTGCATCAAACATCAGGCAAATGTATAAGATGTAGTAGGACCAAAGCAAGAAGGAAATTATAATAATGTAGCTTGCAATACAACTTCATTTCAAATAACATCTTTCATATAAACTGGTATCCAAAGTACTTTACTGAATAAAATAGTACAAGAGAGTGGACAGCATGTGGTATAAATTACAGAAAACAGAGGTGCAAGGATATTATATGTGGAACAAATTAAAGTATTCCATCATAAAACCAGGAACAGTGGGAGAAAATCTGAAAGAAGTACAGGAATGTGTACAATTTTAGATGAGGTATAAGAAAGTTGGATTGATACAAAAGCCATTTTCCTCCCTAGTTTTTTTTTTAATAAGTACTCACCATTCTCTTTTTGTAGAATGCCTTAAGCTATGTATTTGATAAAACTGAATTTTAGGGTAATTCAGCTTGAATATTACAAACCAGTCAGAAAGGATAAGAGGTTCTATGTGAAGAACCAAGCAACTTTGCCTCCAAATAATCTGATTGTCTAAAAGTGTCAAGTGTTGGGGCTGGGGTTCTGCCTCAGTGATAGAGCATTTGCCTAGCATGCCTGTGACACTGGGTTTGATTCCTGGCACCACATAAAAATTTTAAAATAAATAAAATAAAGGTGTTGTGTGCATCTACAACTAAAAAATTATATATTTTAAAACATTTTATAAAAAAGTGTCAAGTCTGCAGATGGCAAAATTCCTCTTACAGGTATGTATACCATAGTAGTTTTGACAACAGACAACATTGTAATCTGATAAGTCAGTTCCATGTCCTAACTCTGTCACTTAAGAACTGTAAGGTCTGGACACTGTATAATCTGTCTTTGTCTTTACTTACTGTAATGGTTAATTTGATTGTCAGCTTGATTGGATTAAGAGATGCCAATGATTAAGAGGCTTCTGGGTATATTGATGAGGGTGTGTCTAGGAATGATTGGCATGTAGAATAGCTAACTGAAGAAGAAACCCTTCGTAAGCATGGGCAGCACTGTTGAATAGGATGATGGCTTGGATGGAATTAAAATTGGAAGAACAAGGAAGCAGCAGCAGATGTAAGCTCAAGTCTTCTTCTTCTTCTTCCTCCTCCTCCTCCTTCTTTTCTTTTCCCCTATTTTTCTTGAAGGGGCTTTTAATTGCTGCTGCAATTGTCTGAGTATATCAGAGTCTCACCTCTTCTCTCTTCCAAAGTGGACTTTGCAGTGATTCTCCAGGGAGTTTCCAGAAGCCTTTCCAGAAGGTCTCAGACTAGGGTAGCACCATTGATCCCTATTGTTCTGAGGCTTCAGCCTCTTGGACTGCGCAGCTACTGGTTCGTCCAGCTCTCCAGCCTGCAGATGGCCATTGTGGACTATACAGCTTCTGGTCACATAAGCCAGCCTAATAATTTCCCTTTTTTTATAGTTATACTTCCTGATGATTCTGTTCTTCTAGAGAACCCTGACTAATACGCCTAATGCTAATACAAAATTTCCCATCTCTAATATGAGAATTACAATAATACCAATGTAATAGGACTGCTATAAAATTAAATAACAATTCATACAAAATGGTTAGCAGGGGGTCATCAGCATAGCCATTTAGAACATTAGTAACTTCAAATATTAGGTATGAAGATTAGGTCCAAGTCCCTATGGAACTCCCACATCTCCAGTGAAGACCTCCAAAGTCAAGTAGTCAGGATTCACTTCAGAGCACTCCTGCACAAGGGTGAGGCACTCACACACCTACTTTCAAAGTCTGGGCATTCAAGGATAGGAATCTCTTAAAGGACTTCCAGTTTTGTAATCAAGAATCTGAAACAACAGAAAATATACCCTCCTTAAATTCTAGTAGAAGTTCCAGAGGCGGGGAAGACATTTTTTTCCAGGACTGGGGATTGAACTGAGGGGTGCTTTACCATTAAGCTACATCCCCAACCTTTTTTTTATTTATTATTTTGGGACAAGGTCTTGCTAAGTTGCCTAGGTTAGTCTCAAACTTGTGATCCTCCTGCCTCAGTTGCCTGAGTGGCTGGGATTACAGGCCTGGCCTATACCATTGCACCTAGCCAGAGTAAACCTTTTGTTAAGAGGTTTATAAAGGGAAGTTAGAGCATGTAAACTCAGACTCCCTGGATTATGACCTTCCTGTGTTACCTTACTTATTTCTGTCTTAGATGACTTCCATGAATGTAACCCTCTATGGGAACCTTCAGTCTCCATCCTTTCTTCAGTATTGGTTCCATATTTCTGGGTAGCAAATTAGCCCCAAACTCAGCACTGTCAGACAACAAACCCTCATTATCATATAGTTTCTGAGGCCCAGGAAATGGGGGGTGGCTTAGCTTTGTGGTTCTGTGGTTTCTCATGAAACTGGTTTCTCTACAAAGTCAAGCAGCCAGCTAGAACTACAGGATCTCTTTCCAGGGTCACTCATGTGGCTGTTGGCAGGAGTCCTCAGTTCACCACCATGTGGGCCTCTTTTAAAGGACAGCTCATCATCTAGGAGCTGGCTTTCCCCAGAACAAGTGATCCAAGAATGGAGAGAGAACAGGGCATTAGCCACAGTGCCTACCCTGACCCGACTTCAGAAGTAACATACCATTATGTCTGGCATATTCTAGCAGTCACACAGACCCAACCTGGTATAGTATGGTAAGCCTGCACCAGTGTGAATACCGGAGGCAGGTCAAATTGGGGGCCACCTGGGAGGCTGGCTACCATGCTACCTTCTGGCTAAACATTCTTCTGCCCTGACCTCTGCTGGACACTTTCAGTATATGTGTGTGTGTGTGTGTGTGTGTGTGTGTGTGTGTGTGTGTGTGTGTGTGTATGGCAAACCCAGTGCCTCACTCACATGAGACAGATGCTCTACCACTGAGCTGCAGCCCTGGCCCCATTTTCAACTTATTGATGACCATTTTTCTAGTTTGTCACCATTTTTTCTGTTCGTTCCAGGCTAACCTAGTTTTAAACTGTTATATGATCCTGAAGCTTTTCTTCCTCAAACACAAACAAACACATTCACCTTATTATATATAACATAAGTCCTTTAGGGCTTTGACCTGTTGTTCCTCCCAGTAAACTTGAATGTTTTTGAAGAAATTAGCATGCAAGGATCATGTGTCTACAACTGACTACAGAGAACCTAGCATGCCATCCCGGTTTTTGCGAAGTAAAAAATATGATTATCATTAGTAAGTGATGCTCAGAGAAAAGTGCACCTTGAACTTCACCTCCACCTCCCCCACCCCACCCCACNCCTTGAACTTCACCTCCACCTGCCCCCAACCCCAACCCCAGCCCCCACCACTCCCAGCCCCAGTCTTTGCTCAAGTTTCTCTACTCATTCAGAGTAGCTTTCTACTCCTTCCCCAAACTGTGCATTTCTGTCTTCATGGTCTAACTTCAGTTACACCTCCTTCAAGGAACCTTCCCTTTTTTACCATCCCTTCCTCCTCTGAGCTGCATTTACACTTCATCTGTCCTCTCTTTCCATGGCTTACTTCTTAGAAAGTAGAAGGCACCAGACACTGATTATATGATGAATCTGTGTCTAGAGATGGTTCACGAAGGTGAAAAGATAGTACCAGAAGACAGCCTGCTAGATATGTTGCATGGTTACAGACCTCACAGGTGGAGAGATTCTCAAGTCATTCAATTTAAAAAGAACCTGTCAGCCAGATACAGGGTACACACCTCTAATCCCAGGTACTATGGAGACTGAGGCAGGAGGATCCCAAAGTTTGAGGCCAACCTGGGTAACATAGCAAGAATCTAAAATTAAAAAACAAACAGAAATAAACAACTGTTTTAAAGGACTGGGGATGTAGATCAGTTACAGAGCACTCCTGGGTTCAATTCCTGGTACTGCAATGAAACAAAAACAAAAATGTCAATTTTGCAATAGTCATGAAGATTTTATCCCTAGGATTCCAGGATAATGTGTTTTCTTTCCTGGAAAAAGTAAATGTTTACCTTCCTGTAGTCCCTGATGGTCAACAACAGAGCATGATCTTTTAAAGCTATTTGTACTGTGACCTTAAGTACTCAACCCCAATTGTCCTTAGTTGCGTCAGGCAGAGCCAAGCATTTGCCCTTGCAGGCAATGGGGGTGGTACTTATCCCCAGTTTTCTCAGATTTCTCTTGCTCAGCACTTTTCAGTGACTGAAATTTCGAGCCTGCCTGTTTCTGTGAGTTATTCTTACCTCTTTTTATTATAAAAAACAATAAGCAATTTTTGGAACAACTGGAAAAAACTACCCCAACGATCCCATCACCCAACTGCAAAGGAAATGGAGTCTGTGAGTGCACTCCTGAGCATTCTGTGTGTTAATAAATACATTTAAGTTCCTGATTTCTTCTGTTGGTCCTATTAAAACCATTTCTTGTACACATGCACACTCCCGCACCCAGTGTTTTCTTCTTCTCCTTTTTTTTTATGGACTATTTCCTGATTATCTTAGTTTATTGGACACAAAAGCAAGCAACATGTGACATGTGTTCCCTTCCAAATTTTTGTCCACGTGTATAAAGTTTACACACAGTTGTACCATGGACATATATTTTTCTACTTTTTTGACACTTAACATAAAATCATAAGCAATATGAAACATATGGTAGTTCCATGTAATTCTGTATAATAATTTTTGGTGTTTGATAGACCTGGGGTCTGGTTCCACCTCTGTAATTTAGTAGTTATATTTCCTTGGACAATTAATTAACCTCTCTGGGAATCGCTTTATCTCTAAATAGGGTTGACAATGTCTGCTTCATGCTGTCAGGAATAATTAATGAGAATTAATGAGAATTCAGTCTTAATACTGGCATACGCTAAATGTTCAATAAATTTTAGCTAAAAGTCATAGCCTTCATAAAATATAAATGTTTATGGTGGCATTGTATTCCATCAAGTGGAAAGTGAAAGTTATTTTTTAAGATATAACTACTTTTAAATATGATGAAATAAATAGTTATTATTATACCCACAATCTTTTTAAATTCCATATTCAGCCACTTGAGTCTGATGTTCATCTATTGTCCCCGAATTTGGTGGTTTCTCTCTATTTACAGGATGTATTTCCTTTTATTCCCCTTGTCCTTGCCCTCCTTCATTCTGGATAGGCATTTATTGGGAGAGCTAATAATATTCAGCTGCTGGTGTTAATGTTTACACTGAGGATATCCACGGATGATCTGTAAGTTTTTTGTGTGTATGATAGTCAACATTGCATGCAATAGGAGAATTTGGGATGTTTACATACCAGGGAAATAAGTGGTTAAGAACCCAGCAAATGAATGGAAGGCTTTGCAAAGATCAAACATATGCTAATGAGAAAGTTGTCAGCTTCACAGGTTCTATTTGAATCCTCAGATTATTTGTGAAACCAAGGAAACAGGAAGAATGAATTCTGCTGATAACCACAGAGAAGAGAAGCAGTTTGGGCTAGAAAGTTATTTTCTTTTTAATTACTACAGCTCTGTAAATAAATAAATAGCACTGATTTACATTAAATTTTCCTGTAAGTATCTATAAATATGGTTGGTCCTGATAGTAATAAAACCATGAGCAGGGAAATTTTACTAGTGTTGAATCTCGTTTTGTTTGCTTTGTTTCTAGGCAGGAGGAAGTGTTACCATTGGGCTAATATACTGGGCAGTTTTTCATTTCAATTGACAAAACCAACTTTTGCAAATTTGAGTTGAAAAGGAATTGGTGAAAAAGAGTAGATATCACAGAACTTCTAATAGGGCCAGAGGATCAGATGACAAACTGAGCATCCTTGAACAGTGGCCAACTATTTCTTCTCTAGCAGATATACCATGGGTGCTGGTACTAAGCATTTAGGATGTCAGGACCGGGTTCCAGAAGTGCTGCTGCCCCAGGCTCCAGGAACTGGATCCTACCACACCCAGCTTGCCAGACAATGAATACCTTAGATGTATCTGCTTTCCCGTGTGGTTCCTTCAAATCTGTCTCTCAAGGAGAGTGTGATTAGAGGAAGTAAGGTCACAAGTATATACCAGGATGTAGGGAGTCTGGGAATACAAATTTACTGGATTCCACTTTGGGAAGGAGAGGCAAATAAGGTGGGAAATATCACAATGTAGGGAGAATATTCAAAGGCATCATGTGACCCAATAGATGAATGGACATTATATGGTCAGTCATTTTGAGTGTTCTGTAAACACTGATTGAGGATTCTGTTCCTGAGAAGAGAAATTTCCTGTTGAGTACTTCTCAGCTTGCTGATGGTGGTCCCCACATTTCCCTGATCTCAGGATTGTTCAAACATTTTGGTACCACACACACACAAAAAAAGAATTCACAAAACATGTAGCTCTGCTTCCTCTATTCTTCTCCTCAGAATTAGCCTGGAGATATTGAGATGATGGCAATAAAACTGACAAAAGTGTATGTGTATGTTTGTAGACATACTAAATACCACACATTGTCACGACTCGCAACCTCACCTCTGGTTAATGGTCAGATACAATTGTAACAGAAAAAGGAGTACATTGTTCCCTAGAAATTTGAGTGGGTTAAGGAGGGAAATAGGCCCTTGTGCAGTGGTGCACGCCTGTAATACCAGTGGCTTCGGAGGCTGAGGCAGGAGAATCTCGAGTTCAAAGCCAGCCTCAGCAATTGCAAAACAATATGCACCTCAGTGAGACCCTGTCTTTAAGTAAAATATTTAATAGGGCTGGGGGTGTTGTTCAGTGGTTGAGTGCCCCTGAGTTCAATCCCCAGTACCAAAAAAAAAAAAAAAGAAGGAAATAGGATTCATGGATAAGATAGCTATAAAATGTCTTATAAAGCTAGAAAATCATATGTAATTTTACCTTTATTAGATATGATATCCTAAGACAAAATGCTAATTACTGTAATTGAAAATATAACAAAATAGTCAATTTTTCCAAATAAAAACTGTAGAGTAGTTAGATGGGAAGAAAACAAACCTATTCTTCAGTGGTATATTTAGAAACCCTATCAATCTTTGACATTCATAGCTAAAAAGGATTCAATCTGCTTTGTTAAATTTACTTGTAGGCTAAATAATTAGTGTATAGAGAAAACTAATAAAGATATGTCAAGGTAATCATGAACCAAGTTTGAATAGATAATTTAAGTAATGATAAGTTTCTCACTGAATCATCTGTATATCTTAGAGTGTTTCTCTAGTGTCATAGTAATGGATTTTAAATGTTTTAAAATTACAAATATAACATTTTCATTACAGAAAATTTGGAAATAATTATTTTTAAAAATAAAGAAATCATTCATTATCTTATAGGTGTTCATCTGCTCAGGTACCCATAACAAAATGCCATAGACTACGTTCTTTAAACAGCAAATATTTATTTTCCTACAGGTCTGGAGACTGGAGTTCCAAATCAAGGAGCCAGCCAGTTCAGTCCTGGCAAAGGCTCTCTTGCTGGCTTACAGATGGCTGCCTTCCATGCTGCCTCTTTGCATGACAGAGAAAGCACTCTCAGATGTCTTTTCTTAAAAACATTAATCCCTCTAAAACAACCCAACCTACATGACTTCATCTAAACCTAATACCTCCCCCAAATCCCAACTCTAAATACCATCACATTGGAAGTTAGGACTTTAACATATTAATTGGTGGTCAGGGGTAGGGGACATACAATATTCATCTCAATAACATCATGGTCAGTATGCAACCCCTGTCAATGTTTCCATTCTGAGTTTTGCACAAGAACAAAAACAAATTTGGTTAAAAAAAAAAATGAAAGTATACTGATTTATGACTCACTTTCTGCTCTTCATTTAATATTATTCTGAGAATATCTTTCCACTTAATTGTGTATTACACAATTAAATACATTTAAATATTTTAAATATCTTCAGATATTCTGTAACATTAATGTTATTAACAGCATAGAATTCTACTATAAATATATACTATTCTTAGTTTCCCAATTCACATATTGAACATTTTCATTTTTTTCTAATTTTTTAAAAACTTCAAGTAGTGCTATGAAAAAAAATTCTTGTAACCCCTTTCTTGTTGCATCCCTGTAATTATCTGAGTAGTGGAATTTCTGGGGCAAAGGTTACATGTATTTTAAGACTTTTGAAAGCAATGGAAATTTCCCTTGAGAAAGTTTATTCCAAATATATTCCCAAGTAGCAATATAAGAATGTCTGTTCTTGATATATTTGTCCCTCACTTATACTAACAGAGAACATTACATTTAAAATATTTTACCAAAGACATAACTCTGATGTTTTACTTTACTTTTCTAGGTTCTGTATAGTTCTTAATTAACATTTACCCTAAAAATTATATGGGCCATTAGAAAGGTCTCCCCCACCCAAAAGTTCAGTAAGTTTTCACATGTATTTTACCCTTACACTGTTAAAGTCTTACTGTGTAATTTACATTTGTAATCCATCTTGAGTATATTTTGAATTTACTATCTTTTTCAAATGATTAGCAAGATGTACCAATGTTCTTGAAATTGAGTTAAAATATGCATAAGATTTTGTTATTTCTCACACAAAGAAGAAACTTTAATGAGTAAGATATAAAAATAGGCCACATTTTAAAGGGTCCTTAACTATAAGGTCTTCATGGTACAGACTCTGAGGATCATGTTATTATAAATGTCACGTGCATTAACTCTGGCTAGCTGCTGCTGATTTTATTTTTTAAAACATTGAATGAAAGTGACCTATGATAACTCCCTGAATAACAATCTTGAAAATTAAATTTCTACCTATACAACCTGGCCCTTGCATGGAAGGTTGTATATAATTTTCCCCATAAGCATAACTGCATTCTAATCTTGACATAAGCAACATTAAAGACTACAGACATAATTAAAATTTTGATGTTTTTGATGTTTCAAATTAATACTTGCTGTTTCTTGACATTTCCAACAAGGGTATTGATTGTTGTTGTGATTTTTTAAATGCAAATACCTATCCAGTAAAACCTGGAAATGCATTTTACAATTTACTTAGAACTTCAAACTGCCACTAGATGGGGTCATTAGGTAATTGTCAAATTAGGTTTAATATAATGTAATGACCCCCCCCAAAAAAAAAATCAATAATGGTTTAGTTAGCATTCCTATATATTTAATTATGAACCCACCCATAGATAACCACAATTCTTACCTGAGTTGAAATGGATGTCAAATTTATTTATTTTATAAAATGGAAATATTGCAAGTTAGACTTAATCTTTCTTCCCAAGATGAGCTAACAAAAATCAATAACATTTCTATGTATACTTACAATGACCAATTGAAAACCCATATAAGATGGTTCCATTCATAATAGATACAAAACATATAGAGCACCAGGAATAATTCTAACAAAAGCTATACAAGTCTTTAATGTAGAAAACTCCCAAGCACTATCAAAGAGCCTTCAAATGTCCTGGGAAAAAATGAAGAGATATACAATGTTCATGGATGGAAAGACTAAAAAATACAAAGATATTATCTCTCCAAATTAATCCATAAATCAGAAGAAAGTTCACTCAAAATACCAATACCATTGTTTGTGTAAATTAACAAGATAATACTAAATCCATAAATAATAACAGGTCATCAAATACTTTGTTTAATTTGAATAATAAAAATATGGGAGTAATTTTCCTTACTTATCCAATGAAACAGAATTTAAATCCAAGAAAAAGAAAAATCCATGGTGGCATCCCTCCAAACCAAAGACAAGAAGACAAAGAATTGAATAGTCACATGTGGTGGAAATTAAAAGTAATTAAAATTAATTTTTTATCTCACATAATCCAAAAGTAAATCCCAGGGCAATGAAGAACCTAGATATTTTAAACTATAGGAATAAAATGTAGAAGCTTTTTGTTTTCATCTCATGATAGGGAAGAATTTCTTAAAGAAAATACCAAAATCTAAAACAAAAAGTGATAAATTTTCCCATATTAAAATGTAACACTTAGGGGCTGGGGTTGTGGCTCAGTAGTAGAGCACTTGCCTAGCATGTGCAGGGCCCTGGTTTGATCCTCAGCACCACATAAAAATAAATAAATAAAATAAAGGTATTGTGCCAATTACAACTAAAAAATAAATGTTTAAAAAATGTAATACTTATGTGTATCAAATGATACTACAAATAAAGGGAAAAATACAAACACTGGAGTACAAAATTTTTAAAAATTATTGGCTACTATTAGTATTAAATTCATGGCAGTGGTCTTTTCTGGGGAGGGTGAAAAAGGAGAAATAGAAAATTTTACTTCATTTTGTTTACAAAAAGAAAACTCTCAAACAAATAGACAAAATTTGCCATATGTTCAGATTTGATAAAGTTGAGTAGTAAGTACATGGTATTAATTATTTGTTTGAAATGACATAATGCTTCATCCTTCAAATTTTATTTTCAAAGACATAGAAAAACAGTCTGACCTGAACACACAGTTGGGTGACTAGAAAGCCACTTTTACAATACTATCTTATTTTTATATTTAGGAAGAAACTTTCATAGCAAATTGCAAAGTGGGATCTGTTGGGCATTTGGGGGGGCTTGTTTCTGAGAATTTTATTTTGTTCTATTTTGTTTTTAAAACTGTTTACTTCCAGCACATTCTTACAGGAACTAGAATTCTCATTTTGGTTTAACCATTTGAAAAAACAATCTCTAGAAGCATGCAGACTATTAAAATCATGTTTCCAAAGTCCTATAACATTACTGGAAGTTTTGTAAAAGTACATTTTCTGTTATTAGTTTGGTTATTGAGTCACTCATCTTGCAGTTACTCTAAGACAGCCAAAAACCAGAAATTATAATTCTACCCTCTATGCAGCAAAACTACAGCTCTATTCAACAGATTCCTCCATCTCATGCCCATTTCTCTTTTGCACCCACTATTTGACATTTCTATGCAATAAATTTGGGCTTTCACTATATAATCATATTAAATTATATACTGTGTAGAAAAAAAATAAAACCTTCTGAGGTCTTTAACCAAATGGCAAGAGCTATTTCTCTCATGCTGTTATCAGTCTCCATCTAACAAAATAAACCTGCAAGTTTGAGTTTTTCTGTTGTTTTATTTGTTTGGTTGGTTTTGCTTTCAGTATCCCATAAATCACATCCTAGTTACCTGAAATAAGGGGAGGAAAGATTTAGTGATTCATTTTTATTTCATGAGAAATAAGACTGACATTTTTATCCCTTAATTATATTATCCTTAACCTAAATCAGCTATCCTTAGTGTCATCTTTCCTCAAAATTATGAAATTTGTATGCCATTTGATCATATCAAAGGAAATTTTCAAAGTACAAATTCCAACTTTATCCCTTACTCTAGAAACTGGCAAGAAGAGGAGGCAAACATGAAAATCACTTAGGGATAAGTTTCTGTGTGAAGGAGACAATTTCCTTTTCTTCTAAAAATTGGATTTTATGGAATATTCAATTGCTGACATTGTTCAACTGTGGCTTAGGTTTAGGAGAATATGATATGGATTCTCCTCCATCTTCTGATTTAGATGGCATGCTAAATTATGATTAATAATTAGTCAAATTTGCCATTTGGATGTATTCTAAGAGCTGCTGATGGAATTATTTATATATCATTTTATCCTGATTATAGTAGACAATTTGGAAAATATGGTTTAATTTTTTTACTTAGCATTCCATATTAAATAGAACAAATATTTAAAAGTTTTCAGATTTGAAAATTCACACACACACACACACACACATAATTTAAGTAAAATCAACAAGCACTCTCTAGTCATGTTTTACTGGAATAATTGAACATAAGGTGATGTGTTAAAAAATTATCTACTCAATTTAATCTTGAAAGTGCTTCTCAAAAATCATTTGTTTAAATAAAATTCTGTTACACTTAAATGTATTTAATTGGTCTTAATGTAGTTCATCATTTATTGAAAATTCCCTGAGCCAAATTGTTCTTACTCTTCCTGTCCCTTGCAATTCTTTTTGTCACAGAATTGAGGGAAACAATTAGCAATCTATAGAGTCATAAACAAAGATAACTCAGGGAACAATATTTTACATTCTACTCAAGTGCTCTTTCCCCCAAGTTCCATTAGAATGATGACTTATCTTGTACACTTATCCAGTGTTTGGCGTCAGAGTTCATTTCAGTATTCTCTCAAATGGTGGTTTGTGTCATTTCCACTTTCTGAAGTTCAGTTTGTTTGTGTCCACAATGCATTTCTGGAGACCACTCCATAAAGGGGTCTATGGAGACACAGGCTACTTCCTCCTCAAGACCAGGGTTATTACTGAAGATCTTGACCATAAATAAAGTATACAAAAACAAACTGTAGCTATTTCTAGTTAACTTGCCATAAAAACGAAGATTCAACAATGAGATATGTCCATAATTTTAAACAGTAAAAGTTATAGTCTATACCTAATAAAATGGGTATGGAACTTCCAATTACATTGAACATAGATTGGACAAATATACTTAGAGCACATAAAAGGAATCAAATTCATAATTACCTAACCATAAATGAATTTAATAGATTCAATCACCTTTACTTTTAATGCATTTTTTAGAATTTTCAATGGTAGAGTAATTTGTTTCTGTTGTCCCAGAGCTTTCAAAAAAGTAACTCAAGGAATCCCAATTGTGTCTCCTCCTTTTCTTCTTTATAAATTTCCACATATGGTCATTAAAAATCACCTCACAGCACCCACACATCAGAGCTAATGGTCTCCAAAGCGTAGGGAGAGGGAGCCTAGAAACCAATCCCAATAATCAAACACAATTCATTTTTTAAAAAGTGAATACAATATGACTAAAGTGAGTTGATTCTATTAATGCCAAGTTGATTTAACATTATAAAACTGATCAATGTAATTCTCTGTATTAACAGAAATATTAATAGTTGAATGTATACATAAATGTGGTTTATTCATGCATAGAATAATACACTGTATTAAAAATGATTATAACTGAACATAGTATAATGTCAAAAGTCAATCTCAAAAACCAATGAACACATTTTTTTAAAATTTAAGTCCCAAAAGAATATGTACACTGTGACTATCTTTGTAAAGTTCAATAAGATGCAAAACAATAATTGCTTAAGAACAAAAAAATTATAGTAAAATGAAAAACTAGAAAAAAAATCACTTCATGGAATAGAAAGGAGAGTTTAATGGATGATTTTATGGATGGTTATAAGATAAAAAAGATGACAGAGACAATGCAGGGGACATGCCATGAACACATCTTCTCCTTTTAATCTCTCCCAGTACCTCAGTTGACTCAAAGCTGCTCTTATGGCTGCTCTGAGTCATTCCAATGTGTTGATGCAAAAGTCATATCTCCTTCCAATCCATCAACACTACAAATAAGGCTTTCTTTGTTCTGCACAAAATTTGTGTGAATGAAAGCATAAGAAGCAGATTTGATAGCTATTATGATAGTAGATTCTGCATCATTTTAATAAAGATAGGTCATGATAGATGCTATGGTTTGGATGTTGTTTGTCCCTCAGTTTCTAGTGTTAGAGGCTGGGTCCTCAGGGTACTGGCAAGAACGGTAGACCATTAAGAGATAGCCTAGTAGAAGGTCCTTAAGTCACTAGGGACAAGTCCTTATAAGGAATTAAAAGACCCCAGCCTCTCTGTTTTCCTATTTCAAAATGTGATCTCTTCATCCAGCAAGCACTCCCACCATTGGCATCCACAAGAGTTAATGCAGCCAAGAGGGTACTTCTCTAGAGCTCCCTTTGCAATACTCAGGACTTTCGGCCTCCAAAATTATGAGTTAAAGAATCCTCTCTTCTTTATAAAGTTAGCCTACCTCAGCTGTTTAATTTCAGTAATAGAAAATGAATTAATATGGTAGATTGAAAAGTCTTCAAATATTTTGCTCCTTCCATTGAGAGGCTCCTTTCATTTGCCTTGAATCTCAGCTATCTTAATGAATTACTTGATCAATGAGACTTAAGATTAGGTCATAAGAAATCCTGCAACTTCATCCTGGTCCTTGTAGAATACTCCCACTTGTTACTTAGCTTCCACACCGTGAAAGAAACCCAAGAAACACTGTGGAGAGGTCTACAGGGAGAGAAACTGAGGCCTCACCTGATAACCCAGCAAAGTTCCCATCCAACAGCTAGCACTCTCTGGCCAGATGTGATTGAACCATCTTGAGTCACACTGGTGGACACAATGTGGAGAAGAGAAAAGATGGACCTTACTCAAATTGCAGATTTATGAGCAATTAATAAAAGATTTAAAATTATAATTGTCTATAGTTCTTATGAGGTATAAGAGGTATGAGGTATCCCCCCAAAGCTCCTGTTAATGAATATTCTGAGGTAAATAAATAGATATGGAAACTGTAACCTAGTTAGTTCATCCTACTTTGGATGGATTAAATGGGTGGTAACTGTAGGCAGGTGGGGCATGGTTGGAAGAGGTGGGTCACTGGGGGGCATGCCATGAAAGGGTGCATCTTGCCTATGAACCCTTCATGCTTCTCTCCTCTCCTCTCCCTCCCTCCCTCCATCTCTCTCTTTTCTGACCCCACCATAATCTCAGCAGATTTCCTCTGTTGGGTCCTTCCCTTGTGAAGTGCTGCCTCACCTTGGGTCCCAAGCAATGAAGTCAGCCATCTATTGACTGAGACCCCTGAAACTATGAGCCCCAAATAAACTTTCTCTCTTCTAAGTTGTTCTTGTCAGGTATTTTGGTCACAGTGATGCAAAAGCTGATATAAAACAATAGTTTAAAAGTTTTGAAGTAAAATTACATAAAATAGACTATTCTTCAACTATTTAGGATATTTCTATATGATGTGAATAGTATGAAAAACTGTGGATATATAAAGGATATTGCTAGAGACTGGTGAAAATTATAATTTGGGGTTAGTCTTATTTACCTTGTTAGCCATGATGTAATATCAACCTCTATAAAAATATGAAATCCAATTAAATCTAAAGTGAACTGCAAATTTATTTGAGAATATACATGTCAGATAGTAGAAGCTTTTAAGGTAAGAAAATATTAGATTCATTATTAAACAATTTAACTGGATAGAATATTATGATTACCTTCAATAGATATGAATTGGGTAAATAATGTATAAGATCAACATTGGTCTCCAATTCACCAGAAAGTAAATTATGTTAAAGTGCATGAAAAAGCAACATTCAAAACTATCTTGCTTTCTCCTTATTTCCAACAGGTTTAAGGAAGCTTGCAGATTTTGTACATCAATTTCCCGTAAAAGTTATTCTAATGAGACTGTGCAATCTAAAAAAAAAAAATTAGTTCAAAAAAGAATTCTTATATTTCAGAGAATAAATATATATATATATATATATANATATATATATATATATATATATATATATATATATATATATATATATATATTTACAGGTGTTTGTCAGGAATATACCTATGTATAAATTTCATCTAAATACACTTGGTCATACAATGTAGCCATAATGAAAACTGTAAACCTACTTTTTTTTTTTCCAAAAAATAGGCAAAACTCCCAAATAATGTCACTTAAACCAATAATTTTAGAGAGAAACCATTATTAGAATAAATAGTTGCTACTTCAATTTATTTACAAATGTTTTAAGTAGTTGGGTAACACATCTTTCACTCTTACTTATGGGTCCTACTGGCAAATATTTTTCAATAAATGACTTATATCAATCCATTCAGTATGGAAGATTTGCATTTGGCACTCCATCTGCTTTGTTAAGGAGGATGATGACAACTATGTTTTATAAAGGCTTCAGTAAATAGACTTTAAAGTTGAAATTGGAATTACTGAACTTCTTTTCATGTGTCAAGAATTTTTAAGGACATAACTCACAGCATCTTTCTAGTGAACCAAAAGTCAATGTATTTTTACAGTACTAAACTCTTCATGGAATGGCTTTCACCTTTTTCACAATAGGTCAAAACAGAAAAAATATTGGAATCCCTTTCATCTACCATCCCATTAACTATAAATATTCTTTGTATGTACACTGTCTGTCACATCTTAAGAATGAAAGTAGAGATGAAGGAAGGGAACCTGGGAGAGAAGGAGTAGGGGAAGGGCTCTTTTAGAAATCACTGTTGCTTCATATTAAGAATCAACCTGAGACATTTCTGCTAGTTTCTATAATTTACAGTTGCTGTGCAAAACAGGATTAAAATATATATTTGTGCCTATAGAGTAATATGTCATAGACTTGGAGGAATGTAATTTCAATAGGGTGATTCTGGTTTAAAATATGAAGCACCTCTCTTCTCTCACTGCAGCTATTGCAATCTAGGACTACCTCACAGATCTCATAGCATCACTTTTATTAGGGCCACTCCTAACAGTCAGGCCAAAAATCTCAATCTTACAAAGTCCTGCAGCTGAAGAGACAACAGAAAAAGGAATCTCCTTTGCCATTCTGTTATGATGACTAACTCATCACTGAGAAGAGTTTAGCTTTAACTTACAAAACTTCAAAAATTTTAGGTTATATGGCACTCAGTCTGTTCTCTGTATTATGTATTATCAGGACAGCTGATATTAGAAGAAGTTATAGTAAGGATCATAATAACTACTGCTAAGTGACCATAGGTTCAGATACTTGTTAAAATCTTTGTATGCATTATTATTGTGCTGAATTTACTATAAAAGCCCACTGTGATAGTATTGTTATTCCTATTTTGCAAATAAGGAAGTAGAGGTTAATGTTTTCATAAGGAATAGATCTAGGATTTCAACTCTAGAAAATCAGTCTCCTAAATCCCTTCTTTCCACAACCCCTACCCTTATATGCAGAGCAACTGCCTTCACTGAAAAGCTACGGGTAGCCATCACCATAAAAGTAGTTGGTGTATAATATCATGAGTTCCCAAATTTATTTCAAAAGACCTACCATCTAAATTTTCCTATGGAAATCCAACTTCTAGAACTCCCTTCTTTATCCAAGTCAACTTGATGAGTTTTATAATTGATATAAGATCATTAAAGATACCCCAATTTGAGAACTTTAAGAGAGCTTCAAGACTCTGGAGCTCAGATCTTGGGACAGGATTCATTCCACACTTACTGAATATCAAGCACTTGGTTTGATATTGAAGATGTATCAATCATGACACGTAAATAACCTTGATCTTGACTATCCCACAGTGATATCTCTATTTGCTGTTGTTCAAGGAAACAAAATGCAATAATGTTATTGGAATGAGAAGAATGTATTGAAGGGAACAAATGACACCAATCATTTGGAGACTTCAAATTGTTAGGTCTGAAAATTGTTGAATTGCTAACTATTTATTAGCACTAAATTATCTTGGGTCAGACAAAACTACAGATCTCTCCTGGGACCCCTTAGGCTCCCTCTTTTGAAACTAAATGTCAAAATATGATTCTGTTATGCATTCCCAAACAGAAATTGAAGCTCACTGATGCACTTTAAATTCCATCAAAGGATTAAAAAGGAGAAGAAATGTAAGAGAAGCTTTGGATATGGTTGGGCACCCTTAGAAACGGTTAATACATTTTTAATTCTGCTTCCAAATACTCTAGATATTGAAGAACAAGGAGAAATTAAGGTGAGGCATAGTGAAGCATTCTTTGCCAGAAGTAGTTCAGTCTGTGACCTATGACATTACTTATCTAATATTTTTTTGATACCTGTCTCTGTTGTACTTCCACATAACTGTAAATGCATCATTCTGTTTATTCCTCCTGCTCTGTGCCTCCATTCACATGCTTCCTTCAAGTTAGGGAAATCGACTATCTCTAAAGTAAAAATATTACTGACAACTACAAAGTGAAGACAGCTTTAATGGGAAATACCTTGGCACTATCGCAGGCGCTGCCAGCACGGCTGTTTCTGGCTATCAGTTAGGAACCAGCAGATGTTAAATTGACATATGTTAGGAAATAGCTTTCTGAGACTCATGTTTCAAAACGTATAAAAGAAAAACAGATGACATTACTTTTTTGGGCTTAAACCAGATAACTAGAAAATCACACCAGATGTGCTAAGATGTTTCTCTTTAAAGCCGTGTTCTGTTTCCTGAGAGAGAATATATAAAAGCAGAAGTCAGAGATGTGCTCCTCAAAGTACACATTGGTCTTCTCTACATAAATTTTAAATTTCTATAGTGACTGATATATTTGGACCAAAACCTATGGGGCAAAAACAGTGGATTCAATATTTTTATAATTATTAGAGGTTTTATAAACTGATACTAAGTTCCCCATAAGAATTGGTTAGTGGAAGATCTAAATAGAATACCCTGGGGAAACACATCATAGTGAAGCCAGAAAATGGAGAACAATTGAATTAATTAACTCAAAAATTAAAAAGTTAGTATCATTTGTCTGACAAGTTTATCATAAATGATTCATTTTCACATAGGTAAGATATTAACACATACCAAAAAAATGTTATATATACACCATATTTAGGAAGTTGGCATTGTCACTATACAAATTACAAGTTGACAAAGATATTGGTTGCTTTGTCAGCTGGTGTTCATTCTTCTCCTTCAGATGACAGCAACTGTAATATGTGACAGCAAGGAACCATACCTTTTCCACACACCATGCAGCAGTTCTCTGTGACTGGATGGGTCAGTCTCCAAAGGAGAACATATGACAGATTCTAGGCGATGGTTACAATTAATGCAGTGTTGGGTACATGACCCATATTCCTTCACTTTGGGTAGGGTCATTGAGAAAAACAAGGTTTATTATCCTGTTGGAATTAAAACTTTTGGGATATAATCACTGAACTCCCAGCAAACATTTTGTCACCACAAAGGAAGGATATATTCAAGATTAAATCAGCCCAGAAGAAAAAAAGAGGGATAAGGTAGAGAGAAGGGTAGAGAGAAAGAGAGGCAAAGAGACAAAGACAGACAGAAACCAAGTTTGGATGACAATTTTTAGCCTGTAGATTTGATCTATTTGTGAACTTCTAAATTAGTTAAGCTCTAATTCTTTTCTTTGTTTAAGCATGGTTTCAGCTGAGTTTCATTTGCTTGCAATCAAGAGTACATGATGATTACATGAGAAATCACTTTAAGGAAGATTCCATTGGAGAAGTAGCCCTGGGCAGGATCTTAAAAGAATCTAGACAGGAATAAGCAGAGATGGAGAGAGAGGCATCGCTGAAGATCTGTCTGCATGAGCAGGGTACCGGGGTCAATGTGAAAGGGTGGTCACAGTCACCGAAGTTCAGGAGGCATAAAAGAATTTATGGGGTCTCAGGTCTCAGCCACTGCATCTAGACTGCAGACAGTCCTGATGACCACAGAGTATTCCATGGGATGGGAGGTACTTTCAGGGAGAATGGATGTGCTTTTGTGGAGACATGCAGTCAGTCTGGAGTCTGCACAAATAGACTCTGTGCATAAAGGAAATAGAGACCAAAGAGAAGCACTAACCTTCAAAGATAAGAACCCCAGACCCACAGTCTGAAACTCCAGGCCCATACAGTATGAGAACTTCATATCTTCCCTATTAATGTCATACTTGCTCAAGGAGAAGTGCAGAAGACTAGATTGCCTAGCAAAGGCTACCATTGAGCATGGTGCTTTCTAACATTTTCATGCTCAGCAAGAAAGACCTGTTGTCAGAACATATATACAGAGAAAAAAAATCAAAAGTTCATACATAAGTGCCTACCTTTTATATTATTTTATTATTATTATTTCCCTTTATTATTTTAGTTACCATTATTTACCTTTATGTTTGAGTTAATGACCCACTTTCAAGCCAGCAGTTTGAAAATCACTGACCTGACAGTGTTATTGGGAAGCACTAGCAGACACAACTGTAGGTGACACACTAGTGTAACAACCATTGCAGGTGACCATGGTAACAATTGCTCCCTGTGAAAAACCATAGCATTGCTTTACTGTTTATTTTCCCTTTTTTTTTAATAGGTCAAGTAGTCATATATTCTACATTTCAAAAATACAAAAGGGCACACAATGAAAACTCTCATTTCAATTCCTACTTCTTGGTCATGCAATTTCCTTCTTCATGGGCAAATCAAAGTTACTCGTTTCTTCTATTTTCTTCCAAATATAGTTTATGCCAATACAAGTACACACACACACACACACACACATTCTTTATTCCCTTCTCTTACAAAAATAGCATTATTATAACACTGTTCTGATGCAGCGGTTCTTGCTATTCCTAAGCGTAACTTAGGGATTATTCCACCAATACAAATAAAGAAAACACCTTCATTCTGTTTATGATTGCACAGTATTCCACTGTACATAGTGCCATTATTTATTTAAAGAGACATCTGCTGGCAAAACATTTGAGTTGTTTATGTTTATGAACATCCCCTGAGATGTTTAAGAAAACACTTAATGTGTCTATTAGTACAGCCTTATTAAATATTAATTTTACCTTAACTAGGAGTTACAACTTTCTCACCAAGAATGATTAGGTTCAGGACCACAACTGTTTCATTGTATTTTCCTTTATTAACCTCACCCCCTTCCTAAATTCCACACTGGCCTTTACCAATTAGATCAATGCTTTTGAGCTCTTCTACAGTTGCTTTAGAATGTGACTAATTGTGAGATTTTCTAACAATGGGTTCAGGATCACTGTTCACCTTTGCCATATCTAGAATCTTCTGATGTCCTCTCATTCTCTGGAGATCTGCAAGTCACAGTCCTCTGTGCTGGCCCTACCATTTTACATGGTTCTTCCCTGCTCAGTAATTCCGGTTTTCAAGAAAATATGTCAGTCACAAGTTCTGAAGTATTTTTCTCTTTGTAATAATTCAGGCTTTTTTTTTTGACCCAGAACTTTTAAAAAAGAGATTATTGACTAAGAAGAAAAAAGGAAAATTATGATTAAATGACATTCATTTTCATTAAACGTTTCATTTGGGCACTAGGTACCCAACTTCCCTAATGTTATAGCTTGGTACGAAGTGTCCCCTGAAAGCTCATATGTAAGACAATGCAAGAATTTTAGAGGTGACATGATTTCATAATAAGAGGCATAGCCTAATCAGTGAGTTATCCCACTGATATGGATTAACTGGGTGGTAGCTGTAGGCAGGTAGGGTATGACTGGAGGTAGGGTATGACTGAGGAAGTATGTCACTTGGAGCATGTCTTTAGAGTTGATATTTTGTCCTTGGTGAACAGAGCTCTCTCTCTCTAGCTGCTTCCTGGCTATCATGGATTGAGCAGCTTTCCTCCACCACACCTTTCTACCATGATGTTCTGCCATACTTTAGGCCTACTGCTATGGAGTTAGCCAACCATGGACTGAATCTCTGAAGCCATGAGCCCAAAATAAACTTTTCCTCTTCTAAGTTGTTGTCAGATCTTTGGTCACAGTGATAATAATAATATTTAAAAAAATGACTAGAACACTGAGACATACACATACACCAAAATACATTTTTTTAAATAAACAACTAGTATATCCTTTACAGGTAACTGATCTTCAAAAGGCCATAACTTTGGGCCACCAGCCAGGAGGTTCATGACTCATTCTTTCAGCCTTAAAATTAAATACACTTTCTCCCAAATCTCTCTTGTTACAATGTCCGTCTTGACTCCAATGACAATGTTGGCCACCAGCAGCCTTGCCCCAATTTGGTCCATGACTGGTATTGGTCACACAGTGTTCCATAATTAGACATCTCCTTTCTTAGGTCCTCTGATCACTGGGTTCAGCAAGTCCTTGGTTTATATTTCAGGACACAACAAAGACCTTAGTCTACTGTGCCATGTTTTGCAAAAGAAAGAATAGCTTACATAAGAGAGTTACTGACTTTGAGTCCTTCTCCATATGCCCCTCAGCTCTGTGTTTTATCATTATGATGTTGCAACTAAAGACTGTACATGGGAATTAAACAAATATTTTTCTATTTTAGCTTACTGTTTCTGAATCAATGGGAGCTAAGAGCTCAAAATATGCTTTCTCCATTTTTCTCATTCATTCTTAGCTAATTTTTCCCATCAATGTTGCTGATAGCAATGTGAGAAAATCCCATTACTTACTTTTAAAGCTTTATTTGCTTGTTTATTTGTGGATTGTTTTGGCTAAAGTATGAATTTGCATCACTTCTAATAGTAGAGTTACTTTTCAAGATTTTACCTGTTACTTACTTGAGACTATAAAGGGTTCAGGAGCAGAGCTGTAATTAATAAATATTGTACCAATGCTTAGATCTGCCAGGCAAACTACCATATATAACTCTTATGTGATACCTAGTAGGTCAAACCCCAGACCTCAAATGGCAGCTATATGACCCTTAGTGCCAAGGAAAAGTCTCAGTATGTTAGATATATAGCCATTGAGTCCCTTTTGTACTCAGGATGTCTTCACATTAATAAAACAAACCAACAGAAAATATGTCAACATTCACTGATCATACTTTAAAGTTTGAAAGGGAAAATTATTTTTAAAAAATAATTCTAGTGGCATTCAAAATGGCCTGAAACTATAGAATTTGGGGAAAGTTGTGGATCTTACTTTAGGTTAAAAATGCTTCCAGACAAGACACCTTTTTTAAGTTATAAATATACCTCATTTATCTTTATGACATTTATAGAGTATTTTATTAGATATCATTTCATTTTTGTTAATTCTCAGCTCTATCAAATGGCAATGCAGTAAAAGTTGCAAGACCATATTTATTATCAGAGACATGCAACCTTTTTTGATGGCAGTATTTTCTAAAAGCTAAACTGAATTCTTGATGGGAGACTTTCATTCTGATAATACTATGAACTGATATATTGTTACAATTCTAGTCCCTCTTTATTTGCAATATCCAATCAAGATAAAACAAATCATGACATTAAATCTTGAAGGCAATAATAAGCCAGGGTTTTTCATAAATTCCATGATTAGATGGCTGATTGTATATGAGTAGATGCCATCATGAACAGAAGGAATCAGAGATGAGTAACAGCTCTAATTTTGTTTCAGCCACAGAGGTTCTCCTTTCCCAGGAATAATTGGTACCAGAAGAACAATTTGCAAAGAATCTACACTTAAAACTGTGGTGCAGGCAAGTCTTTGTGTGCATCAGAATCTGTTTCATTTCTTTTCCTGAACACAGAACAAAACAGCATTTCACAACTCTCCTTGTACTTAGGTTGGGGGCCAGGTGATTCATTCAGGCCATCAGTTTGTAAGAGGAATGAAAAGGGCCTCTGCCACCGCCATATGTTGACACAGCAGAACCTCAAGTAGAGGCTGTCTGGATCCCCAAGTTGATCACCAGATAGCAGCAGAATTCTTCTTGCACTGGAGTTTGTCATGAACAGGAAATGAACCTTGTTGTGTTAAGTCATAGACACTTCAGGATTAGTTTGTAGTTTGTAGATTAATTTATAGTCAGGATTAGTTTGTAGTAGCAGAATAGCCTAACCTTTCTGAACACAGTCCAAAAGCAAATTTTCAGTATAAGGAGTGGAAAAAAAATTTGATTAGGACTTTATCTTAAAAATAAAACAAATTGTAAAAGTGTTTTCTCTTTTATTTAATAAGATGTAAGTTATAATGTTATTACAATTGTATTTATGCTTACAACAGAAAAATGAATCAAATGTTAGAGGTTGTGGCTCAGTGGTAGAGTGCTTGCCTAATATGCATGAGGCACTGGGTTTGATCCCCTGCACCACATAAAAATAAACAAATAAAATAAGTTATTGTGTTCATCTATAGCTAAAAAAAATTTTTTTTTAAATGTTAGGCTTTTGGAATGGCACATTTTTTATTTTTTAAATTTCTTTTATTTTCTTTTATTTCTTATGATTTTTAAAAATTTATTATGATATTTTATTTTTGGTATTGGGGATTGAACCCAGAGGCATTTTGCCACTGAGTGACATCCCCACATCCCCATCCCTTTTTATTTTTTATTTTGAGTCAGGGTCTTGTTAAGTTGCTTAGGGCCTCATTAAGCTACTGAGGCTGGCCTCAAACTTGTGATATTCCTGCCTCACCCTCACAAGTTTCTGGGATTACAGGTGTCTGCCACCATGCCTAACTTGTTTATTTTATTTTATTTTATTTTTATTAAGGACTTTAATAAGCCTAATAGCCTTCACAAGGCTACTCCAAAGACAGAGTATGTCTCTTTCTCAATCTTTCGAATTACTAAATTAAAATATAATACACATTCATTTAGGATTTCTCTTTGGTAAAATTATGAAATGTAACCATCAGCCATTCAGAGAACATCTTTCAAAGTTAAAACAGTTCATACAGAAAATTCTTTTGGAAGTCTTAGATAAATTAATGTATACGAAAATCATATTTTATATACTTCTTGGAAAGAATAGATACTATTATTTTTATCAAACTTCAGGGGTTTCAAAAAAAAATCCCAATTCTGGATTTTTGTGAAAAACAAATTGGAATATATTCCAGGCAGTTCAGATGAAATCCGTGAAAAACAACTTCTTGTTTAGCTAAAAATAAGTCCAGAAAGGAGGCTCAGACAGGTTAGATGCCATCCCAAGATTGATAGGGAATAAATTGTTCTCATCAAGATGCTTTAATACAGAAAGAGATAGAGACTAAAATCAAAGGGATGGAAACATTTTGAAAATTTTAAAACACAAAAGTTATCATACGTAACTGATAGCATTGTCATAGAGCAATATTATAAATCTAAGTATCTAAAATAATAGAGTATATTGCATATAAAATAAGAAAAAATATCCTTGGTTTACCAAGAGATTTTTTTTTTATGTTGTAGATGGACACAATGACTTTATTTATTTTTATTTTATTTTATTTTATTTTTATAGTTGTAGATGGACAGCATGCCTTTATTTTGTTTGCTTATTTTTATGTGGTGCTAAGGATCAAACCCAGGGCCTCACATGTGCTAGGCAAGCACTCTACCAGTGAGCTACACACAACCCCAGCCCTACCAAGAGATTTTGATGGGATCTTTTGGAAACTAAAACTTCAACAAATATTCCTTAAGAACCAGAAAAATTCTACAATTTTTATTACTTAATTTCCCCAAAAGTAAAATTGTTCTTTTAACACTTGTATATTCTTAAATAAATTCTCTGATGACCATGAAGATTTGATCCCTCCTTAGGTATATGTAAATTTTTTTCTTGTGCACTTCTCATACTAGAAACAAACAAACAAACAAGGGTCCCAAAGCTTTTTAGCATCAAGATAATGCTTTATAAGATATCAGAATATTTTAATTTCTTGACTGAGAGCCAGAAATAGTTAACCACCAAAATATAAATAAAATGTTTCCCCAGTCCAAATATTGGGAAAGGTCTTCTTTTTTCCAATTCAGATACATTAATGATTTTTACCAGGGATTTATTGCATGGATTTCATGCAAATGTTGACTTAGATCATTTGACCCATTAAATCCAATGTTGATTTCAGAATAAAATTTGGGAAGTTTATATATCTTGCAAACATGATATAGATATTAATAGGAGAGTTATTAATATAATTAATTTTTGTTTAATTTATTGATGTGTGTTATATTCATATATATATAACTCAGAAACCTTAGGAGGTGTGCAAAACATAAATTATATCCACTATACACATTCCTCAGCTGCCCAGGGCCCACTCTGCTCTATGTAATGATGCTTCTTAAATTCTTATGAATCATTTTAGTGTTACTCTATATGCATATGAGTTGATGCAAATATAGACCAGTGATGGTTTTCACTTCTCAGTTTACTTGTCTCTTCTGCAGCTGTGAATGTGGATCCCTACGCTCTGCATGTGAAAAGTCCCTTGGCGCTTCCTGGTTTTTCCTCCCTCTCTACCACTCGGCTTCCTTCTCTCTTGTAAGTGGTCTTCCCTTGTGTCCCTTACAAGCAGATTATTCCATTTCCACATGTTCTGTTCTTCCCAAGTAATCTATTCTCATCCAGCATAAATAAAGGTATTGCCATCAAAGTAATTTGTGGGCTAAGTCTTGGCAGAATAAGGAGGAGTTAGTTAGAAAAGAAAGAAAGTAAAGGATTTCTAGACAGGGGTAACAGTATATAAAGACACGAATAGATGAAAGAGGGGAAAAGATGTTTTGGTTTAGCTTTTTTGCTGCTGTGACCAAAAGACCTGACAAGAAAAATACAGAGTTTATTTTGGGGCTCATGGCTTCAGAGGTCTCATTCCATAGATGCCAACTGCATTCCTCAGGGTCCCAGGTAATACAGAACATCATGGCAGAAAAGTGTGGCACAGGAAAGCCACTCAGTACATGGCACCAGGAGACAGAGAAAGAGATTTTCCTCACCACCGACAAAATACATAACCCAAAGGCAAGCAAGCCCTCAATGACCCACCTCCACCAGCCACATCCTATCTGCCTACAGTTAATCCCCATCAGTGGATTAATGTACTGAGTAGGTTAAGGATCTCAAAATCCAAACTATTCACCTTCAAAATTTCTTGCATTTTCTCAGACATGACCTTTTGGGTGATACCTCATATCTACCATAACACAAGAGTTTACAAACTAAGTCACCAGCTCATCTAACTTAACAATATTTGTAGCATTAAATGAAAGAATGAGTAATAGTCAAGAAAAAAAAGTAATTATTCTGCTAAAGCAGCCATGAAAATTATAGAAACTGAATGAAATGAAATGAAAACTACAAGGACCGAGTCTATGAGCAATGCGAAATGTGAATGAGAGTGAAAATTATCCTTGCTCTACTTACCAGTAAAATGGTTCTTGATCTACTGGAATCGCCAACATGATACTCTGCTTAGGTCACCTCTGTGTGGGAAGGTTGTCCACAGAGCTTTACAGACTGACAATTTGTGGACCTGTCTCCCATGCTATACCACACTTCACTACAGTACTTGAATAGACACTTTCAAATGGGTGGAAGATCTTCATTTCCATGTTTACTGTTTCTTAAATCTCTCAACCCTAAGGACATGTCAAATACCAGTTGCTTTCTAATGTAACCCCTTACTGACAGGTTGAGTAGTATGAAAAGCATTAGCTTTTTTTTTTTTTTGATACAACGTTTATGGTAAACATTTTAGTAGTTTTAGACTTTTCTCAGATGAAAGAATAGTTTCACAAATTTATAAATTCATGCCCAAAAACTGGAATGAAAATAAGGCATGTTTAGCCTATTTTAGCTAAAGAACATCCCTTCCTCTATGAAGAGAGTGTTTTGACGGGGTTACAAGATTTTTACCCTTAACAGAAAATGTTCTGTTGTTTAACCTTCACATTCTTCTAAATTGATTGTTTTGTGCTCGTGAGACTCCTCTAGCTGTATCTACAATAGACTAAGAACCTGGGGAATAGCTTTCACATGCAGAACCAGAATGGTGGCCCTTGCTCTGTCACTTCATTTCTCTGTAGCCCATTGTCCTCATCTGTGGGTGCTAGCCACAGAACTTGTAAGAGAATCATACAAAATAAAACTGATTTTAAGGCATAGAATGCCATCACACAATTGTAGGGATCTGCTCAACTTGCATGTATCTCCTGTTTGATGCTATACTGTGCTTCTATTCGTTTCTATTGCAATGAGAGGGGACATGGCAGACCAACAGTGATGGAGCCTTTCACTCTCCTTCGTTCCCTGAGTGGTGTGATGATGAGCAGTAGCCAGGGCCTCCAGTGTTCTTCCCAAAGGTGAGAACATTCATTGTCTGTCCTGAGACCCTGTGATCTCTTTTGTGGCAATCAGGAAGTAGATGATAGGAGTTTTGCCCATAGTTTTAAATCTAAGTCTCTGGGG
>NW_026000026.1:66345041-66353777 GCF_001458135.2 Marmota marmota marmota | reverse complement strand
GGGTAGGGGCGGTTGGGGGGAAGCCCTCCATTTAAAAAAAAAAAAGGTATATCTGACCCTTTTTAGTTGTTCCCCAAGGCAAAACTGTGACCTCAATGAGAAATGCAATTATGGCTTCATTGCAGGAGATTTACAGATATTACTCACGTACCTTCACTAGAGACATGTAGCTCTTTCAGAAAAGGGCATAGTGACCCTGTCATCCATTGCTGGAGAGCAATGGTCATGACCTAATGATCCCATGTTCCCATGAGAAGAAAAATCATTGGTTAGAAATGCCAGAGGTCTCCAGGTCATTTGGAAACTTTCAGGAATGTCTTCTCATCGCAAGAAGTAATATAATATGGTATGATTGAAAAAGAACTGAGCCCCAGTAAGAAGAGAATCATAGTCTGGCTATTACTTTGTGCTGTGTGACCTTGACAAGTTCGAACCTCTGCTATACTGTTCCCTCACCAGCAATGCTCATCTGTATGGTCTCTAAGATCCCTTATAAATCCAATACACTGACTTTCTAATTGCAGCTGTCTTTAAGTACATGAATCTGGATGTAACTTATTAGAGAAGAGAATAAAATAGAGTTTGAATCTCTCAGTCTGTTTCAGTGACTTTTAAAAAACTAAACTTTTTAATCAGAGGGGAAATCTTTAGTGGAGCTAATAAAGGCCTGGCAATGACTTTCTTTTTTTCATGCAAATGTGGAAGGACGCTATCTGCATGTAGGCTAATTTTGTCCATCACTGAACCAGAACAGATGCAATGAACTGTACCTGAATGTCTACCTCAGTGCAAAGAGCATTGATGAGAGTTGAGATGAGAGGAGATAGGGTCTCTATATCAAATAAATTATCTGTTTGCATCTGAAGCCACAATGTTTATTCAAATTCCATGTTTTTGAAGGGCTAGTTTAAAAAAGTAATGCAGCAATTTGGGGTTTTCTAGTAAGGAGAACAAAAGGAATGAGCCAAGAATTCTAAGTTCAGTTCAGAAATGAAATACCTGAGCAACCCCATGTTAATAAATACAGGCTTAATGTATAACTTCCCTGACAACTCTATGTCTCTTGGCTTATTCATAAATTTTAAAAAGCAATTGAATGCAGCATCAAGATTTGTTCTTGAATTTGTTAAGGTGATGGAATAAGGATTTAAGTACAGGGGCATCATCTCACAGAAAGCTTGAATTTAATTTTTTTAAAGTCTTAATTTTCTCTACATGAAGGCAATCAGTAAATTTAGATAAACACAAAAATAAAAATAAGAAAATAAATCTATAAACCCAGAAATCTGCTCATATTTCATGTTTTCTTTTTTTATATTCTTTTTTCATGTATTTATGGGGATGCTCATTTTTTTAAACAAAAATGGAACCATAGCACACATACTATTTTTTATCCTGCTTTTCTCACCAACACTGTATATTGAACATTCTCACACATCTCTGAATTTTCAAAGCTAAACAGTCAGTTTCAAAGTGCCACTCTTAGGAGACCTAGGGCTTTCTCTGAGATGCCTGAGGGGTTTCTAGGATTTGGAGTATGGTTGAGGGAACTGAGTTCTATCCCTCTACCTCTACTTAATCAACAGGACCTTTAAAAATTAAACCTTATATATTTAAAGAGTTCTGACTGCTAAAAAAAGTAACAACCATTGCTCTATATCATGTTTAACATTTATTATTTTTGGCCCCTAAATATGTATCACATTCCAATGAATAGATTTCTTTTGGTATAGCAGGTAAGACTAAGGCTTCCTGGGTTTAAATCCCAACCCTATAATGGAACAACTGTGTGACAATGGTAGTTTTAGGATATACTCGTACCCTCATGAAGCAGTGGAGTCCATTCTATTCCCCTGAGATATTAGCCAGCTTTATTGATTTGTTTCTAATGAAGAGACTGCTTCAGAAATAACTTGGCAAGACTCACAAGTAGGTCAGAGCTTGTATCTGAAGCAAGGATCTTGGCAAGGTACTACTTCTCTTTGTCTCACTTTTCTTATGTATGAGATGAGAAAAATAATAGCATCAGTTTCATAGGGCCTTTTATGGTTTCAGAGTTAATATTCACAAAAGCCTTATCATAGGCCGCTTATAAGTACCATATAATTATCAACTACTATTATTAAGTTGCTTATCCCTTTTTAGATATTTCTGCCTGTGTATGGTAAACATTGACATACGGTTAAACCTCTGCAGGCAATATCATTACTTTCTTAAAAATTTGTAGGCATAGAATCACTGGATAGAGGTATAATGATTCATTTAGAAAAAGTTATTGTTAAACTCAGTTCTCACTTTGTAGGAGAAATTCTGTTCTATGTAATTGTAAAAGACACATAACATCATTGAGTCTTACTTTCAGGGTGAATATTCATATTATTTCTAAGTCAGTTTTCATATTTTTATAAAAAAATAAAAGCAAAGAAAAATAAACCAAAATATACTTGAGTTAGCAAGAACTTTTATAAACCTCTGTCTTTTGCTATAAGAGTAAGAAGACAGAATTGTTGATTAACCTACATAAATTATTCCCATAATTATGGGAATGGATAAGAGTACAACATGAAAGGAGGTTGTAATAATACATATACATACATATTATATAAATCAAGAGCTTAAATTAATTAGAATGCCTTCAATTGCAATGACAGATAAGTCAACCAAGAATAACTTGCGAAAAAAATTATTGACTTACATATCTATTCATATTAGCTTCAGGAAAGGCTAGATCCAATACTTATTTTACATCCATCTATGCTAATTTCAGTTTCAAGCTATCTTCAGGTCAAGGCTCCTGAAATCTCCAGGACTACTAGTTTTATGATGTTATAGAGTTCTTACTTGTAACTACATCTTCTGACTCTGAGGATTACAGAAAAGGAGTCTATTAAAAGACTACTTTGTAGGTTACAGAATTGTTTATAAAGGCTGTGGAATCTTGCCTACAGCCAAGCTTCGAACAAGAATGTTCCAAAGAAATTATAAACAGAATTGCTGCAGCCACCACCACCAACACAACTTTGTTTGCACTGCTGCCAAGAGTTCAAATGCTACTTCTACCAAGGCCACTGGAGGGCCAGGAATTCAACCGTTCAAAGGACTGCCAGCCCCCAAAGCTGTGCATCTCAGTCACTACCCTCACCAAATAATGCCCCCAGAGCTTCCTTCCTTGACTTGTCAGCTTCCCAGACAAATGTAACATGACTGAGTAATGGTGAAGTTATCTATCTCACATATGCCTTCCTCTATTAAAGAGCCTGAGAAAGCAGGTTTTCTGTGTTCTACCTTGGTGAGGCAGATCTTACAGAAGGAAATTCTCTAAATGTTAAGAATTTTTCTCAAAGGCACTAGGCCAGGAAACATGATGAATGTCTGCAAGAATAGCTCCAGGGATAAGAGCGTCTTTCTACGTGTTATACCCAAATTCCTGAATCTAACTGTCATGATGCTGGCCGAGATCAGGAATTGTGGCTTGAGTAGGCAGTCCCAAATGAACCATGAGAACTAATAAGGAAAAATGGATACTAAGAAGCAAAATCACCCAGTGCCCACCACAGACTCTATTCTGGTCCTTATAGGGCTATACCAAACCTCTCAACCAGTTATCACTGCCCATTCCTCCCTGGTGACAACTGATCTACAAGTCATAACTAATTCAGGCTACAAACCATAGGCCATGTTACAAACCAGCCCACACCAAGAACCTGATGAGCCAGGAACCACAGCATTATGCAAAACTACCTATTCTGTCTTCTTGGTTTGGGGAAAAAAAGACACAGAGGTGGGAAGACAGAAGTGAGTTCCTTTGGAGAAATAATTCTGGGAGCAAAGGAGAATTGAGGAGAAAGAAAGAGAAAAAGCATTTCTTTCTTATAGGCACAGCAACTTTTCCTTTTATACGTAGTGAAATTCTATCCCATCTGCTCTCTGGTTCTACCCTAGATTTACCCATTGTGTATCCTAATAGTTTAAATAATTTAAAAATGTTTAATTTCAGAACAAGTTGTCATATGTTATTTTATAATTTTAATTTGTTTTTCCTTTGAAAATCTGTAGTTTTAATTTTTCCTTTGATCTGAAAGTTGTTTGATAAAGTGTAATTACTTAAGATGTGTATATTGAAGGGCTTTTAAATTGCTATTATTTATAGTTTTAGAACCTCATGCTGTGAAAGTGCTATTTGTATTATTTCTAATATTTGGACTTTATTGAGATTTGTTTGTGGGTGCATGTGTGTGTGTCAGTGTATGTATGTATCCTAAGGTATGGTCAATTTTCATGAATATTCCATGAATATCAAAAGACAAGATATAGTCCATATTATACACAGTTAGATATCTCTAAGCTCTTGTTTTACTGGTTGCAATTTGAGTTCTTCTACATACTTACTTTATTTTGTTCATTTTATCTGTATTGGGCTGAGAGGAAAGTAAAGGTTTTATTTTTAATATGTTTCCAGTTATTTCTTTTTGCATTTCCTATTGTGTTTATATTTCATAACTAAAATCAGGTCAAGACAAACATTGAGGGATAAAACTGAGGGAGACAAAAGTCACAAAAAAGGCTGTAGGATCTGTGAGTGGAGAAGTAGAAAAGATCACCCCTGTTTTGCTTAAAAATAGAGAGGAAAGAGAAAGCTACATCAGGGATGAAGTTCTTCATAAAATCTTCAGATCTTTTGTTGCATTGATAAACCAAGTCACTCCTCTACCCAGGGCTCCTCAGGTTATTGCCCAGGCACTAATGGCATAAATGCAGAGACAGTATCCCCATTATTCAAACCGAGAATGGTTTTTTGCTCCAGTCTTGGTTCCTTTCCAGTCAGGATATTCATCAGTATGAACCAACAACAAAGCAGAGGGAGGTCTTCCTTTCTAAAATCCTTCTAGCAAACATCTATTGCATACTGTGAGCTTTTAAAAAATGGTGTAAAGGGGCATGTGAGAAATGAAGCTAACTTGGCAAAGAGTCAAAATAAAAATTGCCATGAGTTGATGACATTTCATAATTTTAAACTTGGCCTAATAGAAAAATAATTGAGATTTATCAGTACCTCTATGTGAAAGATCAAGAAAGGAAAAAAAATGTATAGACATCAGTGTCTGAACAGTTCTGAGCTGATAATACAATTCCTCTGGTACTGTTAATATTATGTTTGGATCTTTCACTTGGATATGGATTTGGTCTTCACAAAATGGTTCTAGAACATTATTCACTCTAGAAAGAAGTATTTCCTTGCCTGATACTGATCAATACTGTATAGTTATTAGGATAAAGATGCATCAAATATTAAAAATCAATTAAATCACAGAAAACATGATATATAGTTCAAAAGGATTGCATGACATGTTGGCTCAGAATAAATTTCTGCTTTTGTTACTTTATGGATATGTCTTTTATAGTTAATTTAACTTGACAACTCAACATTTTTGCACCTGTCTATTGCCTTTCATAATATAAAGAGAAATTTCTTACAATTTTTCTCTCCACGTGGCAACAAGTTGAAAATGCTATGTTTGTCAGAATCTAGATGTGGCACATATTGGATAGTACATAAATAGGTGGCCCTCAAGAACTTAAAAATGAAGAAAATTGCTTTATTAGACATCTACTCTTAATGAGCACAATTGCCAAATATTTGATTGGCAAATTCTCCTGCATATAAGACACTTTCTTAAGGCTTCAGAACCATAATGTAAATGTGCTATTTTCATGTACCTATTAGATCAGCCAAGAAATACAGAAAAGGAAAGTCATAGAAGATAGTTTGGTATTCTTAGCACACACAAAGGAAAGATGTAGAGGATAATGTTGGCAGTATCCATCTCAGCAGGTTTTGGATGAGAGGGAATCATAGAATCATATAAATTCTATAATATTTTGAGTACTCTGGTCCCTATGGCAAGACTATGTTCATAGTGATATGGCCACATCAACTTGAGAATAACAAACATTCATTTAACTCCCAAAGATTTTTATGTTCACATACCTTTTAATCAGATGCACCTTGATTACAGGAAGAGAACAAGCTCTTCATTCTTGATTATGGGTCTTCAACTTTCCATGATAATTATTTTTCATTTTAAGTTAATAAATTCAGATTCAAATATCTCCTACTGTCTTCTGGGCAGTTGAAGTTTAATCAGTGTCACAGAATTCACCCAAAAGGACAATTATTAGTGGCCTATCCCTAAGCCAATTTGCAAATACAAGTCTATCTATGGAATTCCATACTGGGTTTAGAGACCATGGTATCATGGCCACAATATTAGAAATAACAAAATTTCTGTGAACTAAATGAGAATTCACAGTTTACTAAGAATGAAAGAATCAAGGAACAGCTGCCATATGAGACATTATCTCTTTTGATAGGAGACATTCCTCTCTGTGTGTTCTCAATTTTATGGTTCGCAAATGGTATGTGTGTATGAGAGAGAAAGAGAAAGAGAAAAAGAACGAGAGAGAGACAGAGACAGAGAGAGAGAGAGAGAGAGAGAGAGAGAGAGAGAGAGACTGGCTATGGATTTTTTTTTTGATGGCACACCTAGAAATCCAAATTAATATTTGTTCAAACATGTCACTACGGTAGCTCATATGATTGATATTGATAATGCACGTAGGAAATAAGGAACAGTAACAGCCATTTATTATAATTATTGAGTGCTATGTACTGTACATAATTGTATTGCTATTCTTGGATACAATAGGCAATGCAGTAGTTTTATTTACAACAGGATCACCATAAACACAAAAGTAACACATTGTGCTCTGACTTCACAACTGCAATGCCATTAGGCAATACGAATTTTCAGCTTCGTTGTAATTTTATGGGACCACTGTTGAGAGCCACAGCCGAAGGAGCCCCAGCAAACTTTCAGACTGCCAGCTGATGATTGGCTCACAGCGGCCCCAGCAACATCTAGCTGATTGGCTCCTCTGCGGTGATGCTCATTGGACTGTTTCCCTGCCCTTTCAGACACGGAGCTGCTCATTGGGGGACTTTTTTGGCTCCGCCCACGCGACCCAGCCAATCGGCCTCAAGAGCAGGAGGATTGTGGGAGAGAGAGGCTTGTGGGAAGCCTGGTGGTGGCAGTTGGGCTCTGAGGGTTTTTCCTGAGGAGCTGTTTTGTTTGGCGTGTGTGGTTCTAAAAATAAAGTTCGTTTCTTTTGACAAGTGGCTCCTGAATCCTGCCCAGCCAGACTGCGGCAGACCACTGTCATATATGTGGAATAAAGTTCACCAGGATATCATTGTGTGGCATTTAACTGTACTTAATCATGTGGTTTTCAAATTTTTTCCCCATTTTATTAAGTTGTTGAATATATAAGTGTATTGTTTTTGTAATGATTTTTTATTACCCTTCTCATTTCTGCACAATCTGTAGTGATATTTCTTCTCAAATTCCTGATATTGGGTAATTATAGTCCCCTCTATTTTTCTTTGTCGGTCTTGCTAAAAGCTCACCAATTTTATTTTCCTGGTTCTGGGTATTAAACCCAGGGCTTCATACATGTGAATGAAGCAAGTGCTCTACCACTGAGCTACACCCTCAACCCAAAGTTCATCAATTTTATTAATCTTTTCAAAATAGTTTTTATTTTAATTGATTTCATTATTCTTATGCTTTTCACTTCATCAATTTCTGGTCTTAAATTTGTTATTTTCTCATGCTTGCCTTCAATTATTTTGGTTTTTGTCTCTTGTGTTAGAAACTTGAATTTTTTCTCAAAACTTTTCCTATATAAGTATTTATTACTATAAATTTCTCACTAAGCACTACTGTGACCCATAGATTTTGATACATTGGATTTTCATTTTTATTTAGCTCAATATTTTTTGTTCCTCTTGAGAATTATTTTTTGACAGATTATTTAGAAGTTTCTTTTAATTTCCAACTGGTAGAAGATATTCCTGATATTGTACTGATTTTTGAGTTTAATTCCTTTAAAGGCAGAGAATGTATTTTACAGAATTTCAATTTCTTAACATTTGTTGAAGTTATTGTATGACCAGTCTCTCCTGGTAAATGTGCTCTTCAAAACAATGCGTATTTTACTGTTATTGGGTGGAATATGTCATAAATGTCAACCAAATTCAGTTTGTTGATAGGATTCAGATTTTCTCTGTCAATTTTCTGACAATGAGGTCTGTTCTACTGAGAGGGAAGTTTGGAAGTCCCCTTTGCTATCTTTAGTAACAGAACTTCAAAATCATAGCTGGGCGTTCTGATGCCTTGTTAGAGGTCATGTTCCTTAGCGTCTTTAAAGCTGAGTAAGATTTTGTGATTAAGTTCTGGCAATGAGATGTGAGCTGAAAGGATGCATGTCATTTCCTAGTCATGCCAAAAAAGATTAAAACTATTTAACTCTTACCCTTTCCTGCTCATGCTGGAGAATAAGAAAAGTCACAGCAGAAACATCTTCATCCCCCACTGCCGCAGTCTGGCTGGGCACAATTCAGGAGCCACTTGTCAAAAGAAACGAACTTTATTTTTAGAACCACACATGCCAAACAAAACAGCTCCTCAGGAAAAACCCTCAGAGCCCAACTGCCACCACCGGCTTCCCACAAGCCTCTCTCTCCCACAATCCTCCTGCTCTTGAGGCCGATTGGCTGGGTCGCGTGGGCGGAGCCAAAAAAGTCCCCCAATGAGCAGCTCTGTGGTCTGAAAGGGCAGGGAAACAGCCCAATGAGCATCACCGCAGAGGAGCCAATCAGCTAGATGTTGCTGGGGC
>NW_026000026.1:66327808-66344327 GCF_001458135.2 Marmota marmota marmota | reverse complement strand
ATAAGGCCTTATCCAATTTATGTCTCCTAATAACTTTTGAAAGTCATTAAGTGATTTGAGTTGATCTACTCGTATTTGAATTTTTGGTGGATGGACCATGGTTGACGATAATAGAACTCCTAAATAATTAATTGGAAAATTTAATTGTACTTTATCTATTGCTATCTCTAGATTATAATTTTTTAATAAGTTTGTAAGTGTGGCATAACATTCTAGCAATGTGTTTCTCCTTTTCTGTTCACATTTTAAAACAATTTGGTGCTGATAACGCCAAGGTCGCGGGTTCAATCCCCGTACGGGCCACCAAATGCCGCAGTCTGGCTGGGCACAATTCAGGAGCCACTTGTCAAAAGAAACGAACTTTATTTTTAGAACCACACACGCCAAACAAAACAGCTCCTCAGGAAAAACCCTCAGAGCCCAACTGCCACCACCGGCTTCCCACAAGCCTCTCCCACAACCACAAGCCTCTCCCCCTCCCACAATCCTCCTGCTCTTGAGGCCGATTGGCTGGGTCGCGTGGGCGGAGCCAAAAAAGTCCCCCAATGAGCATCACCATAGAGGAGCCAATCAGCTAGATGTTGCTGGGGCCGCTGTGAGCCAATCATCAGCTGGCAGTCTGAAAGTTTGCTGGGGCCCCTTCGGCTGTGGCTCTCAACACCCCACGTGAAAACCATGTTGAAGATGGCAGAATAGGCCAGCTCTGCCCACCACTGAACCATTATGTGACAGAGGAAATGTTTATCTAGTTTTAAGCCACTCAATTTTTAGGAGTTTTGTCTGTTATTTAATTTATACACTACCAGATATCAAAATTAGAAGTATATTAGATTTACCTATTTGATAATGAATTGAAAAAAATCAAAACTTTCAGTGAAAAAAAGGAAGTTGCTGAATGATTTATATGGAATGCTATCATGTATTTAAGTCTGATAATGTGAAAAATAAAATTACATGTTGTTTATGTATAAACAATAGAGTCATAAAAAATAAATGACAGAGAGGCTGGGGTTGTAGCTCAGTGGTAGAACACCTGACTCGCACATGTGAGGCACTGAGTTCAAGCCTCAGCACCACATAAAAATAAATAAATAAAGATACTGTGTCCATGTACAACTAAATATTTTTTTAAAATGAATGACAGAAATGACAAATTGAGGTTGAGATACAGTTAGGGAATTTGGGAAAGAGATGAGATCAAGAAAACTATTATCAAGGGATTTTATTCTATTATTTTATTTAGTTTTAAAAATACTGAAGCAAATATTACAAATTTTATAATTTAACAAAACTGGTGATAAACATGTATAATCATGATAAATTTCTTCAAATTTTCATAAACACTTGAAATATTTGAATTTAAAAATTAAAAATAAAAGTCATGATAGTGGAAGTGATATTTTCCTCGAAGGATATATAGGATTTATGCAGTCATGCTTTGTGAAACTTAATAATTTCCCACTACTACTTTAAAAAAAAATTATCACAGTTTACACTGGGTGTGGTGACACACACCTGTAATCCCAGTGGCTTGGGAAGCTGAGACAGGAGGTTCATGGGTTCAGAGCCAGCCTAAGCAACCATGAGATGCTAAGCAACTCAGTGAGAACTCTATCTCTAAATTAAATACAAAATAGGGCTGGGGATATGGCTCGTTGATTGAGTGTCCCTGAGTTCAATCCCCAGCACTCCCCCCCAAAAAAATTATCACAACTTAATAGTTCAAAACAATACAAAATTATTATTTATAATTTCAGAGTTCAGAAATCCAAAATAGATGTCACTGAGCTAAAATCAAGATGTCAGCAGGGCTGTGGTCCTTCCTGTAGATTCTAGGAAAGAATCTACTCCAGCTCATGGTTCCCTTAGATCTTCAAATCTAGCCGTGGCTGTTATATCTTTATTATGATGTCATATGTCTGGTTTTGAGTCATCCGTTTCTTTCTTTCCATTCAAGTGTTGTATGATTATACTGGGGCCACCTTGATAATCCAGGATAGCCTCTTTTCCTTCACTTCAGCTGATTGGTGACTTAAATTTCATCTGCAACCTTAATTCTCTCTTGTTTTGTAGTAAAACATGTTACAGGTTTTGGGGATCAGGATGTAAACATCTTTGGAGAGTCATTATTCTGCCTACCACAGGACCCACTGGCTCTTGGTTTACAAGCAATAGAAATTGTCTCTAGATTGGGTTTTTATTAGAGGAAAAAAAATTACAGAAAACCTAAGTAGTTTTATATCCAAAAAGAATGTGAGATCTGGGTATCTAAAAGTAGGCAATAATTGGCAATCTCTTAATAAGCACTACTATCTTGATGAATCGGCTCCAACAACTTTTTGTTATTATGCTATTGAAAATTCAACCAGGGAAAGATAAAATATAACTGGCTTTTCTTGAGTAACACAGTCACTTCTTAACTATAGGTAGGATAAGCACCTTAGAAGAACTCACCAATGGGAAAAGGTGCTTTTTTGCAATGGGATAAGGTTCTTCCTCAATGAAAATTCAAAGTATCATATCATAAGAAGAGAACATATGTAATAGGCAGGCAAAGCCAGAGATTTTCACTGTACTAGAAAATCACAATTTGTCTGATAAGAGCAGTGTCACTTAGCTTGTACTGGAATCCTAATAAATCGTTGTTTTAGTCAGTTTTGCATTGCCATGAACAAAATACCTGGCCAAAACAACTTAAAGGAAGTAGTTTATTTGAAGCTCACAGTTTCGGTGTTCAGTCTGTAGTGGACCAAGTCCATTGCTCTGGTGAGGCTGAGCATCATGGTTGAAGGGCCCAGCAGAAGATGGGGGTCTGGGGAAGTTGCTCAACTCTTGCTGGGGTCAAGAAGCTGAGAAAGGGGAAAAGGTCTACGGGGAAAATGAACCCTTTGAGGGCATGACCCCAATGACACACTTCCTGGAGCCATATCCCGCCTCCCCACAGTTAGCACCCAGTCAGTCCATTCAAACTAAGATGGACTGATTAGGTCACAGCTCTCACAGTCCAATCACTTCACCTTGGAACAGTATGCATTAGTACAGGAGTTTTAGGGGAACATATCATATCCAAATCATAACAATTGTATAATTTGTGAACAAGCTTAGTTTTGCTGGCATGAACATGTAAATAACCTTCACAGGATAACCACTGGAAAGTAGGCACTGTTGTGTAGAACTCTCCCTGAATGCCCAAGGGAAAGATTTTGCCCAAAGTCACAAGGAAATGGACAAACATCAAATGTTTCAGGATAGAGGAAAAACACAGTTGGAATGGTTGTTCAGGAAACTCAGGTAAATGGCTTTATTAGCAAATGGACAAGGAAGGGGTCATATTCTCTAGTAACTAACAATAAATCTTACCCAGCTATCTCCACTTTCTCTTATTAGATACTGAACTTCTGGTTAGTGACAGACTAGTCTGCTTTCCTAGAGATCAATGATTTCTTCGATCTTTGGAAAAGGAAGTAAGATTTAAGGCTTTCTGTGATGACATGTCTGTGTCAGCCCTCCACATAATCAGCATAAGCTCACATAATAACCACAGAAACAAGCACATGCAAAAGTCTCACTCTACTCTCTTCATTTTTGTCTGTCAGACCCCATAATTTTCTCTCATTGTTCTTTCTTATCCACTAGGCATTTCCCCAATTATTCAATGAAGGAATTATACATTCATCCTAGCCACATTCTTAATTAGTATGTTCCACATAAAATTGCTAGGTGATTTTCAAAGAAAGTAACCCAAAAAAATCACACATTCGAAGGGTGATCTTTAGTCTTCACAAAGACAAATGACTAAAGTAAGTCTTTTGAAGGTCATAAATATTTACGACTTACATATGCACCAGACAGATAAAAAGAATTCCTGGTCAGAACTACTCCTCAGCAGGAATCCTGGAAGCAATGTGAAACCCAAGCTGTGAATCTGAAAAGGAATGTAAAGTATTAAAATGTACTATCAATGTACCATCACCATTGCCTAGAAATATTTTCCCCTTGCTTCTGAAACATCATCCATTTTTATCTGGATTATAACAACTCCTCTTCTGTCTCCCTTCCTTTGCTGGCCAGTGGAATAGATGAGTCATTTCACCATCTGGGCTAAAGGAAAGGGAGATGTATGGCTGAATAAAGCTGAATATTATCTGCATAATGATGGCCCTGTAGTCCAAAATATCTCTCTTTTTCAGTGTCCTCATCTACACTTAGTCTCTCTCCAAAACAAAATTAGGGGGTGTTCTACAAAAGCAATTTCTGGCTACTTATTCCCATGTCTAAGTCAACATTTTCAAACTTTTGGCAATAGCAACTCCTGGCGATACTGACTTTTCAAAGGTTTGGTAATGTCTAAAAAGGTTGGATTAAAATAATTTAGCAAAATATATAGCACCATATGTTTTTTTAAGTGCCATTCAAAATCCTAAATAACACCAATCCCTGAAGACAAACTCAATACTTGAAAAAGTAAAGCTTGTAGGTAGAATTAGTGTTGCTCAAATACTGTAAGTTTTCAAAATATTTGTGTGTATACATACACACGTAAATTCTGATAAATATTAGGAAATCATGAAGTTAGACATTTATCTAAAATATATAAAAATATAGACTGTATGTAGAATAAATATAAGCTTCTAGGAATATGAGACCTCTATTTAAAATGTTACAGTATAGATAATTCTTGCTTAGCCAAGATTAGAGTTGTTTTATAAAGAATTGATGAAAAGCTGGGAATTGTGGCGCATGCCTGTAATCCCAGTAGTTCAGGAGGCTGAGGCAGGAGATGTTAAGTTCAAAGCCAGGCTCAGTAAAAGTGAGGTGCAAAGCAACTAAGTGAAATCCTGTCTCTAAATAAAATACAAAATAGGATGGGGATGTGGCTCAGTGGTTGAGTGCCCCTGAGTTCAATCTTCAGTACCAAAAAAAAAATGAGAGCTATGATTCATTCTTTTATATTGTTATTCTTTGTGTATATATATATATGTATACATACACAGATATGTGTGTATGTATACATATATATATGCTACATATATATCTAATGTTCTATTTTCAATTTTTAAAATACCCTTAAGTTATTTGAAGAAATAAGCCTTACTAATAAAATAATAGCCTTAGTGTTACATGCTAAGAGTGACATTGACAAGCATTGTTAAGGAAGGTGACAAAGGCGACAATGAGTCTAGCATCAAGTTATGATATAATAAGAAATAAATATTTTTGTTTTTTATGTTCATTTCATATCAAACAGTTCCTAAAACCTTATACTTTTCTAAGCAATAGGGGTTGTTTTACTATTTGGTCTTTTACCATGATTCCTGACCTAAAGCTCTTAAATCCCCTTAGAACCTCACAAGTGACAGGAGCATCTTTTGTTCTAATGAGGTATTTTCTGATGAGCTCCTGCATAGCTTTAGTATAGGGGCTAATAAAACAAACTATGATTAGTAGTTTGGAACTTTCAGCCTCACCCCATTCTCCACTGAGAGGTGCTATATATTGAGTTAAGGATTGATCATTTCTATGTGATGAAGCCTCCATAACAATCCCTAAAGTAGAAAGTTAAAAAGCTTCTAATTCATAAAAACATCCATATGCTGGGAAAGTGGTGAATGTCAACTTCACAGGAATTCAACCTCTTGCATTCAGGAATCTACTGAATCTTTCACATGTAACCTCTCTATCTGACTGTTCATCTGTATCCTTTATCATATCTCTCATAATAAACCAGTTTCCCTGAGTTCTGTGAGCAATCATAGAAAATTCTCAAACCTAAAAAAAAAAAAGAAAAAAAGAGAGAGGTTTGTGAGAACCCTTATGTGCAACCAAGCAGGACAGAAATGTGGGTAACTTGGGGACTTACTAATTGTGATTGACATCTAAAGTTGGAAGTACTCTTGTAGGGCTGTGAGATCTGACACTAACTCCAAGTAGATAGTATCAGACTTGAACTGCATGGTAAGACACCCCGCTTGTGTTGGAGAATTCACCAATGTAGAAAAAACCCATACACATTTTGTTGGAAGTATTGTGTGTAGTGGAAGAAATAATTTGTTTTCCAATTCAATTTCCTATGCAAGTTATATAAGGTTTAGTTGAGAGAACTGATAATGTTCAGTACCAAAAACATGATGTAAGTACACATAGAGTCTCCGAATTTTAGAGATGAAAGGGATCTTTATAAAGTAGACCAAATATTTCATTTTGCAAAGAGAGTAATATGGTAACTTCTGAAGTATGGAATTAGTGGAAGAATCATATTACAACTGAAAAGTCAGTTCTGTGTTCTTTTTCCAATATCATTCTATATTTCCATGGCAGCTGACTCTTAATTTTGGAAATGAAATCATCATCATCATTAATCAGTGATCATTGTCACTAATTACTGTATGCTCACTATGTTCTGGTTACTGAGCTAACCACTAATTATTTCATTATTCTTCACAGTAACTCTTGAGTAGGGGCTGTTATGAACCTTGTTTTCCAGGTATAGAAAACAAGGATCAGGTCACCCAGTTAGTAAGAAACAAATATGGGATCCAGACAAAACATTTAACTACTGTGCTTTAGTCTGAATAATGAGAGCCATCAGATATGGAACTCATGGGTGGATGTTGTAAGAAGGAAGATTGCATCTTATCTGAGGAGTAAATTTCTGACATTCCATTTTTAACAATTCACAGAGTTGAAGTGAAACCTTATTTCAATGAGCTTCACAAACATTGCTAAATATTGAATGGATCTCGGGAAAGAATCTGCACACTGAGTAAGAAGATAAACATCAATATCAACTCTTCCTTCTGATTCTTCAGATTTTTAATCTTCGTTAATCAGTAGACAAAGTCTTATGTATCTCACAGTCTATTTGTCTCTACATTTTTTCAATTACTACAATTAGAGTATATATTTTAAAAGTACTAAACATTCACATTTTAAAAAGTCATGTTAAATGTTTGTTCTTATATTGGCTAGGTGTTTTGCTGGTACACCTGCTATTTCTTTTGGTTACCTGGAATCTGAACTTATTTTATTTTATTTTGAGGAATTCCCTATCATACAAATCTTAGGCAGAGGCCGAGCTGCCCATTATAGTAGCAGAAAATGTCAGCTACCTAATTCCTACTCTTTACTGGCACATGACTTAGGCTCTGGTAATCAGATACCCCTTCCAGGGACTCTGGCGACCCTGGTGAGATAAAGAAGCATGGTCAGGGAAAGATTTACTTTGACAGCAGCAGCAGCCAACTCTGAGTGGTCAAGTTGCCAAGAGCACCACCCTATATTGGAGCAGTGTGTGTCAGCTGGTGCTCAGTGAAATGACGGCAGTGTCCTTGCTAGCTTGGTTATGTGGCATGCCTCAGGCTAGGATTTCAATAGCCAGCCTCCCCTTGCACCTGCTAGTTTCCCAAGTCTGCTTTTCTAGTCTTCTGGGAGCTACCTACTATCTTTTCAATTCTTTTCTTTTCTTCTTTAATTAGCCAGTTTGGGTTAATTACAATCCTAACCATTGATAAGGAAACAGGATTAGTTACTTGCAGTTTGACGTCATCCTCTTACAAGTATGAGATTCATTAGAAGTTAAATGAATCTCTGTTTACAATGTTCGGTTCTAGCAGTCTTGAAGAAGTACCTGGGCATGTAACCTAGGGAATGTCTGCTAGGCTTGAATAATCTATTTGTCAGAGAGTGTTCAAAACAGCATGTTATTGCCTCTTCTTCCTGGACCTATAGTAAAATAGTATTTTAAATGTAAAAGTATAAGTCCTCAATGACAAAGGCAATGGGAATATATCAGCATCTGACACATTTCAGCAAATTTTTAAAGAACAGTTCTGAGGAGTGTAACTAATGATAGAAAAAGCTAAAAATTCAAGGATTCTCAGGAAGAGTTACAGATAACGTGAAAAACTAGTGAATTTAAACTTATCCTAGACATATGTAGGATTTTAGAATGGTAGGTATTAGTACAAAAGACAAAAAAGATACAAAAGTACAAAAGACAAAAGATAAAGTACTGAAAACAGAAGATATCTTTGTATTAGAATAGGACAATATATACATTGAATCATATAATTTAAAATTTTCAAATAGCAAATTAAAACAAGTAAAAAGATGAAGTTTAATATATTTCATCTAACATAATATATTAACATTTTAATCAATATAAAATTTGTTAGTGAGCTTTTTATATAGTGTGTGTATGTTTGTATGTGTGCGCGCGTGCGTGCATGCACTAATCTTTAAAATTTGGGTTGGATTTCATATTCCCATGCATCTTGAAATGTGCCACATTTTAAGTGCTCAGTAGTCATACATGGCTGCTGGCTACTATATTGGCCAACAGAACTCTATATGATATTCTGTGCAGAAAAAAATTTAAAAACCCAGGTGTCTGTTCTCCCTTATAGAAAAGTTAAAAATGTTTTGTTTATATATATATATGTATATATACATATATATGTATGTACATATATATGTATATATATGTGTATATATGTAATCTTAATGGCCCTGCAACAAAATTACAAATTTCCAACATTCATTGTTTCCCCAGAAGAGTTAGCTGTCCTTAAATTGAAACTGTTAATCAACAAACTCAGTCATAGAACTCCCAATTAGTTATTTTCAAATTAGAACACAAGCCCGAAGTATTGCAAATATAGCAGAGAAATATTTCAATAAGAAGGAGAACTGTTAAAGTTGAAAATACTGTGACACTGAAGAAAATAGAGTTCAAAGAACAGAAGGGAACTTTTAACAACAACAACAAAAAAACCCTTATTTGGTATCTTTGGAGGTATTCAAACAATATTCTGTCCATAAAATGAGTATAAAATGAAAAGGAAGAAATCATAGAAATTAAAAGTATCATGGTTGAAAAAAAATAATTCAATAGAAGGAAATAAAGTTCAAACACTCTCCTGGAAATTTAGACAGAAAGAAAGAAAGAAAGAAAGAAAGAAAGGAAGGAAGGAAGGAAGGAAGGAAGGAAGGAAGGAAGGAAGGAAGGAAGGAAGGAAGGAAGGAAGAAAGAAAGAAAGAAAGAAAGAGAAAGAAAGAAAGAAAGAAAGAAAGAAAGAAAAAGAAAGGGTGTAGAAAAATATTGAATGATATCTAGAGAATAAAGAAAAAGAGAAGGGAGAATCAATGTAATGATATAGAAAAATTTCCCTGGGAACAAAATTTTAAGTCTTTATAAAGAAAGATCTACCCAATGCCTAGCACACAAATAAAACTGACACACAAAGGAGAAATTGTTGTAAAGTTTTCAAGCACAAACTAGAGAAAGTGCTAAAAGTCTGGGGGGAAGAGAGTAGTGTTACCTGCTCTATCATTTAGAATCTGTTGTAGAGATTCACTGTAGCAAATTTAAGCATCAAAGAGATTTCTATCTGTTATCCAATGGCTCTCACTACTGGTGGGTAGGCTGACAAAATAGGCTCTAATTTGAGCTTCCAATAATTACCTGCATATCACACTGCAAAACTGGGCCACAGAAAGAACATTTGCCCTCACCCTGATCAGGAAAATACCACCTAGATCTGCTTGACATTTCAGGGAAACCATCACTGCAGTTTCCAGCTTCCCAGCACCACACCATATCCAGCATAAGCTACACAAACAAAATGGATGACCCATTCCCTAACTCCACACTGCCACAGAACTCAAGACCACACAATGAAATCTCTGTCACAGAGAATTGTTACCAATGAGAATGGGTAACTCTGACTTACAACATCCCTTTTCCCTTCTAAATTTCATATGAATGTATCAATTAGCAGAACCTAACCTGGTAGCTCCAGTAACAAAGGTATCTAGGAAGCAGAGTTCTTAGTTTTCTAGTACCTCCAGCATAGGAAATTGTGTTAGAAAGTTATGAAGGTCAAAGAAGCCAATCCATAGTCCCTATTTTAATACAATGATCTTTCTATTCTTAAACTTTTACACAACAGTTTTCAGGTAATGGCTTAAACTCTACAAAAGGAGAGAAAATCTTTGCAGTTACTGTTCCCATGTCTCAACACAGAATTGATGTAGTGAAGTTGTGGTCTTTCAAAGACTAGCTTGCATTAGAATCACCTGGGGAGCAGGTGAGTTCATTAAACAGGTAACTGGGCCCTATTTTGTTTCTGATTTAAATGGAATGAAATACAGCCCCAAATTTGTATTTATAACAATTCCTAGGTTGTGCAGATGCTATTTGTTCATGGCAACAGTTTCAAAACCACAGCTTAAATCTATAGAATAATTATGTTACTAGCTATAATTGGTATTTATAACCTTTTTCTGACAATTTCACCTTCCTGTCTGTCACTAAACAGTATTCAGCTTTTAGCTCTTTGGTGATGATTATCAAAAAAACTGGGAACATTGAGTTGTAGATGGCTGCACCTCTCCAACACAGGGTCATTGAATTACAGCAGAAAGCAGAACCTCTCTCCAAAGCTCCCTCTCTCCCACCAGTAGGTGAATATTATCTATTCATGAAATATACTTCTATTGGGTTAAACCATAACAGTTTAGCCTTCATCTGTTACATGAACTAATGTTGCTTAATGAAAACAAGATTTCTTATAATAAAATATTGAAATATGTGGCACTGGCTTAAGAGTTGCTTAGTGGATAGTGAAGCTAAGTGCTAAAATGATAGAAATACATGCTATGAAGTCTCAAAGCATTTGGTTAAAAAATTGCTATCACTGTGGCAATTTGGGAAGCAGGTATAGTGCCTGTTGAGTTTATAATTCAAAGGAAAAAGATTTTATAATAGAATATTACAGTTCCTAACTGGTTAGCAAAGAATAAGATGAAAGAGAGAAATACAGGCAAGAAATGGCTGTCTGAAAATATAAATGAAACAAATTTCAGAAATTTGGAACTGCAAATGACTAGGAATATGGACTTACACTAGACCCTAAATTCTTGAGATAAAACACTGAGGAAGGTTTTGATCAACAAAGGCCAATTAAGATTAATCTTTTCCTTAAACATTTTTTAAAAGTTAAAAAACAAACAAACAAAAAAGAATAAACTTTATGGAAAAAAAAATTCAGTTTAAGAACCTGGCTTTCCTATTCAAGCCCAAAGGCCTAAAGGTAGTCACCATTAAATTGAAACACAGAGGATGAAGGTGAGGAAGGAAAGATTCAAACCAGATTTGAAATTAAATCTGGGAAAGAACTCTGAATATGGATAATTATTTACAAAACTTCCTGGAAGGAAAATATTTTCAGAAGTTTATTAAAATTTGAATTTGGATTTATTAAAAGATTTGCAAAGGAACCATGAGTCTAGACTAAAAATGTGTTTCCTGTTAAAAGCTTTAAAAACAATTATCTGGTAGACTTTTGGTTACAACTGCTACTGATTGACTTCTTTCAGACTATCCTTCCCACCAAAGGCAATGACAAAAAACAGGAAAATATATAAAACAAATATTTGAAGGCACTGAAAAGATAGCCATGCAGGTAAAACTTGAGAGCCTATGATCCTTGAGAAGGGAAACACACGAAGTGAGCTTCCAAATCATCCAGAGTTTACCAAATTGTGGTGTCAAGGAAGAGTTTGAGCAGAAAGAGGCATACAGAAAGCACCTTATTACACAGAGGAGACAGGTCAGAGAACAAAAGTGCCAAAATAGCTGAATTCATGGAGAAAAATTCCCAAGAGGAGAGAACTACAAAGAAAGAAACTCAAAACCTTTAAGGAAATTCCCCTCAAATTGTTGACGGACTCCTAAATGATTCATATGAAGAGTGAAATTTTCAGAAATTCAGCAGAACACAAAAGAAATTGGAATAAAGCAAATCAAAATGCTACAAAGTTTGCAATTCTTAGAGAAATTCAGTCATTTTTCTTTGAAAAAAAAAAAAAAAAAACTCCCCAGATTGCAGAAAGCTTTTGATTAATTTTCAGAGTTCTGGAAAAGTTGATTCTGACAATTTTGCCAGCATTCTCGTGACTTTTATGGAAAACACATGCACACTTTCAGATGTCCTTATTGCCTCCATTTTTGCTGACATCAACACAGTTCCTCTGTCCATAGCCATTGCATTTTATGTGCATCAGAACTAGCTGGAAGGCTTGTTAAAAATACAGCTGTGCCCTACACTTAAAGTTTCTGATTCAGGTCAAAATATTTGCATTTTTAAAAAGTTCTCAGGTAATACTGATGCTGTTGGTTTGAGAATTACTCTTTAAGAATTACTGCATTCTGTTTGCTTTGGTAACACAAATACCAAAATTGGATCAATACAGAGATTAGCATAGCCCTTGCACAAAGATAACATGCAAGTTTGTGAAGCATTCCAAAAAGGAAATTGAAGAAGACCTTAGAAGATGGAAAAACCTCCCATGTTCTTTGCTGGGCAGAATTAATATTGTCAAAATGGGCATATTATCAAAAGCATTAAGCAGATTCAATGTGATCTCCATCAAATACACATCAAAATACCCATCAAAATGACATTCTTCATAGAATTAGAAAAAAACAGCCCTGAAATACATTGGAAGAATTAAAGACCAAAAATAGCCAAACAATCTTGACCAAGAAGAATAATGCCAAGACATCAAAATACCTGATATCTCAAATTATACTACAAAACTATAGTCGCAAAAAAAAAAACCCCTATGGTATTACAAGTGGAATAGAATACAAGATACAGAGACAAATCCACACAGATACAATCATCTGATACTTAAAAAAGGTGCCAGAAATATATGTGGGAGAATAGATAACCTTTTAAACAAATAGATACTAGGAAAACTGGATATAGATAAGAAGAAGAATGAAACCAGATCTCTATCACTCACCCTGAACAAAAGTCAAATCAAAGGAAATCAAAGACTTAGGAATTAGGCCAGAAACTTTGAAACTGCTAGCAAAACTGCTAGGATTAACATTCTATCACACTGGCACAGGTGCCAACTTCTTTAATAAGACCCTTAAAGCTCTAGAAATAAAACTAAGAATTTGTAAGTGGGATGGCATCTAATTAAAAAGCGTCTGCACAGAAAAGAAACTGATTAAGAGCATGAAGAGAGTGTATACAGAATGGGAGAAAATCTTTGCCAGTTACTCCTCTGATAGGGTATTAAAAATCTAGAAAACATAAAATCCAAAAAGTTTAACACCAAAAAACAAATCAAGAAATGGACAAAAGAACAAAATTAATATTTCTCAAAAGAAGAAATACAAATAGCCAACAAATATATGAAAAAAAAATGTTCAAGGAAATGCAGACCAAAACTACATTGAGATTTCATCTCACTCAAATCAGAAGATAATTATAAAAAAATACCAATAATAATAAATGTTGGTGAGGATATGGGGGAAAAGGTGTACTCATACATTGTTTGTGGGACTATGAATTGGTGCAACCATTCTGGAAAACAGTAGGAAATTCTTTTTAAAAAATAAAAAAATAAATAAGCTAGAATAGGAACCAATATGTGATCCAGCTATCTCTGTCTTCCATGTAATCAGTGGCATTTATTCAAAAGAACTAAAATCAGCATATATAAGTGATACAGACATATCAATTTTTATAGTAGTGCAACTGCAATAGCCAACTTATGGAACCAGTCCAGGTGCTCATCAATAGATACATGGATTTTTAAAATGTGGTGTATATACACAATGGAGTATTAACCATAAATAATGAAATTATGGCATTTGTTGGTAAATGAATTGAACTAGATAACATCCCACTAAGTGAAATAAGCCGAACTCAGAAAATCAAGGGTTGAATGTTTTCTCTTAACCTATGCAGAAGCTAGAACAAAGTAAGAGGAAGAAAGGAAGGGGGGTCAGATATTATTAGAGGAAAGACAAGTGAAGAAGGAGATTGAGGGGGAAGGAGGAGGGACAGGAAAGGGAGGAAATGAGGAATGAATTAGACAAAATATGCTATGTGCATGTATAACCATACCAGTGAATTCTACCTTCATGTATATCTATAAAGTGCCAATTATAAATAAATAAATAAATAAATAAAAGGAAGACCAGTAGAGAGAGGGGGAATAGAGATAGGAAGGCAATGCAGGAAAGAAGAGGCAACCCAGACTGAAAAGAAGCAAATTATATTCCATGCATGTGTGATTATGTCAAAATAAGTCCAACTATTATGTATAACTATAATTCACTAATAAAAGGATTTAAAAAACACCAAAAAATTGCATTATATACCATGTGGTTAGTTCAATTCATTGGCTTAGGGAGTGCTTCCCAACTCTAGAATCAATAATACACTGTATCTATATATGCATACACTAATACAGTTACATAAGCTAATATGTATTTAGTACTTCATTCTATGCATCATATACTTTATGTTGATTAAGTTATTTAATCTATACAACCCATTTAATCTACATAACCCATACATAGGTATTATTAGTTTCCCATAAAGAGGAATTCAAGGCCAAAGAGGTAAGTAGGTTGCCCAGAGGCAGGAACTAGTATGAGAATATCTAGAGTTCATTTCTCAGAGTAACATAGATCACTTATGATACTTTGGATGAGTGTACTTGCGACATGCATGCAAGATTAAAAACAATGAGTCACACAGTGAGCAAATGATTGCTATTTTGGTTCTATTTTTCTATCCTTTGATGGTTATGATAAAAAATGTTTTTGTGCTGTCTTTAATATTTGTCTAATGCTTGATAATCTATCTTTTCAACAAAAGATGTGTTTTTTAGTCTCAGAGCCTTTAGTGGGCAATAGTTTCTAACCAGATCCCCCCTCCCACAACAGGATCTAGTTAAATTGCTGAAGACTGGCCTGAAATTTGCTATCCTCCTGCCTCAGCCTGCGAAGTCACTGTGATTATAAGCATGTGCCACGGTTTCTGGCTCTAACTAAAACATTATTTCATGGGTACCTTTACAGTTACTTTCAACTTAGGATAAGTGATACTAAGTTGCTAATTTACAGCACTTTCATCAAGTTTCCTTCTTAAAGAAAATGAAGAAAAATACATTAATTCAAAGAAAATAATGCTGAGTCATATACACAAATATGATATGAAAAAGATCGCAATTTGAAAAACACTACCCCCAAAAGCAGGTTAGTACTTTCTATAAGACTAAAGGAAACTGGAAGAATGTAATTAAAATATGAATTCTCTTTCAAGGAGGGAGGGACTTGGATAGAAAGTACAACTCTTAACAGCAGCATGTGTAAAGGTAAGAGCAATATCAAATTGGAAATGGATTCTTGGTGAGATATACAACATGAAGGATGGCTGGGAATTAGATTTGGTTTCTCAAAGTGTCTAGCAAATCCTCAAAGCCTGTTTCTACGATAAATTTTAGATAATTTGTTTTCATCAACAGCGGGGGCGGGGGGGGGAACTCAGTTCAACTGGCGGATTTTACAGTTACCAAAGGACAGCCAAAGCAATAGGGCTCTTAATTCGTGGGGGAGGGGACGCGATAAATATATCCTGGGCACTAGGCTATGGGGATGGGGCGGGGTGGTGGAGTGGGCTGGGGAGTTGAGAGAGGAAAGCAGGACTGTAATCGGAGAAGCGGACATGTTTCGGGATGAAAGAGGAGATGTGCGGAACGAAAAAACAATTTTGCATCGCTGACATAATTAAACTGTTACCCGCGTTTAAATTAAGCAAGATGTCCGGGGACTACAGCTGTTGTATTAATTCTGTTTGCAAGTGATGGGAGCTGTTACTTCCCGGCTTGACAACCCGTTAGCCTCAAGACGTAAACTGCAAGGCTTCGGTCAGGCCAAGGCTATATAGAGGAAAGGCAGGCCTTCCTTATTCCCTCGCCCCGGCTCCAGCAGAATCAGAAACGTAGGGGCAAGGTCTGACTGCGGGGTAGGAGGGTAGACCGAAAGCACTACACAGTGCGTACCATCAGGGTAGACAAATACACCCTTCCTCCTGTGATTTTTTTTCTTTTCCATTTTTTCCCCCACTGATTCGTGAATCACAAATGATTGCATTTTATGCTAGGAAATCCTAACCTTGTTAGGTTTCCAGTCGAATTAGGACCGATTTTAAGGCCTCCATCTTGGTAGCTGCTGTTAGTATTTCTGAAAAAGTCTAACTGCGCCAGTCCTTCCCTCGATTCTCCCCACCCGCATCCCTCTCCCTGAGACCCCGCCCTTTTCTCCCAGCCCAAACCACAAAAGGCTGTGCCGTCTGGGCCCCAACACGCTGCCCCGCCCCCTCCCCCAAACGTCGCAGTGCTGCAGGGAGAGGGGGTGGGCCCGGACGGGGGCGGGGGGAGTGTGGAGTCGGGCTTCGTCTTTCCGCTCTTCGCCCAATGGGTACAGTCCCTCCGAGAGATGGGGGAGTGGGGCGTGGAGACAGTCCAAGTATTTTTCCCTTTTTCTGCCACGTCCCAACCATTGACGTGAGCCCACTCCTCAGGTTCCCATTGGTTGTGTGTATTTTTCCCGCAGAGGGACGTTGATCCTATTGGTCAGCGCGGTTCTGGGGGCGGGGCTTGCCTGCTTTCCTCCTCCTCCGCCTCAGACGCGGCGAAAAGGGCGGGA
>NW_026000026.1:66283743-66326540 GCF_001458135.2 Marmota marmota marmota | reverse complement strand
GGATTTTTTTTTTTTTTTTTTAATCTGGCTTGTTCTGTTGTCGGGAGTGTGGGGGTCTGGGCGAGGAAATTGCTGCCTTCAGCTCCTCGATTTCTTCGTCTCTTCTGGAGAAGGAGCGGGGCCTGTCCCTGGCCCGCTGCGCCGGCCATGGTGGGTGGGGTTGATGGCTGTGAGAGGCCTCCTTCGCCTCCTGGGCCCTGTCCAGCCCGGACCTGAGGCTGCGCTCCTATCTGGGGCCGCCGTGTCGGCTGCCTCCCCCGAAGGATGGCATCGATCGGTGTCGGGGGTCTCCGCCCGCTGCCTTTTCCTGCCACCTCCTCTGCTGTCCTTGGTGCCTCGGCCAAGGACCCTGCTGCCGCTCTCTCCACACTCGCAACTGCCCTAGAGTGTGCCGCCCACCAACAACTCACACCCGCCTTCTCTGCCCATTTCCAGTCACCCCGCATAGAGCTGATCCATCTTGCGCCACAGGCCTGCAGCCCCACTTCTCGGAGAAACCTCCCGTTGCGGCTGCTCTGTTGGGTATATTTGCATTTTTCTTGATTGTCACGGGAGCCTGGGCCCGCAGACAACCTGTTCAAACCCTAGAGATCGTTCTCTCGATATTAGCACCATTCCATCAATGCTTCTCCCCGTTAGGATGTCAGGTCAGAGCATGCCTCTGGCAGATGCACCTCCAATTTTGGCCTCCCTAAGATTACTGCTGGTAAATCATTTTGCGCACATTCAAAATGGTGAGTTTAAAGCCATAAAACAAGTTGAAGGAAAGGAGAGGAGGTAAACGGTTTCTTTTTTTTTTGCAGGAAGGTAGAATAATCGGGATTTCACTCCTCGAGTATTAAAAAAATAATTTACCATCCGCATAGATAGTGCTTTCAGTCTGCTGGTTCTGTGAAGTGTACGTTGTTTTTTTTTTTTTAAAGGTTAAAATACTTTGTTATTTTTATCATCAAATATTTGGTCACATTTCTTTTAAAATGGCAGTCACCTTTGCTGAAGACTACAGATCTTTTGGAGACCATGTAAATAAACCTGGAAATAACAGAAATAAACGTTTAAACTATTTTTTCAATTTTGTAATTGTCTTTTGGATTCATGTCATTTGTATATGAAATAACTAATTTTTTATTTAATTAATAAATACAGACATGCATGTTTGATGTAAAATTTAAATAAACGAGTATTAGGTAAAATGTGAATATTTCTTTTTATTTTTCCAGCCCTACTGCAGTATCTGGAGTTAACAATTTAGTGTTCACCTTTCAAAGTCTTTTTACAAATGTCCTTTTAAACACACATAAAAATGCAAACTTTATTTGAGGGGTGGGCATATACCGAGCACTTCTGTATATCACTTGCTTTTTCACTTAATTGTACATCTTGCACATCATTTCCTTGGTATATGTAGGTCTCCCAAATACTTTTTAAAGGCTATATGGTATTTCACAGTTTGAATGGCCTACAATTTAACCATTCCCTTATTGAAAGAGGTTTAAATTAATTGCAGTTCTTTTTTGCCCACACAAATCATGCTTTATAATAAAGAGAGCTTTCTAATGTATTAACTGATGTTTAATTATCAAGTCCTTCATTTAAACAATTTAAACACTGTGGGAGAATGTAAGATTTAAAAAGTGCAATTCCCATTTCTCTTTCTAGTTTTACCTGCATCTTAAGAATCATCCACTGTTGGTCTGGAGTTGTAGCTCAGTGGTAGAGCACTTGCCTAGCATGTTTGAGGAACTGGGTTTGATCCTCAGCACCACATAAAAATAAATAAAGGAATCGTGTCCATCTACAACTAAAAACATATATATATTTTAAAAAAGAATCATTCACTGTTAACAATTCAGTAAACCTTATGTATTATTATTTTTTCCTGAGGATGGATTTCTAGAATAGAATGAAAAGGGTATGCATACTTAAAATTTTGATAACTGTTTCTCCCTCAGTATTCTTTGTGAAAATGTTATTGACTATTTCTTAGGTATTTCTTCTTCTATAAGAACTTTATACTCAATTTGTTATTTAATTTTTAAAACTCTTAGTTATTTTAAATGAGATTATATTGAAATTTTAGGTTAATATAAAGGGAGCTAATATAGTATTTAAACACATACACAATTGAAATGTGGTCTTGTCATTTTAGTCACATCTTGCTTTATATTTTCAGGGAAAGTTAAATAGTCCCCCCCTCCATCTCCCATGTTTATGACATTCCTTCTCAGTATTCCTAGCTGCTTTATGGTTTGATTGCTATGGGAAATGAAAACTTACAGTAACATGCCCCCACCTCCCCCCATAGTAAAGCTTTTGAATTTTGTTTATCATGTATCTAATCATTATTGTATTGATACTTATTTAAAAATATTCATAGTATTGTGGTTTCCTTTTCAGTTTTTATACTATTTTTCTCATTGCTTTGGCATTGTATCTAATGTTGAACAACAGCTCTAAGAGCTAAAAACTATTGTTTTTGTCTTTAAGGGAAATGCTTCTGATGTTTTTGCATTGAATATGAATGTTTGCTGAAGCTTTCTGATTAATAGCCAAAATTAAATTTAAAAATTTCCTTCTATTTTAGGCTTTCCAAGATATTATCATTGTTTCAATTTTTTTGACATTTTTTAAAACTATAAGTATGTATTAAATTTCCTTAGATTTTGACATATTTTAAAGTGGTTTATATTGGGCATCACCAGTATTCCCTGGTTAATAGTTTAAAAATCAACTTTATTGAGGATACCTTATATACAATAATCTGTACTTATTTAAAATTTAGTTAATTTTGTTCTGAGAAATGTGAATACCTGTTACCACCATCACAATTAAGAGTCAAATATTTGCATACTACAAAGAACATTTTCATCTCCCAAAAAGTTCCCTCCTGGGCTTTTGCAATTAATCATGCTTTTACCCTCAGCCCCTGGAAACTACTCATCTTTATCTCACTATATAGTAGTTTCATTTTTTTCTAGAATTTCATATAAATGAATTTATGTGATATATACTCTATTGCATCTGTTTTATTTTTTTTTCCAGCATGATGTTTTTAAGGATCATCCTTTTTGTGTATTTAACTGGTTCATTTCTTTATTCCTGAATAGTCCTTGATATTGTTTTGCCACAGTTTGTGGCCATTTCACCTATTTATGAACATTGGGATTGTCTCCAGTTTGGGCTGTTATTAATAAAGCTGCATTTATTCATTCTGAGTTCTTGTGTGAATATATATTTTTATTTTTATTGGTAAATACTAAGAAATTGAATTTGTGGAATTGTATGGTAAGTTAATATTTAATCAGTTAAAAAAACTGCCAAACTGTTTTTCAAAGTGGTTGTCCCATTTTACATATCCATCAACAATGTACAACAGTTCCAGTTGCTTCACATCCCCATCAACACTTGGTTATTTCTGTCTTTTAAATTTCAGCCCTTCTAGTGGGCATGTAACAGTATCATGTACTACAGATATTATCTCCTTGAACTTGTGCCTGTAATTTTGCCAAGTACTACATTGTTATAGTGGTTTTACTTTATAGTAAATCTTAAAGTCAGGAAAAGTGAAGAATTCTTGAGCTTTTTTCTTTCTAAAAATCATTTTAGTTAGTTTAGTTCTTTTAGTTTTCCATAAAACTTTTTGAGGCATCTTCTAAGGGGATTTTAATTTGGATTATATTTAATGCATAGATTGTGTGGGAACAATTGAGGCTTCCAATTCATAAACATAGTTTGTTTCCATTCATTTAGATAATTTTTAAATTTCTTTCATAAACATTTTATAGTTTCAACATTCAGATACTGTTGTTCATTGTGTTAAATTGTATCTAAGTATTTCATACTTTGGTTGCTATTATAGATGATAAATTTCAGTTTCCATTTATTCATTGATGATGTATATAAATAGAGTTGGTTTTTCCATGTTGACCTTGAATTCTGCAAACTTGCTAAGTTCATTTATTCTACTTTTTATTTTGGGAGGGGGGTGGATATCTAGTTAACTTTTTTGGTAGATGCTTTGAAAAAAATTTTAGACATGTTATTTTGCAAATATTTGTGGAACAGTGTTATCCTTTTTTAATTTGTATATTATCCCCCTGTCCTTTTGGTCCTTATTGCACTGGTAGAACTTCCAGTATGGTGTTGAATAGGAGTGGTGAGAGTGGATAATTTTTGTCTTGCTCCTGATTTTAAGAGGAAATCTTTCAGTCTTTCATTAAATATGATAGAGAGGTGCTACAGATTGAATATTTGTGTCCCCCTCAAACTTTCTATTTTAAAACATAATCCCCAGTGTGAGTATTTGGGAGGGGTGGGATCTTGGGGGCGGGTAATTGGATTATGAAGGTTAATAAATGAATTAGTGTTCCCTGCTTTTTTGGAGACTGGGTCTGTATGTTACTCTGACTAACCTTCAACTTGTGATCCTCCTGCCTCATCTTCCCAGTATCTGGGAAGATTAGCTAGCTTCTTTTTAAAAGAAGATCACGAAAGCCTCCCTTGTCCATCCACCATTGCACCCTGTGAAGACACAGTGAAAAGACTGCAGTCTATGAATCAGCAATCAACCCCTCACCAGATTGAATCTGATGGCAACTTGATATTAGACTTTCCAGCCTCCAAAACTGAGCAATACATTTCTGCCATATATAAACCACCTAGTCTATCCTAGTTATTTTTATAGCAGCTTTGAATGGTATAAAGGAAGTGGCCTTTTATCATTTTGAGAACAGTCACATTCTGTTCTTAGATTGCTGAGATTTTCTGTCATGGGTAGATGTTTGTTTGGTCAAATGATTTTACTATATTTACTGAGATCATATGATTTTTTTTAGTCTGTTAACATGACAGATTACATTATTTTCAAATGTTCAGTTAACCTTGCAGTTTTGTACCTTGTACTTGGTGATGCTATTTTCATTTTCAGAAATTGGTGGTTTGTATTTGCTAATATTTTGTTGAGATGATTTTTTTTCCTTCTTTCTTTTCTGCTTCAGCGTCTATGAAGGATACCTTTTCATGTGATTATTTGTATCAGGGTAATACTAGCCTCATAAACTGGGGAAGTGTTTCTTCCTCTTACATTTCCTGAAAAAATTTTTGTAGGATTAGTATTATTTGTTTTATAAAAGTTAACTCCAGTTGCAAGATAACTTTCTGGGCCTAGAGTTTTCTTTGTTAGAAGTTTTAAGGAGCAAAATCAATTAATAGGTATAGAGTTATTCGAGTTATCCATTACTTCTTAAAAGCTTTTAGTCTTTGAGAGTCATTTCACCATTCTGAGCTTTTGAAGTTTTTGTCTTTTGAGAAATTTATTTCAAGTGAAGCGTGATGGTGTATGCCTGTAATCCCAGCAGCTTGAGAGGCTCTTGAGTTCAAAGCCAGCCTCAGCAATTTAGGCCCTAAGCAACTCAGTCAGGTCTTGTCTGTAAATAAAAATATAAAAAAGGGATGGGGATGTGGCCAGCATGTAAGGCAAGCACTCTGCCACTGTGCTACAACCCCAACACCTATGTTAATATTTTAAGATATGCCCTTAGGTTATTGATTTGTCACCTGTTCCTTCTAAGTAATGCATTAGATGCTCATACAAATTTACTGTGTTGATATTTACTAAGTTCTTAATATGACTTCCACTTTGACCTATGAAGCTTGTGAAGTTTGTTTTTCTTACTAATTTCTATGTTCTTGTTGTAGACTGACAACATACTTTATATGATTTCTTTTCAATGTTTTGATGTTTGTTTTATATCCAGAATTTGGTCAGCCTTAGTCACTTTTCTATGTACACTTTAAAATAATATATATTTTGCTATTTTGGTTGGAATATATTCTCTTAGGTATTAGGTCAAGTTGATTGATGGTGTTTGTTAGGACTAATACTTCCTACTGAGTTTTTGTTTACTTGTTTTTTGACCATTGATAGCAGAGTTGAAGTCTCCAAGTAAATGAAGGATTTGTCTTTTTCTCCTTTTTGTTCTGTCAGTTCTTGCTTTATGTATTTTGAGCTTTTGGTTTTGGAATATATAAATTGGGATTTTTCTGTCTTCTAGGTGAATTGATGAAATTTTGTTCTATAATGCCCTACTTTTTATCTCTGATAATGTTTCTCATCCTGAATATACTTTATCTAATATCAATATAGTCTCTCTGTCTTCTGGTTAGTGTTTGCATGATGTATCTTATATATCTTTCCCTTTCCTTTCCTTTCTTTTTTTTTTTTTTTTGGTACCGGGTATTGAACTCAGGGACCCTCTACCACTAAGCCACATCCATCTATGACTTTTTATTTTAAATTGGGTTTGCTTTGGATAACCTATTTTTTCAAGTCATTCTAACTCTAACCCTTAATTAAGATTCAATGTACATTTGATGTAATTATTGTTTTTCTATTTATCTGCTTTCTTTTTTTAAAATGGTAGTCTCACTGTGTTTTCCAGGCTTAGCTCAAGTGATTCTCCTACCTCAGCCTCTGAGTAGCTGGGACTCCAGACATGTCCCACTATTCCCAGCTTAAAACCCCAATGCTGGGGATCAAACCCAGGGCCTCACACATGCTAGGCAAGTCCTGCACTACTGAGCTACTTACTGCAGCCCTCTGATCCTGTTTTTTTTGTTTTGTTTTTTTAAGTTTATTTTATCTTTATTAGTGCCTTACCTTTTATACTATTTTGCTTTTTAAAAATGTACTTTTCTCTATGATTTACATTATAGATCTTAAATCATAGACTATGTTCAAGCAATATTATGCTACTGTTTGTTTAGTGTAAGCTCTGCCATAGTATCTTTCCAGTTTGTCCTCACTGTCTTTTGTGCCACTTTGTTCAATTTTTGACTTTTACATATACTATATACCCATAATGTCTTTATATAGTTGTCATCCTTCAGGATGAGTTCTAGGACTTCCTCTTGGATACCAGTATCCATGGATGTTCAAGTTCCTCACATTACATAAAATGGCATAGCATTTATATATAACCTATGAGCGTCCTCTTGTGTATTTTAATCATCTTTAAACTGTATTCATGCTATGTAAATATTTGCACTGTATTTAGGAAATAATGACAAGGAAAAGTCTGCTCATGTCAAGTACAGATGCAAGGGTTTTTGTTTATTTCCTCCAAATATTTTTGATCTGAGGTTGGTTGAATCCATGGATGTGGAACCCATGGTAATAGGACAGCTGTATGGTAGTTTTTTAGATGTGCACCATCCAAGGATGGTAGTCACCAACCAGTGTAGCTACTTAAATTTGAATTTAAAGTTGGTAATATAAATTTAATTTAAATTCATTTCTTCTGTTTTACTAGCCAGTTTTCTTTTTTATTGATTTTTTTTTAAAATAAATGATAGCGGAATGCATTACATTATTACACATATACAGCACAACTTTTCGTATCTCTGGTTGTATATAAAAGTATGTTGACACCAATTTCTGTCTTCATAACATGTACTTTGGATAATGATGTCCATCACATTCCGCCATCCTTGCTACTCCCCTGCCCTCTCCTTTTCCCTCCCACCCTTCCATCCCATCTAGAATTCATCTATTCCTCCCATGCTCCCCCTCCCTACCCCACTATGAGACTATCCAGTTTTCAAGTACATGTTGCTTCTACTTAAAGAACTTCCTCAAACCAGTTCTTTTTTCTTGCAGTTGAGATCTTCTGGTAACAAAGTGTCTCAGGTTGCTGCAGCAATATTTGTTTTACCTTTTGAAAGATGTTTTATTAGAAATAACATTTTTTAACTCTCAGAAATATTTATTTCTTTATTTATATTTTATCTTTTATTGATTTTATTTTTTTAAAATACACAACAGCAGTGAAATGCATTACAGTTCTTATTTATTTATTTGTTTGTTTGTTTGTTTTTGCATTGCAATTCTTAATACACCTTAGAAATAACATTCTTTGTTCACAGTGTTTTTCTTACATCCAGAATGCCATTTTATGACTTGTAGCTTGCATAGTTTCTGACAAGAAGTCCCCTGTAATTCTTCTTTGTTACTTTTTTCCAGACCATTTATATCAAAGATGTTTTATCTTTGGGATTTTTATAGTTGGTTAACTGTGATGTTTCTTGTTGTGTGTGTGTTATGTTTATCCTGTTTTAGGGAAAGGAGTTTCTTGGATTTATGATTTTTAAAATTATATATGGAAATTTCTGAGCACTGCCTCCCCCCCCAACTTTCTTTATCCCAGGGCTTGAACCCAGGAGTACTGGGCTTGTACAATTGAGCCAATCATCATGTCCTTTTTGTCCCTGTTTCCTTCTGTTTCAGGTTACTTGACAGTATTACTACCTCAAATCTATAATCATAATAAACATGATTTTGTTATTTATATGGCATTTTCTTATTGTTGGCTGAGGATAGCACTGTAGCTTTCTATATTCTAGTAAGATGTGGCAGCCCTACAAATGGTATATTTTGAATATATTTCTATAAATATTTATGATGATATTTAATAATGACTTTGTATCTTGATGTTATAGCTGGCTGTCTTTGTTTATTCCTGCAGCTATAGCAAAATACCAGAGACTGGGTGATTTTTAAAGAAAATCAATTTTATTCTTATCAAAGAAAATCAAATTTATTCTGAATCCTAGAAACCCAAATCAAGGTGCTGGTAGATACAGTATCCAGTGAGAACTTTCATCTGTTTCTACAGTGGTACCTTTTGGGTTCATACAGGGCAGAAAGTGGGAGAACAAAAGGGGTCTACCTGCTTCCCTTCAGCATGTTTCACCCACTAATGACTTCTCAGAAGACCTCACTTCACATCACTTCACATTAATTTTATTAATCAGTTTGGAAGGGGGCCCTGATGTTCAAACCATATCACTAGCTATATGCCAAGTTCTTTTGTGTTTCACATTTTCTATTTATGTTTCTTTTTGACTTTTTAAAATTGACGTTTTTAGGGCTGGGGCTATAGCTCAGTGGTAGAGAGCTTGCCTAGCACGGGTAAGGCCCTGGGTTTGATCCTCAGCACCACATAAAAAATAAATAAAGTTATAAAAAATATATGTTTAAAAAATTGACTTTTTAAATATTCTCCCCTAATAATTTTTGTGTATGCCCCTCCCTTTCCTTCTACTACTCCTCCAACCAGAACAGTGGATACTACTAAGTAGAAGTGATGATGGGGCATTTAGAAAATATAGAATAATATTTACATTTTACCATTTGATATAACTTTGTAGCTTTTTAAAAAGATTTTTTTAGTTGTAAATGTACACAATACCTTTGTTTTATTTTTACTTCTTTTTTTGTGGTGCCGAGGATTGAACCCAGTGTCTTACTCGTGCCAGGCAAGTGCGCTACCACTGAGCCACAACTCCAGCCCCATAATTTTGTAGCTTTTTGATTGACATATTTTATAAGGCTTGGGACATTCTAATTTTTAGTTCTTCCTCTTCATTAAAGTTAAATTTTGTTGAGTGCTTTTTCTATTTCTACAGAGACATGGCAGTGTAATTCTTCACATGTAATGAGTTCATTTTGAAGTAGACTCAATTTGTACCTTTTAAAAATATCACAATATTTGATTTGCAGGTATCTTGTTCATACTTTTTTGGATTTTTATTGCTGGAGTCATCCTGTGATTTTTCAATTTTGTAATGTCATTTTACAAAGATTTTATTGTGCTCATAAAGTGAGTTATGTTAGTTACTGATAAGAGTTTTTATATTCCCCAGAGAAGTTTGTATAGCATTGGGTTTACTTCTTCCTTAACTGGTTTATAGAAATTTCTAGTAAGACCTGGGCCTAGTTTTCAACTTTTGGAAGATTTTACCTTTTTTTATTTTTATTTTGAGACAGGATCTGCAGGATCTGTCTTAATTTGCTGAATCTGGCCTCAAACTTGTGATCCACCTGCCCCAGTCTCCTAAGTCTCTAACATTACAGGTGTGTGCCACTATGCCTGGCTTTGAATTTCTTTCTTTCTTTCTTTCTTCTTTTTTTTTTTTAAATATTTTTCCAGTTGCCAATGGGCCTTTATTTATTTATTTATTTATTTATATGTGGTGCTGAGAATTGAACCCAGTTCCTCATGCATTCGAGGCAAGCACTCTACCACTGAACTACAACTCCAGCCCCATGGCTTTGAATTTCTTTAATGATGAAGAATCATAATTCGTTTATATTTATTTTTCAATCAACTTTGGCAGTTTAGTTTTCTTGGGCATTGTGCATTTCATTCAAATTTTCACATATTGTTTATGTTTTTGTCTTTCAACTTCTTCCTCTGGAATTCTGTTCATATAATCATTCCTATATTAATTATTTGGACTTCCTCCTCATCTTCCTACCCACTCTTTAGAAAGCTTTGTCTTTTCCATAGCTTCTCTTAAGGTCTTCTTTGTTGGTGAATGCACTCTTTGTCTCCTGTGGTTTTCATTGCACATGACTAAGAGAATCTTTTATTTATCTTCTTGAGATTCTTTGAGCTTTGTGAATCTAAGAATTCACTTTTATTGCTGACTATTGGTATTCATCTTTCTTCTTTGACTATTAATCATTTGACTATTGATATTCATCTGTTCTCTCTTCTCTGTGTTGGAATGCTGCATAGAATTATTTTCCACATTTTTTATTTTATCCTTCATGGCTCTTTTATATTTCTATTTTATTCATTCTCTGTATTACATCCTTGGCATTTTCTTAATATCCCTCTTCTATTATGCTGATTATTTTTTCAGCTAGGTCTGATCTCTTCTTTTACTCATGTATTGTGTTTTAGTTTTAATTGCATATTTTATTGTTAGAAGTTCTAATGGTCCTGTTTCTGATTTTCCTAGTCATCTTTAAAAGTTTCTTTTTCTTTTCTTTCTTTCTTTCTTTTTTTGGTACTAGGAATTTCCCTCAGGGCCACTCAACCACTGAGCCACATCCCCAGCCCTGTTGTGTATTTTATTTAGAGTTGGGTCTCACTGAGTTACATATTGCCTCACTAAGTTGCAGAGGCTGGATTTGAACTCAACAATCCTCGTGTCTCAGCCTCTCAAGCCGCTGGTATTACAGGTGTGCACCACCCTGCCCAGCTAATAGTTTCTTCTTTTTTTTAGTTATCCTTTTAATGTCTTTTTTGTTTTTTACATATTAAAGAAAAATTTTGATACCTGATAATCTTAGTATCTAAAGTTGTAGACATTTTCCTGTTGTATCTTGTTTTGCCAACTCTTGCCAGCTTTAATTCTCATCTGTTTCACATACTTTTCATAATTCTCATGTACTTTTAATTGTAAGTTCACATCCTTTAAATATTTATATAAAATTCACCCTGGGTTGAGACAGTGTACCCTGAGACTACAATATTCTTTGCTTGTGGTTTATAAGCAACTTATGCAGGTAGTATGGTTTGCAGCCACAGATCTAGGTGCGGTACAGTGTGTGGCTTTGAATTGTTAGGCAAGCAGTACTCTTCTTCCCTACCATCTGCCCCTAAACCAAAGCTAAGACATTTTCATGTGCTTTGATTTGGGAGGTATTTGTTGTTCTTTGTTTTGCTTTTGCTTTTGGCTACTATACTGTTGAAAATGGAAATTGAGAAATTGAAACCTCATGAGATGTTGTACTCTATTTATTAGGAGTATGACCAGATGTCCTGGTATGCTCCGGATAATTCTACTTCATGCCTTTGATTTTTGCATAATTATTAATTGCATCTCCCTGAACTCTTAAAACTTACTTTTGACAACCTAGCTTTAAAGTGGCCATAAAAGCTTGATACTAATAATGACATTATTGGTCCATTCATCAAGTGACATAATGATCCTTATTCTACCTTATTCTTTTTGAACGTGATCTTGGCTCTCATTTAACTTTTAGAATCATCTTGTCAATTTCTACCAAAAATAAATAAATAAATAAAAGCATGCTGGGATCTTATTAAAATTACATTAAACATGTTGATTACTTTGGGAGAATCGGCATTCATAAAATTGAGTTTTCAAGCCAATGAGCATCATATTTCTCTCCATTTAGTATGTATTTTTAAACTTCTCTCAGTAGTTTTCTGCATCTTTTATTGGGTTTACTTGGGGATTTGATTTTTTTAATTACTATTGTAAAGTATATACTTTTAAAATGAAATTTGTAATAAATTTAGTTGTGTAGCTATGTGTTAGAATATGTTAATGCATTTTTATATTTGTATCTGTCAATCAGCTAAAACATTTATCATTGTGGAAGTTCATATGTAATCAGTCTCTTCCAATTTTATTGTATACAATTATTGTTATCTATGAATTAGATTTCTTTTTTCCTTTTCAGTCCTTAAAATTGTGTTCCTTTTTTCTTTTAATTTTATTGCACTGATAAGAAACCTCAACTATTAGATTTTTGAATACATTAATTTAGCAGAGATGGCATAGACGTCTCAACTGAAATTATGCAAGCTAAAAGACAATGGAATTATTTTTTTTAATTTCAGAATGAAAAAAGAAGAAAAGAAAATACAAATCTAGATTTCTATTCCTTTGGAAAATATCCTTTAAAACTAAAAGTAGTAGTTTTAGACAAACAGAAGCAGAGAGGGAAGTTGTAATCAGCAGACCTATAATATCTCAAATATTAAAGGATATTATTTGGGCTGAAGATACATTGGAAGGTCGAGACATGGAAATGGAACAAGGAGTGGATATCTTCAGGAAGGAATATTAAAAATTATTTGTGTTTGAAAAATACATGGTAATTTTTGGTGCTTATTCACATTGAACTACATAAAACTGACCACAGAAGACATTGGGGAGTAAATGGAGTTCAACTGTTGTGTGGTTTAAGAAGTAGTTTGGAATAGACAGTAGGAAAATAGCTCATACTTTCATGTAAGAAGAAGCAGAAATGGACTTGCCCTAATATAAACCAAAACTGAACTACTGTAATATTAAGGTGATTTGGTTGCAGTATAATTGCCTGCCAAATGAAAAGGAAGATAAGTTATCCAGAACTTCCAGGAAATAGTACTCAGCATGTAGTAAGAATGCATTTTGTAATTTCTAGGGAAGATTTGATGAATACCAAAGAAGTTAATAAAGAAGGAATTAAAAGAACAGATAAAATGAATGAGAATTAAAACAAAGTGGTACACTTCAGTCAAACTATATTGTTAAGTATGTAAATGGATTAAACATTGTTATAAGTAATGGATTTTAAGTGTAAAGGCACAGATAAGATGGAAATAAAAAGATGAAATAAGTATTCTTGGCAAATACTAAAAGCTGATATGGATATAATAACATCAAAATAAGTTTGAGGAAAGAAGTATTGTGGTAGATTAGGAGGAAAATAATAATTTGTACATAATAAATGGGTACATTCATTGAGAGATGATGATCCTAAATGTGTGTTCACCTAATATCACAGCTTCCAAATATAAAAGGCAGAAGTTAATACAGCTTCAAGGATAGATAGCTTTATATTTATGGTGGAACATTTTAAGTATATACCTAAAGTAACTGAAAACATTTAGATAAAGATATTGGTAAGGGAATAAAGACAGAATTAATCAACTTGACCTTATTAACGTTTATACAACATCATATCTAACAATTGAAGACTACATTATTTTTAAGTGCACATGGGATGTTTGCCAAAATATTCTGAGCAGTAAAGAACTCATTTTCAAAGGATTGAAATTATATAGTTCCTGGTTTATGATCACTCTAGAGTTAAATTACAATTCAGTAAAAAAATAACTAGAATGGTTCCAAATATTTGTAAATTAAGACACTTCTCCAGTGGTCCATGAATTAATAAATCAGTTACTATGGAAATTAGAAAACATTTTAATTTGATAATAAAAATATTACCTATCAAAATTTATGGAATATAGCTAAAGCAATACTTAGAGGTGAATTTACAACTCTTTGCATTAATTAATGAAGATGAAAGGTTGGAAGTGAATAGTCTAAGCCCTTAACTCAAAAGGGCAACAAATCAAACCCCATTAAAGTAGAGCCAGCATGGTGGTGCACACCTGTAATCCCAGCAGCTCAGGAGGCTGAGTAAGGAGGATCGAAAGTTCAAAGCCAGCCTCAGCAAAAAGTGAGGTGGTAAGCAACTAGTGAGACCCTGTCTCTAAATAAATACAAAATAGGTCCGGGGATGTGACTAAGTGGTCCAGTGCCCTGAGTTCAATTCCCAGTTACCCTCCCCCCCCCAAAAAAAAAAAAATAGAAATAAGTAGTATAAAAATAAAAATCAGTGAAGCAAAATTTTTAGTCTGTTGAGAAGATTTTTGTAAAATGAAAACGTGTAATGAACTGATTAAGAAAGAAAAAGGGGATAAAATATAAATTATCAAGACCAGTTATGAAAAAAATATTATTACAGATCCTGTTAACATTAAATTGTTAGTAAAACAAAAAATTATACAAATACTTTTTGACCACTTAAGGGTCGTCATTCCTAAAAAACATAATTTATCCAAAATGACATGTGAAACAATAGAAAATCTGAGTTATTAATGCTCCAGTCCTGAGCATTAAAGTCAGTGAACATTCTGTCAAAAACAAACAACAACTGGGGATGTAGCTCAGTTGGTAGAATGCTTGCCTCCCATGCACAAAGGTTCTGGGTTTGATCCCCAGCACCACAAAACAAACAAAAAATTGAACCCATGAAACCTTTTCCAAAAAGAAAACCCAGACCCAGATTCTTCACTGGCAAATCTTCTATTTATTTAAGTAAGATATATACCAGATTTACACAGACTCTTCCAGAGAATTAGAGGGAAAAAAAGAGGAAACATTTCTTGAATTTTTTTATAATTTTAGCATAATCTTGATACAAAATCTGACCTCAGCTTGATAAGAAGACAATTGTAGGCCAATATTTTCCAAGAAAATAATGTAGGTATACATAAAAAGGATAATATATTATGACCGACATGGATTTGTTGGTATAGATCCTGTCTGTAAGGTAGACAGGAATACAAAGTTGGTTTAATAATTTTAAATCAAAGTAAACCATCACTTTAACAGAATAATGAAGGAAATCCATAGGGTCATCTCTATAAATGAAATCATTTGACAAAATTTAACATGTGCTTGTTAAACACCATCTTCAAACTAGCAATAGAAGGAAACATCCTTAATTTGGTAAAGTGTATCAATAACAACAAAAAACTATAATATCATGCTGAATGAGAAACTGTTGATTCATATACAGTATCTCCTGTATTCAACATTGCATTGGAATTCTAACCAGTTTCCTTACGCAAACAAAATAAATACAAAAACTAGAAAGGAAAAAGTAAAACCCAATGCATTTACCAGCAAACAAAAAAAAAAAGTGATTTTAGCAGGGCTATTAGATTGGAATTTGTGTACTAGTAATCAAACAGTGTGAAGTAAACATTTTAAAGTACCTGTATAATAGCATCAAAATATATAGGAAAACTAAGACTTTATCTAATAAAACTTGATGAGACTTATGTACTAAAAAATATAAAAACATGATAAGATATTTTAAAATGCTTGAAAAAATATTCCATTTCTTTATAATCAGAGACTTAGTATTGTTACAAATGTCAAACCCCCACTTGATCTATAGATACAATGCATTCAGCAATTAAAATTCTATAATTTGGTCAAGTGAATTTTGAAATTTGTGAAAATCTACTATCTTAGGTATCAAGAATTGCTATGAAGTTATAGTAGGACAGTTTTGTATTAGAATAAACAGTCAAAAAGATCAGTGGAAGAAAATGAGCATCTGGAAATAGAACTTCACATGTAATTTCTGTCTTTATAACAAAAGCTCTACTGAGGTTAATAGAGAAAGCAATTATTTTTAATAAGTTGTGACTAGGTCAACTCAGTACCCATGGGGTTAGGGGAACCTTGACCATTGCCAAATTTATGTTCAAAGGTTAATTTGAGTTGGATCACAGATCTAAATTTAAAAGGTGAAAATATTAGGCTTCTAGAAGAAAACCTAGGAGAAAATCTTCACAACCTTGGGATGAACAAATAAAATAAAATATATAAGGTAGACAAGATAAAGTTAGGAATTTCTATTCTTCAAGACATCATTAAGAAGGGAGAAAGGCAAGCCACAGACTCCAAGAATGTATTCACAACAAATAAAACTGGTCTAGGACTTGGACTGAAAAATGATAAATAACAAAGAAATCTAAAAGAAAAAGGTGGACAACCCAATATTTTAAAATATGCAACAAGATGAGCAGGTCTTAATAAAAGGAGACATCCAAAAGGGAAATTTCACTTTGGGGCAATACTGCAAAATAAATACAAAATAAAGTACAAAATAAAAACAAAATTTAAATTCTGAGTTTACAGATTACCAATATCAAATTTACCTAGCTATGAAAAAATTGATCCTTGGATATTGATGGTGGGAATATAAATTGCTTTAGCGACTTTAGAAAACTGGCAATATCTGTTAAAGCAAAACATTATTTCTACACTGTCTAATTCCAGGTCATATGTGCCTTAAAACAATGAACACATGTTCAAGGGTGTTTGTAACAACCTGAATGAATCCCCAAAATGTATTGAGTGAAAGTAGATAGGCACAAAAGAGTTCATACAATATTATTCCACTCATGAAATTTAAGACAAGAGAAACTAATCTGGGCTATTGGAACTCAGGAAATTGGTTTTCTCTTAGTTGGGAGAAAGTAAGGACTGGGAAGGGGTAAAAGAAACTTCCAAACTAATGGTAATGCTCTACATCTTGATCTGGCTGGTAATTGTTCATATTTACATACCTATAAGGAAGTTTGTTAGGCTGTGCATTTAAGTTTTGTTCTTTTTAGACATAGATAATTCTTCGGATTACTGCAGAGAAAAGGAAAATACAAGTTATTATAAAAATTTCCAAATTTGTCATAAAGTGAAATTTATTACACTTTGGTATGCACAATAATGTTGAGTGTCTTATTTTCCTATATATCCCCTTATTTCTGTTCTTTTCCTGTACCGTTAATATAGAAATTAGTCACTGCTGCTGCTTTATTCTGATGTGCTTTCTGACTTGTGCATTTGAAAGGAGAGTAGAATGAAGTTTTGCCTGGCATGTTGGACACTGGATTTGATCTCTAGCACCACAAAAACAAAACAAAACTTATGTACCACATTTTAATGAGCAATCTTCCTAACTAAATGACAGGTGAAGTTGAGGAGAATTTTATTTTATTTTATTTTTTTCCGTAGTACTGGAGATTTAATCACTAAACTATATTTCTAGCCATTTTTATTTTGAGACAGGATCCTGCTGAGTTGCCTATCTGGCATTGAACTTGTGATCCTACTACCTCAGCCTCCCAAATCACTGGGATTACAGGAGTATGCCACCGTGCCCAGTTCATTTTGGTTTTTAATGGGCTGATTTTATTCTTTCATGGCAATTTGTCATGGCAGTCACCCTTTATCTCCACTCCCTTAACCAGTTATAGTCCTAGGATCAGCTGAACAATTTTTCATTTGTGTATGTGTATCAGTAGTCATATGTGCTTGTGAGTAGAAGATGTGAAAACTCTATAGATAGGTTGAAAAGAGTATACAAGTGTAAAAAGCTTTGTTATTCAAAACACATATCTACTAATTTCTTGAAATATTTGCCTTAGCAGCTAAAAATAAAGATGACCTAATGTTAGTAAACTACATGGTAGTTAATTCTAGCATATACGAAACAGCTTCCTAACAATATTTGTCATCATTTGTCATCAACTCATTTTGTCATAAAGTTCATATTTCTGAATTTTTACCTCCAGTGTGCTAAAAAGTGTAAATTATCAAAATTTTGTGTGTCTAAGGAATTACTTTACTAAAAGGAACTGCAGGCTAAATAAATTATAGAAGTTTATTTTAGGAAAAACTTTAAGAACATTTTAGAGGTGTATGTATAAAGTTAAATACAGGAGTATGTAAAATAAATATTCTAATAGGATTCAAAAGAGTAGTCAGGACTTTCCCTTTAAGTAAGAGTCATATTTCTCAAATACCCTTTCTTTTTCTAGAAAAGACACTTTAAAAGTGACTTATTTCTCTGGGCACCATTGCGCACGCCTGTAATCCCAGCAATTTGGGAGGCTGAGGCAGGAGGAGTTTAAAGCCAGTCTCAGCAGATTAGCGAGGAATTTAGCAACTCAGTGAGATCCTGTCTTTAAATAAAATATAAAAAGGGGCTGGGGATGTGGCTCAGTGGTTAAGCACTCTGGGTTCAATCCCTGGTACCAAAATAAATAAATAAATTTTGAGTTATTTCTTAGCTCCCCATAGATGGCTCACAAGCTACCAGTTAAAACTTCTGGAGGTTCGACTGATTCTCATTTACTCCCCCAACCCCTCTCTTTCTGCCTAAAACTTTATTTAGATCAGTTGTTAAAGTAAGTGCTTCTTATCCAGTATGTATTTAATGAGTGCAGGTTCTTGAGCAGCAGTTCCAACATTGCCAACAGAAGACGAGTATAAATCATTTTGATATTGCCAACTTCAACATTTCACTTTTCATGTTGGTAATAAGTAGATCTTCTAAAAAGTGAGAAAATACACTCTCATGAGATGATATTAGAAAACTTTTTTTCTAGTGATAGATGGAAAAGTTGGGCTGGGAAAGTAAGAAAATCCAGGGGGCTGGAGCTATGGCTCAGGGGTGGAGCGCTTGCCCAGTATTTGGGAGGCACTGGGTTCGATTCTCAGCACAGCATATAAATAAATAAAGTAAAGGTCCACTGACAACTAAACAATATTAAAAAAAAAAAAGAAAATCCAATATTTAAGCACATGTTTTTATGTTATTTGTGTTTGTTATCTATTGTAGGATAACAATATCCTTCAGTAATCATAGTAGCTCAGACGTTTATCACACAGTTTCTATGGGGCAGAAAATCAAGAGCAGCCTCGCTGGGTGGTTTTGGCACAAGGTCTCATGAAGATGTACTCAAAATGTAAGCTGAAACTGCAGGTATCTGAAGGCTTGACTGAAACTAAAGGATCTGCTTCCAAGCTGGCAGAAGACCACAGTGCTTTGTGACTATTGGCAAAAACTCTTGATATTTCAACATGTGGATCTTTGCATGAGACTATTTGAGTGTTCTCATGATATGGCCCCTGACTTCTCCCAGAGATTAAGCTGAGAGACAGCAAGGAGGAAGCTATAATGCCCTTTATGCCTAATCCTGTATATCACAGTCTTATTTACCAGATTGTCATCGAAAGAAAGAAATCGTAAGAGAAGCCCCTAATACTAAGAGCAGCTATGAACTTACTCAGGTATCAATGTTGGAGTTTGAATCCAGTATGCCCAAACACGTATCATATTTCATTATATTATCACATTTCCATCAGAGAAAAGAACACAGAATTGTCTGGTTCATTCATTCAGCTACTGTTTTAATGTATACTACGTTAGACAATGTAATAGACTAGTACATTCAAATAAAATAAGGCCCTTTTCTGAAAGTTCACTGGTTTATTGTATGGAGTTAAGAGTGGGGAGTATTCTATTCCTGTACTTCTCTTTATGTTCCTTCAAATGTTGTCTATATGGCCTGTCTATGGAGCTTTTGGCATAACGTATCCTAATTAAAATGCTAAAAATGATGACTTCTGGGTTAGTAACTGGAAGATCTAGAATTGTTTCCTTAATTCACTCCTTTAATTCTTAGCAACACATTTATATATATTTTTAAAAAGTAAGAAGTATATTAAAAATCCAAAGCATTTGAAATGAATAAGTGTCATATGTAGAGAAGAGTCATATGTTATTTATTAGGTGAATAATACCTAGAACAAGAGACTAATTCAGTAGAGACTAATTCTGTAGAAATATCTACAGAAAACTAAGAGTAAATGTTCCTATTTTACTTTATATACAGACTTGGAACAGATAAACTAATCATTTTAATCCTGATCCATAACTATGATCTTTATTTTGTTCATTCCCCTTTTCTCCCTTTTCTGTTTTTTTTTCTTTAATACTTCAGAGATAGAAGCTAGAACACTATTATAACACATGATTATAGTGGCCTCAGATAAAATAGAGATAACTGATATCTATATAGATAGTCTAGTCTATGTATTATTCATGAAACAAGAACCATTATTGAAAATAATCAAGAAGAAGAACATTAAAAGAAACAAAAAATATCACTATTACTAATGGAAGACTAGAAAAGTGTATGAAATCTCCCAGTCCAAAGAGTAAAATTATGAAAATTTTAGAGACAAAGAATTAATCCATGTGGGCCAAATACAGAGATAATAGGAAGAAAGAAAGGCAAAACCTTGTCTGTGTGACACTGATAAGACATGTTGAAATTGAAAAGGCGCAGCCTTTACTATATAGGAGAAATTTTTAAATGGCCTGCTCCTAAATAAATCCTTATGAAATTGCAGATACTAATTATTAAAACAAGATTTTAAATATTCCACAGAGAAAAATTTAGTTTACCTCTAGAAAAAGAAGAAATAAATTTGCCAAAGACTTTCTTAATAGTAACAAGGAATACTAGAAAACAGTGTATTTCATAGTCTAGAAAAAATGATTTGATCTTGAACTACACTTAATTATGAGAGAAAGAGAAAAAATATTTTCAGACATGTAAGGACTCAAGAGTTTAGCCCCTCCCTATACTTCCCCCCAAAATTTTTAGATGATTTTCTAGGAAAGAAAAATAAAAGGAAAATATGGAAATCAAAGCAGGAGACTAAACTCAGTAGTGGAATCAAAATTACCATAAAAGTAGTTGGTAATAGGCCTTGATAACAAATAGATCAGGATGTTGGAGGGTTAAGAAACAGTATTTTTCATGATTCCTATACTCTTTCCAATTCCTTCCTCTTATTCTCTCTTAACAGCTTTCCATTCAGGCTTTTGAACACAATATTCTATCAAAGGTGCCCTTAGCAAGATCTGTGGTATCTTCTGTGCTGTTGGTCAAGTATAGGTACTCACTGTATTTTACCTTTTGGCCCAGTGGATTGGTTATTCTTCCTGAAACACTTTCTTCTCTTGACATACACTCCTGATTTTTTCTTTTCTCTTGCTGGCCTCTCTGTTGTTTTTTCTGGTACTTTTCCCCCTGACTTCTTAAAGTTGAATTGTTGCAAGACTCAGTCCTTACACTTCTTTATTTCTCTATATATGCTTAATTACCTCGTCTGAGTTCATGCCTTTTTAAGTATTATCTATGCACTAACAACTACCAGATTATACTAACAGCTCAGATTTCTATAGTCAACTCCAGACTCCTGTTTAAAGTTTCCACTTGAATATCTAATAGCTAAAACTTAATACCCAAAATTAAAGGCAAGATATTTTCTCCAAACCTACTGCTTTAACAATTTTCCCCTCTCTTTTTTCCAGTTGCTCAGATGGTAAATCTAATAGTCATCTTTGACTGCTTTCCTTCCTTCGTATCCTTTATGAGTAAATATTGTTAGCTCTGTTTTCATAAAATATCCAAAACCTATTTCTCACCACCTCTGTTTTTTACCCTGATCTGAACCACTATGATCTCTTGCCAGTATTATGTTGTGAGCTTTGTAGTCAGGCTCCCTGCATTTGGCCTTGTTCTTCTTTAGGTTGTTAAACATATTCAACAAAGTAGGTGGAGGGGTCCTACTAAGCCAAAAGTCAGATAATGTCTCTTCTTTGCTCAGAGTTGTCAGTGGTTTTCCATCTTGAAATGAAATTGCATTTCTTGCATTAGCCTATAAAGGCCTGTGTAATATGTTCTGCTTCACTCCCCTCTCCTTGTCTCCATTATTTTCTAACTTTATTACTTTCTTGCTCATTCTCTCTGATACTGATTATTACTTGATTATTTCTGGAAGCTTTCACTTCACAAGTTCTCTGTATTAGCCTAGAATCCTCTTTCCCTAGATTTACACATTTCCCTTCTTTACTCCAGATGTTTGTATCAGGGATCCCTTTTCAGTGAAGTTGTTCACCCTCAACAACTGGTTATTCTCTGCCTTTTTTTTTTTTTTTTTGCCCATAATATGTATTATTTAATTATTTTGTTTAGTGTCCATGCCTCATATGGTAATTTCAGAAAAGAAGAACTATTAATCCAATATGTAGTCCTTGTATCTGCAGCTCTGAAAATAGTGTTTGAAACATGGTAGAATAAGCCCTTATTCTAAGGAAAAGATTTTGGGTAAAATATTTGTCATGTATACTGATATCCATAGTCAGTCTTTTAAGATTGCCGTGTACTCCACTGTGATCTGTGAATATTCAAGTTATTTAAGGATTATTTTTCTTATTAAAACAATGTTAATTAGCACCTAGTTTTTGTCAGTATGCTAAGATTGTTTTTTATTTAAGATTGTATTTTATTCTCTCTTTATCTATTGCTTATGATCTGACTTGGTCCAGATACATCAGAGGATCACAAACTGTTGATGAACTTGTGATTCATATGAGTGAATGTGGGTGTGTACCTTATGTATGCTAATATGTAACTGTTAGTGGTCAGATAGATAACACACACAATTAAATTCATTTGCTGAGCTGTCATCTTTTGGACTAATGGTAGGCAAATGCAGTGGCTCAAGTGTTTAAATAACTAAGGTTTCTTTAAATAAATAAAAAAAAATGAGTCTTTATTAAGTTTAAAAGCCAAAAGTTGCAACTTCTCAAGGAGTAAATAGATGATTTCATTTCAAAACAGAAGAAAGTTTTTTTGTGTTAAATGGTACATTGTAGTTTCTTGTGACTTAGACTAGACTTATTTGGGTTTATTTCATCAATTGAGTGTTGTGAAGAATAAATACATCATTATTTACACATATTATTATTAGCCATTAAACATTTTAAAAATTGAGTTTGCATTCTTACATTTAAGAATTTTAACAATTTTAGGGGTAAAGGGAGAATAGTACTTGATGAAGAAGCAGTGATAGCATTATAGTAGACTCACAAATAGTTTGGTTAGTCATGTATCTCAGCCAGCATTTTTTCCAATGTATTTGCTTATACTTATAAATTGTATGTGTATTGTCAGTGGCAATAATAAGGATGATATATACCAAGGGCAAGATTTATCAAGAGCAGATATAAATCTGAATTTCATATAGCTTGTTTTGATAGTTTTGAGGGTGTTTGATTTGTCAGATCAGGTTATGTTTTTTCTAAATTATAAAGCTAACAGAAATTTAACTAGGAGGAGAAGTATCAATCTTCCCATTTTTATTTTGTGCTTTCATTACTAATATTTGTTCAATCCATTGTTTCTTTGTAGGAATCTTTTGCAGCTTATCCACTGTGTGAGTAAAACTAAATCACATCCATAATTCTACTAAATTGGGCACACAGAAACTGCCATATATGTCACAGTACACTGAAAAGGAGCCATCAGGTAAGGAGGATGTAGTTCTTCTACATTAAAGACTTCTTGTTTTTCTCTTCTGTATACTTCTCTCTGTATACCTTTTGTGTAATATGTGACATGTCATCATCTGATATATGGTTTAAAGGCTAGTTTTAACTAAACTCTAAAGGCTAGTTTTGATTCATGTATTGTATATTTGTAAAGCTTAATTTCTAACTTTTGATATAAAATAAGTGGAAATTCTGATATTCTTTTCCATACCCCTTGGCTTTTGTTGTGCCTTCCACTATAGAGACTATTCGTTTGGTTGTTAATGATACTGGTTCTTAGACTTTTGGACAAATGGCCTAAACACTTTATTTTAACTTTAGTTTTTCTATTTTCAAAATAGAATACAGAATCCACCTAAAGGTTGTTTAAGGGATTAAATAAGAGTGAAACACTTGATATTGTGTTATATACACATGTTTTTCTTTGATGCTCAGAAGTTATTATTTTAATATAGGAAAACAAAAGTATGAAACTGTTCCATTTTTGACTATTCGGTACACATTCTGCTCCTGCCTACCATATGTATATTATATGATTGACTAAACAAACTTAGACTTTATATATATGTGTATAAATATAATATGCTATTTAGTAAAAGATGCTACTGTTTACTATTATGTATCATTCAGTCATCAAAAATTAACATCCACATTTAAATGTTGGTGGCTTTTTTTTTTTTTTTTACCATTCACACATAGATTTGATAGATAAGGTAGCATCTGTTTAACTTGGTCCATGACTGTTTTCTTATGGAGAATTTTATTGACCCTAGGCTTTGGGACATATTTTATTGTGATCTGCATGGAACACATACCATTTTAAGAAGTTACCTATCACCTTTGATAGGAATGTATTTATTCCTGAAAGGATTTGAAACCATCATATTGTGTTCTAGAAATTCATTATATTCATATTGAGCACTTATATGGAAGATACTTTATTTAGGTTATTTGGAAGAACATTCTCCATTCCAGAGAGAGCTTTGGTGGTATAATAATTTAGTATATAAAAATATTTTCTGGTAGATTTCATTATAAAAATATAAAATACCAGCCAGGCATGGTGACACATGCCTGTAATCCCAGCAACTAGAGAGGCTAAGGCAGAAGAATCACAAGTTCAAGGCCAGCTGCAGCAAATGAATGACGCCCTAAGCAACTTAGCAAGACCATGTCTCAAAGTAAAAACTAAAAGGGCTGGGGTAGTTCAGTGTTTAAAGCGTCCCTGAATTCAATCCCCAGTACTGGGGGAAAAAAAATCCAAAATACTTTTGATACCTTAGAAGAACCAAATTTTGAAAAGAAGAGGCAACTAAGTTGCGTTATGAAGTATTCCATGTTGTCTTATTTAGTGTGTGAAAAAGAGGTTTTAAGATACTAATAAGGTGCACTTGATATTCAGTAGCATATGATTTAGTAAATGATAATATAAATGTTAGTTCCTCTCTAACTAGTTATCATTGATGTCCTTCTTTTGTTGTTGATGTTTTCTTCAGCAATGGATCAAGACTCCAACAAGGCTGGTTGGCCCAAACCAGCAGGAGGCTATCAGACAATTACAGGCAGGAGATATGGAAGAAGACATGCCTATGTCAGTTTTAAACCATGTATGACCAGACATGAAAGAAGCTTAGGTCGGGCTGGTGATGACTATGAAGTGTTGGAACTAGATGATGTTCCAAAGGAAAATTCCTCAGGTATGTAACATGTTATTATAGGGTTATTAATAGATACATAGGAATTGGTCTTATAATATTTCAGATTTTGAGTGGGTTTTATTTATGTGTATGAATGTAAATATAGTACAGTTTCCCATCAAGAAATTCTATATTGAAATTTTTAATAAATTTACTATTTGGGGTGGGGGGAGGGTACCGGGGATTGAGCTCAGGGACACTTCAACACTGAGCCACATCCCCAGCCCTATTTTATATTTTATTTAGAGCCAGGGTCTCACTGAGGTGCTTAGCACCTCGCCATTGCTGAGGCTGCTTTAAACTTGTGATCCTCCTGTCTCAGCCTCCCTAGCTGCTGGGATTACAGGCATGCACCACTATGCCCAGCTAAATTTGATAGTATATACATTTAAACACAGAAGGAAATAGAATATGAAGAAACATTAAAATAGAACTATATTGTTATGGAAGTGATTACATTATTAAATCCTTTTTGCCAAAAACTATTCTTTTCAGCAACAACAACAAAACTCTTTTTAATGTAAACTGAGTATATTTTTCCCTGCATACTACGTTTAAATACCTCTTCTTTTAGATTTTATCCTCTAAATAATTTAGCTCAACTAGTTTATTTTTTAATCACTTTATAAAATACAAAAGTCAAGTAATGCTTAGTTATTCTAATAAAATTTCTTAATTACATAGGGATTTGAAATGTATTTTTCAGATATTGATGTATTGTACCTATACATTTTTTTCCTGTCAAGAAACTTTGTTTTTTTAGTACCAGCGATCGAACTCAGGGGCATTCAATCACTGAACCACATACTCAGCCCTTTTTTGTGTTTTATTTAGAGACAGGGTCTCACTGAGTTGCTTAGTGTCTTGCTAAGTTGCTGAGGCTGGCTTTGAACTCATGGTCTTTGTGCCTCAGCTTCCCTAGCTGCTGGGATACAGGCGTGCACCACCGCGCCCAGCTCCTGTCAAGAAACTTTTAATCAAACAAAAATCTCATAAGAAAATACATGAGCATAATGAGAAAGTGTAAATATTAAGAAAGAAACACAGCAATATATAAGAGGCATACCTAACACTGGTTTTTGAGAGGTGAAAAAAAAGATCAAGGGTAGAGAGGAGGCTAGGTAGAAATACTAACACAAACATTTTGAAGTAAATTTTGGAACCATGTACCCTGCTAATAGGAATGCAAAATGGAAAATAGTATGGAGATTTATTAAAAATAGGCTGAGTGTGGTGGTAGATGCCTATAATCCCAGTGACTTTGGAGGCTGGGCAGGATCCTAAGTTTGAGGCCAGCCTCAGCAACTTAGTAAGATTCTGTCTCAAAATGAAAAGAGAAAGGGCTGGGAATGTAGCTCAGTAGTAGAGTGCCCTGGGGTTCAATTCCTAGCATGTGCACACAGACACACAGACACCCACCCCCCCCCACACACACACACACACACTTTGTGTGATTTAATAAGTTCCATTTCTAAGGATATACTGAAAAGAACTGACAGTAGGGTCTCAAAGTGAAATTTTGTACGGCCATTCTCTTAGCATTATTATTTACAACAGCCAAGTGTTCATCAACAGATAAATGGATAAATAAAATATGCCTCATACATACAATGGAACATTATTCAGCCTTAAGAAGGAAGAAAATTCTGACATATGCTACAATATGGATGAACCTTGATGACACTGTGCTAAATGAAATAAGCCAGACACAAAAAGACAAATGCTACATGATTCCACTTATGTGAGGTACCTAAAGTGGTCAGAAAGTAGAATGCTGATTGCCAGGTCGAAAGGGAAATAACTGTTTAACAGATAGAGTATTGGTTTGGAAAGTTGAAGAAAGTTCTAGAAATGGATGATAGTGGCAGCTATACAACAACAGGAATGTACTTAATATCAGTGAACTTAAAAATGGTTGAGGTGGTAAATTTTATGTTACGTATATTTATCATAATAAAACAAAACCAAAAATCATCTTGGTCCTTAAGGAGGATACAATCTAATAGGCAAAACAGACAAATAATCATTAAGCAAAAATAAAGGTAAAATACCTGACCCACTTAGTGAGGGTAATTATACATTTTTAACTAAATTCACCATCCTCATTTTATCTCAAGCAGTAATTCTAGAATATTTTTACTGTCATTTATATTTAAGAATTTGGATTAGTAGGTAAGGTCATTCTAATAAAGAAGCTTGTGATAAGATTAAACTTCATTTATTTTATAATTTATAAATTTTTGTTCCAACAAATCTCAGTGTCTTTATTATTAAATTAATGATGAAAGATAGTCATGCTTAAAGTAATTTATAGTATAGATTTTATTTGATTCATGTTTTAGACTTTTGACAATCTATGGCAAAGAGAGTCAACATACTGAATTTTTTGTTGTTTTTTTTCAGTCATAGTTATAATACATCTAAAATGAACTCATTATAAATGTCTTACAACAATTCATTTTGGAGATAGAAATCATGTGTCTAGAAACAGACGCAGTCTTTTGAATTAACATCAAAACACAATGGTGTCTCACTTCTCTTAGATTCTATTGCTTGTTGATGTCTGTCATAAGTACTTAAGAAATTTTTTCTTTTTTCTTTTTTTCCACCCTGTATGTAATAAAAGTAGGTAAATTTTGAGATTACAGCAAAGGCACATTAATTACTCCATTACTCCACTTATACTTCCCATTGTTTATTCTCTCATAAGCTTCTCCTTTATGTGGCTTGCAGAAGGTTTTAGGTATTACTTAGGCAAAAAAACATCTGCAAAAGAAATATGAGGGAGAATACATTGAGAATCTACACAAGGGCATAAATGAACTCATAGGGTAACCATTCTGCCTTGCCAATTAAGTTAGGAAGCAATAAAATCAATTGCCACATCACTCATTTTCAAATAGGTAATAATTGGTATAATTTCCACATAAATGATAGTTATTCCATAAAACTTTATCTAAATTAATCTTTTCAAAATGTCTTCTTTTGTTCTCTATGAAGGTTCCAGTGCATTGGATCAAGCTCATTCTTTACCCAATGAACCCATATTTGAAAAAAGTGAAACAGAAATTCCCACTTGTGGTACAGCATTGGATCAAACCATTGAGAGCAGTACACCCGCTGCTGCTGTGCACCAGAGTGAGGAAGGCAGGGAGATCTTAGGAAGCAGTGAGAATGTTCCTAATCACTCTGAGGGAGAGTACACTCCAGGAGCTTGTAATGCCTCAAGTGTCCAAAATGGAATTGCGTTGGTTCATACTGACTCTTATGATCCAGAAGGCAAACATGGAGAGGATAATGACCATCTTCAACTTTCTGTACAAGTTGTGGAAGATGATAAATACCAGGATGCATTAGGCAATACAGTAATTGAGTTGGAAAATGGAGAGGCAGAGGCATACAATGGTCTTTCACCAGTTCCCTCTCTTAACTGTGAAATAAGAGATGAGTTTGAAGTGTTAGATTCAGCACCTTTAGTGAAAAATTCCACTGGTGATACTGAGTTTGTCCATCAGAACAGCCAGGAATTAAAGAGGTCCTCTTCTGAAGATGAAGTTGTTAGAAAGAAACAAGATAATACTGACCAGGAAAGACAAACAGAAAATTCAACTGAAGATGCCACCTGTATTCCCGAGCGTATTTGCAGTGAACAAAATGGCAGTGATAGGGACAAAAACCATGGAAGTTCTCCTGAACAGGTAGTGAGGCCAAAAGTTAGAAAAGTGATAAGTGCAAGTCAGGTGGACCAAGAAGTGGGTTTTAATAGGCATGAGGCTAAACAAAGAAGTGTTCAGAGATGGAGGGAGGCTTTGGAAGTTGAGGAGAGTGGCTCAGATGACCCCTTAATAAAATGTGAAGAATATGATGGAGAACATGACTGTATGTTCTTGGATCCACCCTACTCAAGAGTTACACAAAGGGAAACAGAACATCACCATGTAACACCGGAAAGTGGAGCCACAGCCGGAAGGCAAGAAGTTCGGGATAACAGCTTTTGGAATGGCTGTGGAGATTATTACCAACTCTATGACAAAGATGAAGATAGGTAAGTCCTCAGGCAGTACTTGGTCAGATTATGTTGAATAAAGTGGTTTATTTCTAGTGTGAGGCTTGATGGGCTCTTGGGTATGATCAGGAACTTAGATATTTTGACTTATAAATATTCTTAGCGAGCATTAATCGTTAGAATTTTTCATAGGTACTTTGTTTTAGACATTATAACAATCTACAGAAATTAGAAATTCAGATAATGATTATTAGTTATTAAGGGTAAAGATGCTAATTATTTCAATTCATAGTATTTCAATGAATGAAATGCAAAGTACCTGTTTGTTATATTAAAAAATTCTACATAAAGCCAGTTTGGGGTTTAAAAAGTGATTAAAATCACAGAAATTATTGACTAGTAATATTGCATTAAGCTTGCAAGTAGTTGTTAATATCATCTATTTCCCTTTTTATCGGTTCTTCCTGTTGCTCTTCCTTTCATTAGGTTTACTTTTTATTTATTTATATTTGTTAGCATTTAAAAATTATCATCAACCACTACATTTGTAAGTACTGCTATGTCCCCCAATAGTAACTGAGGAACTGAAGCACAAAGAATTAACTAACTTTTAAGGTTACAAAGTGACTGAATGATAAAGCTGGAATTTGAGTTCCTATTCTTAACAGAGGCTGTGTTCTTCACTGTACTATGCTATTTTCAAGAGAATGTATAACTTTTCTTATCCTCAGCATTCTGACTCCTTTTATATACACAATTCCTTTTTTTCCCCCTCCTAAACAATAGGACATCAGAACAAAATGGAGAATTTATTTGTAAAACTGGTGAATTTTCACCTCCTCAGAGTCCAAACTTTCATGCATCCTTTTAAGCTGTTACAACCCTGACAGTGCAATTGTAAGATTTTATTAACTAGTAAAATAATCATCTTTTTTTAACTAGATGGTAGCATAAAGGAAAAAATTTATCATTTCAAATATGAATGAACTTTACTTCATGTCATAAAATAGTGAACATTTGATTGTTAAGTATGAATTAAGTATAATATAGTATGTTCAAGTTATTTTAGAAAACAACTAAAATATAATTTCTATTGCTATCATGAAGCTTGTAAGCTTTAAGGGATAGCAGAAATTTTAGTGTACTGTTTTTTAAGCTAAGAGTAAATTTAGTTAAGAAGTTTTGCTTGACTTCTGTTTTTTCAGTTTGATTCTACAGCTTTTTATTCAAAATCCACAAAATTATGAAAACAGAAATTGGCTACAAAAACTTGACCCAATGTTAACCTTCTTGATAGCTGATCTGAATCTGATCTAAAATGAGGCCCTTTTTTCAAGTATTCATGCATTTTAATATAGAAACATGTATCTGCTCAGTTATTAGTTGTTGGCCTGAATGCCTTGGGTGTTGTTAAGTAGTATTTCTAAACCTGGTGTGTATTGGGGGTGGGGGGCAAGGTATATCTAAATTCCTCAACATATTCAACCCTAAGATTTTTGGATTGGATTGTGAACCTCTCTTGTATCTCTAGGTTACTATGAAAGAAAAGGTCTTTGATAATCTATCTTTTGGAAAACATAAGATTGTTGCATTTTTTTCTTAGTTATATTTTTGATTCTTAGAAGAAAATTGCTTAACTTGACTATGCCTTCACCATTGTGAGAACACTAGTCAAAAATGGAAACCCCATAGTTTTGCTTGTTTTTTTATGGTCAGGTTGAATATCATATGATGAAGTTAATAAAATATCATGTTTGTCAGCTCTCAGAAAAAGGGTAGTTTCTTTAGCTTCTGGGTTTGGGTTTTTTTGTTTTGGTTCAAGGGCTTGAACCTCCCCCCAGCTATGGAAATGTTACTTTGCCTAGAAGGACTCTGGACTTTAAATGGTTATATGGTATTTTCTTAGTATATTTATTTGTAATTTTTTTCCTGAAGTGATACGTTAGCATTATTAATGATGACTGGTTTTCTTTGTTTGTTTGTTTGTTTGCAGGGGAGGGCAGTTACTGGGGATTAAACTCAGGGGCACTCAACCAGTGAACCAGATACCCAGCCCTATTTTGTATTTTATTTGGAGACAGGGTCTCATTTAGTTGCCCACTTTTGCTGAGGCTAGCTTTGAATTTGCCATCCTCCTGCCTCAGCTTCCTGAGCCACTGGGATTACAGACATGTGTCACTGCATTCAGTGTGTTTTTTGTTTTGTTTTTGTTGTTGTTGTTGTTGTTGTTATTTTACTAACAAATAGAATATACAGATAGGATAAACACTTATAGTTAATAGAAACATTAGTAACATTGACTTACAGAACTTGTATTAGGGTGTGCCATAACAATGGAACTGATTTTGTAGCATTATTTAAGACACATTGAAATGCTAGAAACAACTTGGGTGTTTTTTGTTTTTTAAGAATCACAGAAATAAGTTCTGAAGCATAGTGCTTCTGATTTCCATTCCACTTATAATTGCATACATAAGTTTTAATATATATTTTAGGACCTTATTTCAGTAGTCAGAATAGTGTCAAGGAGTAATCTTATTTCTAGGCTTCTTCATTCTGTTTTTCTATACTAACTCCCTTCCAAATATTATAGATGCCCGAATGCCTTTTAATGTGATGCCTCTGAAGGTTAAAATTGAATAGCCATACCATTCTATTTAGTTTCATTTTGCCCCTTGTTCATCTACCTGATGTTTTACTATTGCCCTGTGCAGCGATGATATTAGCAGATTGGAGAAATAGGGAAATGGTGGCTCGACTTTTCTCAGTTTTTTGAGAAGCAAAGTATAAAGAGCTGATTCTCAATTTGCGCCTGTGAGCTTTTGTTTTGTTTTGTTTGAGTTGATTTCTCTGCCGTGTAATACTTAAGGTGATATACTTGAAACATTTTTTTTTGGGGGGGGGGTCATGGTTATATTATAAAAGTGATAAATCAAGCAGGGATAGTGGCAGAAGACAGTAATCCCAGTGACTCCAGAGGCTGAGGCTCAGTGGTAGAGCACTTGCCTGGCATGTGTGAGGCCTTGGGTTTGATCCTCAGGACTACATATAAATAAGTAAGTAAGTAAGTAAAAAAGACTAGGGATTAAAACTCAGTGGTGAAGAACATCTCTGGGTTCAAACCCAGTTCAAAATAAAATTTTTAAAAAAATAAAAAGGCAACAAATAAAACACCAAGAACATAACTAAAATTTATTGTGACATTTTTTAGATATCAGAACTTGGGCTACTTTTTTAAAAATTGGATTTTGTTTTATATGTGGAAAAATATTTTTTAAAATGCATGATTGCCTTCTTCCCTGAAAATTTCTAAGGGATCACTTAATCACATCTGAAATGTTATACTCTGTGGGGATAAGCATTGCAGCTGGTAGCATTGCTCTAGGCTTCTTGACAGAAATGGAGCACCACCTTATTAAATTAGAACTGCAAAGGGAATTTTAATAGACAGCATATAATTACAAGACTTGGAATTAGACCAAAGAGTTAAGGTTAGCACCTTACCCTTTTGAAATATACCCTGAGAACTTTAGTAACTGAAAATAAGATGTTGAGTTTAAAAAAAAAAAAAAAAAAAAAACTTTCAGCAATACTAGTACCTGTTAACCTTGGGCCTGTTTTGAAGAGAGGCATGCCATCTGCTGACCATTCCTTTATAGAACTTATAGGGGTTTTTTTTTTTTTAGGGTTTTTCTGTTCCTAGGACTTAACTTTCCTTTGAAAATGTTAAAAAGTAATAAAAATAATTAAGGGAAATGTCAGGACAACTATTTTTATTGATATTAATGGGAGAATAAAATGAATATTTGTCATTTAGTTGATTTCAGCTTGATATATTGATTTCAATAAGGTTTATTGAAATTTTCTTAAGTACTAGGCTTTATTTCATGTGCTCTATAAATGTATAATAGTGATCCCTGTACACATGGTATTCAGCAGCCTTATGAAGAAGACAAAATTGTTGTCTTCTTGTTATGAAGAAACTCATTGTTGAGGCTATTAAGCTTTTTTGTATTCTCTATAAGTTAGTTGAGAATCATGAAGAAAGAGGTCCCTTGACAACCACAGCAACAAATAAAACATCTATAAACAGCCCAAACAAAGATCTTTAAGCACATGCTGCAACATTTTAGCAAACTTTTTATCTTGTTTTCAAGTTCACAGAAATTATAGATAAATGAATGTGTTCCTCAGGCATGCTTGGAAGTTAGTGTGTTACAACATCCTGGTATAAAGGGAAAAGAAAGTAATAAAAGATAGGCACAATTCAAAAAAGCACAGACATCTGGGTCTTGTTAACTAAGTTTAAGTAGCCTTATATATTTGAATATACTCCATTTGTATCGGCATATTGCATCACAGTTCAATGTTAGTAGTGTTGAAATGTCCCAGAATGAAAATTATGTCAGATAACAAAATTTTCAAAAATTTCACTTTCCCTAGGTTCCTCTATAGAATTTCATAAAAATGAGGTAAATGGCAGAAAAGACAAACGTATCATTTCCTTGGGGAATTAGGGAATGAAAGATTGCTTGGGTTGGTTTTACTTAGAAATCTTATTTCTGCCTGAAATTTATATCTAAAGTATTTTTGTCTGTAAATCACATATAATTTTACTTCTATATGAAAAATTTCCTTTGCTTCACAACTGAATGGATAAAGTGGTAATATTTGAGTAAGTTGTCTACTTTTGAATGTCACTTTAAATGCTTCTTGGGAACGATACCAATGAAAGACCATATGGAGATCAAAGAGGTTTGGTTTTTACTTTGAGAATTTTAAAATGCTTAACTTACCTGCTTTTAAAATCCTATTTATTCTGTTGCTTTCTGGCAGTGAAAATATTTTTAAATCTTTTTGTTTTTCATTCCATATACTCCTGTCAATCTTAGTGGATAACTTTGTTTCCTTGCTTTCCTAGATAGGTTGAAATAAATGTGCACTTTGTCTCCTTTGTATTAGAATGTTATTTTTAATTTCTTCTTCAATAGAGAAGTAGTTTTTCTAATTCTGTGCTGATAATTACTTTGTGCCGATAGTTACTTCTGGCACCTTACTTATTTATTATCCTTGCCCCTAGATTGTATCTTTCTTCCTCTCAAGCTTGAATTTTTTCTAAATCCTTGGCAAAACCTTCTCTTTATCTTGCTCAGTTAACACTTGTCCTGTTTGTTTTCTCTTTCACTGCTAAATTTTTAGTGTTAATATCCCACATATAATAACTGCCTTAAAATCCAATTTCCAGTATTAGTTCTATATTCTCTAATGTTAAGAGTGACCTCCTAATTTCCACATCTGTTCGTCTTTTCTCAGTATCCATTTTCCTTGACTTGTACTCTTCAGGCTATTTATTCATCCTTCCCTACAGTTTCCTTCCATTGAGCTAGGTTGGTTTCTTCTTTGCTAACTCTTTTCTGGATATCAGAGGTCTGCCTTTTTCTTAAAGAGTAGTCATATAGTAAATATTTTAGGCTTTGTGGGCCAAAGGCAAAAATCAAGAATATTATGTATATAACCATGTAAAGTATAAAACAAACAAACTCATTTTCTAGGTCTTGAGAAGGCAGGCAGGTGACCTAACTTGATTCTCGGCCAGAGTGTAACCTCTGGTATAAAGGAAGACAAAAGTTTAGTGGGTCACCAGGAAGCTGATAATTGTTATTAAATATAGACAAACTGGAGGATGTAGAGTAGGTTTTCTTTGGTTAAACAGGAAAATAGTAGTATGCTGGTAGGAAATCCACTGAAATGTCTAAAGAGATAGATTATGTTATGAAAGAAATAATGGTTGTCTTTTTTAAATGTTTGCTGTTTCCAAAAGTTGTACTTTTTGTCTGCAGTATTCATCTAAATATCACTGTAGGCCTGAAAAGCGAATATTAATATCCCTATTTCATAGATGAGGAAATGTGACCTCACTGAAGTTTATTGCCCAAGCTTGCATCACTAGTAAGTAACTGAGACAGGATTCTAACCCAAATCTGACTTCAAACCTTGTTCTTAGCAATATGGGGTTCCACCACCAGTGTTAAGGAAAAGGCAGTAGTGACTGGAACTTTCACCTGATGTTAAATAGTGCTTTGTTTCTTAAGTTGTTAAGTAAAGAAATTGCCCACAGTAGGATTTTTGTTTAATTTTTTTTAAATATTAGAAAATCTGTATTATAATTGAATAGTCTCCTTTGACTAATGCTCTGAAGCAGTTTAGATTTTTAGAGTTACAAATTGGTAATAGACATTAAGTTTGAAATTTGTCAGAGAAAATAACATTGACAATGAAATAGTAATAGAAATTGTTCGTATACTAATATTTCTCACTCATCAGAAATGTAAAGTAACTTTTAGAACATACTTGAAAGTGTTAATTGTTGGCTCTTTTCAAATAGCTAATTGTGAACTAAAATTTCTCTATTTAAAATCATGTGGTTGCACAGTCTTTAGTACCCTCCAAGAGTTTTTAAGCATTTTATTATTCAGGCTCCTTGGACACTACTGGTAAATTATTAAAGAACCTAGGACTTTGCACTTATAGAAAAGGGAAATTCCTTAGACCAATTAAATTTAGTAGATTTTATTTGAGCAAAACAAAAACAATTCATAATTGGGCAGTTCCCAATTCAACACATACCAGCAATGTGATCAGGCAGCATTTGTAGAAAGATGGAGATGAGAAATGGAAAACAATTTAATTGACTACAGCTTAGTTTATTGGTTGGTCACTTGGTTACATCTTAGTTAATTGGCTGCAGGACTTCCTACAGCCAAGCAAAGCTTACTTCATATGATTAAATTCTGTTGGTTTGCTTTGATGAACCCAGCTCAGATTACCAGGTCCATGAACTCCCACAAATTTTATTTAACACTTATGAAAAATAAATGATATGTTAAAGAAGCAGCTGTACTATAATGAGTTGGACTGAAAAAGCAATAATTCTAGTCCATGAAATAATTGGAAAACAGAATCTTCAATTTTACATAGAAGGATCTTGAAAGAAATTAGATGATCTAGTTCTAAGTGAGGAAAATAGGGTGAAGTTGTTGTGAAGGGTCTTGATGGTGAGAAAAATTGTTTTGGCAAAATTTTATGATTTGGGACTAAGGTTTGGAATAGAGCGTTTGTCTAAGGGAAGAGTTGGATGTAAGAATGTTCTTGAATCATAGTGTAATGACTCATAATGGTTCTCAAAGAAGTTTAATGTTTTTATTATGTATGCCAGTATTTCAAAAGTGGGTGCCATAGGATTGGGGATATAGCTCAGTTGGTAGAATGCTTGCCTTGCATGCACTAGGCCCTGGGTTCAATCCCAAGCACCATCAAAAAATAAATAAATAAATAAAATAAGTGGGTGAAGGACATCAAGTGGTACATAGAAGTGTTTTTATTTTTATCATTGTTTATTTGAGAATTTTTAAAAATATGGCTGGCACATTAAACCTGGGATTTATTGATGGCTTATTATTTTCTAGGCCCTGTTAAAGTGATTGATAAATTATACTTATCCCTCACATGAACTCACCAAGTTACTAGATACTGCATTATATGTACATGATAGTGAGGATATAATTGTGGGGAGCCACAATGAATGACCACACCCTTCCAGTCCTGATGCCTCAGATTCTGACCAACCACCACATTCACTGTGGCTTGGGCGGGATCTAGCTCCAATGATAAGGAGTCTTCTTTGTGGGATGTGCTCCTAGGGTTGACTTACACTCACCTGTTCCTTGTAATCCTGCCCCTTCTGCCCGTTTTTGGATAGAACTTTCTAAGAACAAGAGTCCCTCCAATAAAAGCTCACTTCCGAATGTATTGCCTCTCTTGTCAGCCTCTTGTGACTTTCTCTTGTTCTCCCTTTTTTGGAGCCTGAGGTTGAGAGCGGGGAAGCCATCTTGAAGCTTGTGTAAAGATAAATTGTGTCTGTGTTTTATTTGGTGTCCCTGCAAATTCACACAAGTGATCTGAAGTTTAGCTGCCCACTCTGTTTGAGGGCAGCATATAATGGTACAGAGAAGTTTTCAGTGCTAGTAAGTGGTAGGTTCAAGTCCAGAAAAGCTAACTGCAGAACTTGTATTCTCACCTGTTGTTCCTTAGGACACAGTGGTTTTTTTTTTTGTTTTTGTTTTTTTATGAAATTTATTTTTTAGTTTTAAGTGGATACAATATCTTTATTTTACATTTATATAGTGCTGAGGATCAAACTCAGTACCTTGTACTTACTAGGCGAGCACTCTACCACTGAGCCACAACCCCAGCCCAGGACACAGTGTTTTTATGCAACTGTAGCAAAATCCTGAAGATGATCAGTACATGGCTTAAGTTTTTGAAATACTGCTTTAAGAAAAAAAGAGCTATTAAAGGTTTTTGGAGTGTTATACTATAAATATACCATTTAATGTAAGTTGAAAAGAAATTATATTGTTGCTCAGGATGGATTTTTTTAAAGTTGAGTTGAAGGAATAGGATTAAATTCAGGAAGATCAATTAAGAGTTAACTAGAGAGGTCTAGGTTTTGATAAAAGCACTGAACCAGAGGACTTTTTTTTTTTTTTAAGTAGAAATGGGGGAGGTACATAAGAGTGTTTGTGCAAAAAGAATGAAAAGTAAGAAAGTACTTAAACATGAAAGATTAGGGAAGAATCAAAAGATAAGTGGTTTTTTAAATGAGAGCATGGTAATGCCATTAGCAAATAGGAAATTGAGGAAAGAGACTCATTTAGAAATGAATTTCATAATAAAAATATAACTTTTGAAAGGAGGGTGAGAAATCTAAAAAATGATCAATGAGCAGTTAACAATAATAAAAAGTTAGAACTGGGGCTGTACATTCAGATGTTGTCTCCTTAGAGGTGAGGGTTATGTGTAATGAGTAATAATAACATAGACACAGGATCTGCAAGCTTTTTAAAAAAGGGTCAGATAGTCAATATTTTAGGCTTTGCTGACCAAGATAAACGTGTAAAACTATTTTTAGTTCACAACTTAAATAGGTAGTAGGGCTAGGTTTGACCCAAAGTTTGTAGTTTGCTAATCTTTGACATAGATTTCTTAAAATATATTGACTTTTGAACCCAGGGGCATTTAACCACTGAGCCACATCTCCAGCCCTTTTTTATTTTTTATTTTGAAACAGGGTCTTGCTAGGTTGCTGAGGCTGGCTTTGAACTTGCCATCCTCCTGCCTCAGCCTCCCAAGCAGCTGGGATTACAGGCATGTGCCGTAGTGTCCGGTTGCCATTCCTTTTGTATTGACATTTAGAGCTATTCCATAATTTATTTCATTAATCTGGGAAAGTACAGAAGTTTTATTTGTTATGTTTTTGGACAGGCTGTATTCTTGAGTTAAATATTTTAAATGTGGTCTTTTATATAAGTATGTTGGAAATTGCCACTTTACATAGAAATCTTATATTATTAAAAATATATCAAAATTGAAGTTAGTTATTTAGGAAACTTCGTAGTCAAGGAATCTTAAAGGAGTTTAATAAACTCCTTTAAAACTATATCTTGTTTTAGATATTGATGCTTATATAAGTCTAGAAATGGTTTACTTGATCTTAGATTTTTCTTTGGGTCACAGAACATTTCACAGAACACAAATTACTTTGGCTCGTACCCAACTGAACATTCTTTAGTTGCTGTACCTAGCTATATTGCATTCCTTCTCTAGGATATTTGTACCCTGCTACCCATTGTTGAGTCAAAATTGGAAGTTGGTTATTTTTATTTTTTAATTTTTTGCTTCTAATAAACCTCTTGGAGCTTAGATTAGTGCTGCTCTGCTGTTTATTAATAGCATCTTGATCTCTTGATTCATCTTTCTATAAAAGGAGGAACTCACTAGATATTTATAGCATTATATCATGTAATTTCCTACCAATTATCACTTCCTTCCAAAATATGAACTAAGATAAAATCCCCAGTTACTGCCAAAAGAGAAACAAGCAAGCAGCCCCCTCCCCCAAAAGAGTAAAATAAAACCAGATTAGCCAAATGAAATTTTCTGAGTTTTGTGAAGTTCATTATTAATCCTCTTTATTTTACCTTTTGTTTCCCTATGTAAATATTCTGTTGAACTAAAATTCATTTTTTTGTTCAGTGCTCCTTCTTAGGAATTTGAATATCCTTTTAAAAGTGTTTTGTGCTGAGCGTGGTGGCACAAGCCTTTAATCCCAGTGGCTCCACAGGCAGGAGGATTGCAAGTTCAAAACCAGCCTCAGCAATTTAGTGAGGCACTAAGCAACTGAGTGAGACCCTGTCTCTAAATAAAATACAGAATAGGGCAGGAGATGTGGCTCAGTGGTCAAGTGTCCCTGGGTTCAATCCCTGGTACCAAAAATAAAAAAAAATAAAAATTGTGTGTTTTTTTTTATGGTAGTAGTTGAAATTTATACACAGAATGTAAGTCATTATATGTCAGTATGTAATTAGAAAGTTGTTTCAGTCAGATCAGGTGAGCAATAAATTTATTATTTAATCCAGATAGCATTTGTGATTACCAAATTTTATTTAAAATATTATTTAGAAATACGTCAAAACTATTGAAAGCCTATACGTAAGCACAATGGAGTTATATGTGTCAGTAAAAGAAAAAAATAATGTGACATGTCTGCAATTTGCCATATGCTCTGCTCATTTGAAAGAATTAATTCTGCTGAATCTATTTATTTCTGAATTTTTAAAAAATGTTTTAAAAATTGAATTAACACCTAAGCATGTGTGACATCAGCTGTCCCCTCTATACTGTGCTGCCTGATTAATATTTCAAATGATAAAACTAACTGAACATGTAATGATGGTATATTTTATTTCTGTTTTGATTTGCAGTTCAGAATGTAGTGATGGGGAATGGTCTGCTTCTTTGCCTCATCGATTTTCTGGTACAGAAAAAGATCAGTCCTCAAGTGATGAAAGCTGGGAGACTCTGCCAGGAAAAGATGAGAATGAACCTGAGCTGCAGAGTGATAGCAGTGGCCCTGAAGAAGAAAACCAAGAATTATCTCTTCAGGAAGGGTATGTTAAAACAGTGAGATTTACCTTCTTATTTGTTTTTTGATGTGTATTGTACAGTAATGGTATATATCACATTTAAATGTTGGGTATGCCTCTGAATACCTTTTTAGAACCCATTCAGAACCAACAGGCTCTACTGATTTTTTTTCATGATGCTTTTAAAAGGAACAATTAAGAATACTAGTCAGTATCTTCTACAGAGATATAATGTATGCTGTCACTTTGCTTTTTAAGGAAAATTTGTACATTTAAAGGGTCCATTTAAGCTGCATGAGGTGGCACATGCCTGTGATCCCAGCAACTCAGGAGGGCAAGGCAGGAGGTTCACAAGTTCAAGACCAGCCCCAGTAACTTATCAAGACCCTAAGCAACTTAGTGAGACCCTATCTCAAAAAATAAAAGGGGCTGGGGATGTAGCTTAGTGGTAAAGTGCCCCTGGATTCAATCCCCAGTACCTAGTACAAGAAAAACAGATAAATAAGATAAAAGGTCAATTTAGTTGAGTTAGGAATGAATAAATTACAGTTGCCATTGCTATACAAGTGAAGCATTGGCTAAGGAGAATGGGCAACCTCAAGAGGGAAATCAGTGATTGTTTCACAGAAATGGAAACAGTTGCAAAAACTAAAGATCTAATATTCTTGTCTAATTGCATTGGATGATATCATCAAAACATCAGTGAATGATGATAAACATCTTAGACTTTTCCTAACTCTAATGGGAATGCTCCTAGTCTAAGTGTTGTTCAACTTACACTGTGAAAGGCCAGATAATAGTTTTTACTTCATATGTCAGTTTCTGTTGCAGCTTCTCAGACTTCTGTTGTATAAAAGTAGCTATAGGCAATATGCAAATGAATGGTTGTAGCTGTGGTTCTAACAACAGTTTATTTACAAAAATGGTGTGAAGTTGTAAATAACCTGTGGCCCATGGTGTACCATTACTTATTCTAGTATTTCCCCAGTAAGAATGATCTTGGCTTTTAGGTTAATTTCTTTCTTCAACACAAGAGCATGTATGTGCCTACACTCACAGGTTCTTTTTTAAATCACTAAAGAAATATGTACCTTTTATTATTATATGGGTTTTTGTTGACTGTATTACAGTCCTTTTAGCATCAATGGAAATGATCATAATGATTTTCCACTTTTGACCTGATGATCTTGAGGAATTATTCTCATTAGATTTGCTAATATTCAACTACCCATGCTCTTCGAATAAACCAAATATGATCACATAGACATAGTTTAATGTTGGATTCTGTTGCTGTTATTTTGCTTAGTACTTTTGAGATCCTTAAGTAGGCATTGTTGGGCTGGGGATGTGGCTCAAGCGGTAGCGCGCTCGCCTGGCATGTGTGCAGCCCGGGTTCGATCCTCAGCACCACATACAAAGATGTTGTGTCCGCTGAGAACTAAAAAAAATAAATATTAAAATTCTCTCTCTCTCTCTCTCTCTCTCTCTCTCTCTCTCTCTTTAAAAAAAAAGTAGGCATTGTTTCTACAATTTGGTTTCAGTATCAGTTTGGTATTTGCTTTGCTAAATGAAACATGTACTTTTCTATTATCTGCATCAGTTGTTTAAATAGCTTAATTATTCTTTTAAAGGTTTAATATTTGCTTGTGAAATGATCTAGGTTTAGTGTAGGGAGAATATCTTTTTGGATAATTTTAGTTTTTTACCATGATAACTGGTTGGTTTTTAATATTTATTATCTCATTGTCTCTATTTTGGCAAGTTGTTTTCTAAGAAAAAAAGTACTCTTTCATCCTGTACTAGTATTAAAATTTGTGCTTCTCAAACTATATAAATTTCCTGCTTGATATTAATGCTCTAAGAAAATCTAGGTAGGATAGACAGATAATAAATAAGATATAAATACAATAAGTTACAAACTGTGATATTACTACAATGTAAATAAAACAGCAATGTGCTAAAAGATAACTAATAGGGTTACTCTTTTGAAAACAAAAGGTTAGACACTAAGCAAATCAGTATGGAGTTTCCTCAAAAGACTAGGAATATATGATATATCACTATATGATCCAGTAATACCACTCCTTGGTATTTGTCCTAAAGAATTAAAATTAGCATACTGTAGTAATAAATATGCATACTTATGTTTATAGCAGCACAATTCACAATAGCCAAATTATGAACTAACCTAAGTATCTGTCAGTGGATGAATGGATAAAGAAAATGTGGTATATGGGCACAATGGAGTTTTATTCAGCCATAAAAGAAAAATGAATGAAATTATGTCATTTACAGGAAAATGGATTGAACTTGAAAGCATTATTTTAAGCAAAATAGGCCAAACTCAGAAAGTCAAAGATCCTATGTATTATCTCTTATGTGGAAGCTAAAGATGAAAAAAGAGGAAAAAAGTGGTGGTAGGTTCTCCTGCAAATAGAAGGGAAATGAGTAGAGAAAGGGGATTAGAAGGAGGGAAAAAGGGAGGAAATGATGTTGACCAAATTATATTGTGTGCATGTATTAATATGTAAAAATAAATCTATTATGTGTAATTATAACACATCAATAAAAATATGGAAAAACTTAAAAATTTTAAAAAGAAAGTAAAAGGTTAGAAAATGATATTTCAGGGGCTGGGGATATAGCTTAGTTGGTAGAGTGCTTTTCTCGAATGCACAAGGCCCTGGGTTCAATCCCAAGCATCACAAACACACACACACACACCAAAAAAAAAAAAAAAAAAA
>NW_026000026.1:66275577-66283722 GCF_001458135.2 Marmota marmota marmota | reverse complement strand
AAAAAAAAAAAAAAAAAAAAGAAAAGAGAAAGAAAGAAATAAAATGATATTTCAGGCAAATACTAACAACAACAACAAAAAAAAACCTGAAAAAGTTGCATAACATTTACAAGGTAGACTTAAAGACAAACATTATTAGAGAGAAATAAAGTCACAACTGAAGGTAATAAACCCAACTTACCAGGGAAATAAATGTACCAATTCTAAACTTGAATGCATATAATGACATGGAGTCAAATTAGACAAATGAAAATTTGACCAAACTATATGCATTTACCATCTTACTAGGAAATTTTTACATACCTATCTCAATTGCTAATAATTCATGGATATTAAAAGGTCTATCTTTAGCAGACTTGTGTATATTAAGCATGATTTAATGAAGATTGCATTCTCAGAAATACACAAAGAACAATTATAAAAACCAGATATGTACCATTCTACTAAGTACAAGTTAACACTTTCTAAAGAATCAAATATGCAAACTGTATTCTCTGACTACAATTAACTCAGAAGAAAAAACAAAAGCATAAGTTTTTTTAAAAAAAATACTTATACATATAGTTATTTTAAATAGCCAGTAGAACAAACAAGAAAGTATAATAGAAATTTAAAATTGTTTACAACTCAATGATAATAAACATACCATCAGTCAAAACTTGTAGAATATAGTGAAAATTATATTCAAAGGAAACTTAATGATCATAAATGCTGTGTTAGAAAAGAAGAAAAAGTGGCTGGGCATGGTAGTATGTACCTGTAATCCTAGCAACTCTGGAAGCTAAGGCAGGAGGATTTCAAGTTTAAAGCCAGCCTCAGCAATTGAGTGACACCCTAAGCAACTTAGCAAGACCCTGTTTCAAAAGAAAAAGAAAAAGGTTTGGGGATGTAGTTCAGTGATTATGTGCCCCTGGGTTCAATCCCTGGTACCAAAAAATAAGAAAGAAAAGAAGAAAAACTAACAATGAAGGAGCTGTGCATTTAACTTAAAAAAGAAAAGGAATATTAGAATAAATAATAGGAGATAAGAATTAGTATTAATAAAACTATGAGCAAACATCGATGAAGTAGAAAAAAAGTTGAAGATCAAAGAAGTCATAAATTTAACAAAAGTAGACAAAGATTGGATAGAACTGAAAATAGTACTGTAAAATTTTGTGTGGTGAATTTGAAGACTTTCAAGATATTGACAAGTTACTAGAAAAACAACTTACCAAACTTAAGAGGAAAATGGAGGTCTAAATAATCTTAAAACTATTAAAAATATGGGATCAATTGTTTAAAATGTTCTCATATCATATCAAAAATATGGAATCAATTGTTTAAAATGTTCTCATATCAGATCATAGCTGATTTGGATGATTTTAGAGCTGAATTCTCTTTAATGATGGTTTCCAGGGTCAAATCACTTCATTCTTATGTAAATTATTTCCAGAGAATAAAAAAAGAACTACATCCTCAAACTAATTCTATGAAAGTCCAGTGTAACCCTAATTTAAAAAGTGTATGTGAAAAAAAAAATTAAGCTTATTTTATTTATTAAAATAGATTCAAAACCTTAAAAATTACTGGGAATTTGAATGTTTAATTTTTTTTTAAAGAAAGATAAATTACCAATCTGAGTTTATTCCAGAAATGTGAAGGTAGAGTCACATAGAAGATCTGTAATTATTATTCATCACATTAACAAAATACAGGAGAAAATCCATATTATATAGTCTATAGATGCAATGAAAAAAAATTACTTAGTACTATATGATGGAAACTCAAATTAAGATTGGAATGGTATTTCCTTGACCAAGGAATGGCATTTCTTTGCTATTATTGTATTTACAGCAATAATAGCAAAATCTGTAGAAATTATTTTCAACAAGAAAATATTAAAAATTTTCCTTCCTTAAATCTAAATTAGTAGTTAAGAAAAGTTTGCTCATTAGCATTGTTTTTATAACCTTCCTAGTGGAGGTCTTACCATGGTACACTGGGAAAATAATAAAAAGCAAGATATAAAAGGAAGAAAATTAATTGCTGTAAATATATTTGAAGTTTTTGAAAATTTTAAAATTATAGTCTTTCATTCCCTTGGGATATTTGTTTCTGACACTAACTCTACAAAATTGAAGATACTTTTGACCCTACTGTTCAGAATCTTATTTATTTGTTTTAATTTATAAAGAATTGATATTTATTTATTTGGCTTATGGTTTTGGAGGCTGGGAAGTCCAAGAGCGTGGCATTGGCATCTAATGAGGGCTGTCTTCCTACATTATAGCATGGCAGAGGACATCACATGGTGAGACAGAGCAAGCATGCCAGCTGGTTACAATCACCTATGCTGTCGTGGCGTTCCACCCTCTTAACCTCATCTAAATCTAATTGTCCCTCAAAGACCCCAAAGTAGCATATGAATTTGGGGGTTAAATTCTCACTATGTGAACTTTAAAAGTAAAACCATGGCTGGACCCATTGCTTCCTCCCTGCAGGTGCTGTTTTTCTTCTCCCAGCTGTTCCTTACCTTGCAGCCTGCTATTATGACTGTTTCCCCACCCCCACAGAACCACTTTCTCCTTGGAAATCCTGCCCCTGTCTCTCTCTGCTCCCTCAGTCCTTCTAATCCTCTTTGAGGCTGTGCAGAGAGCATAGTGGGATCTGAGAGGATATGAAGTAGGAACATGAATGAATATTTTTTCTTGAGGTGGTTAGTCCTTTCTTTTTAATTAAATTTATTTTTAACATACATAAAATTGAGCATATTAAGGGGTACCATGTGTTATTTCAAATACATATATACACTGTGTAATGGTTGAAAAAAATTAAACATAGCTACCTCCTGAAACATTTTTCATTTCTTTATGGTGAAAGCATTCAAAATTCTTTTTTACCAGATGTTTCAAATATACATCATTTAAATGTTATAGTCTCCTTACTATGTAGTAACATACCAGAACTTCTTATTCTTATCTAACCTCCACCCTAGCACCCATAGATTAAATAATCACCTTCTCTCCTGCACCAGTTCTTTTCTTTTAATTCCTTTTTAAAATCAAACCAATTGTAGTCTCAGCATAGTACCAGTCTTCTTATCTAGTAAATTTTGTGTTAAATGGTAGGAATTGGTTTGTAACATGTTGATAGCATATGTCTTATCCCAATAATTTTCTTTTTTTTTATAACTGTTAGAATGAATCATTTAAGTCAGGCATGGTGGCACATGCCTATAATCCCAGTGGTACAGAAAAATGAGACAGGACATAGCTCAGTGGTAATGTGCCCCTATGTTAAGTCCCCAGTACCCCCACACACACAAAATGTGAATCAGACCAAATGTTTAAACAAATTATGTAGATGAGAATTGTTTATGCAATAGGAGTATTAATGACATGTTACAAATTATTTAGATTCACAATGATTTCTTATTTTAATTTTGTTCTTTGAGTTTAAAAAACCCACAAGTTAATACTTACTTATTACACTTAATTATTTTCACCCACATATTAATTTTGTTTTATGTTACATATCTGAAGCACAGAATAACTGAGTCATTGTGATATGTCTTTAATAGAAAAAGAAATGTATTTTTTGTTGGAGTACATTAGAAATAACAGAAAAATTTCCAAGGACTTTTCCAAATTTAATAATTGAATTTTTTTTAAAAGCTATTTTCAAGAATTTATTATTATATTCACAACATCGGATAGAGAGTACCCGTTATTGTGAAGCATGTGTTAGAGGGTGAGGCTACAAGATGAATCACAACACTATGCCCTTTAGAGCTCCCAGTCTAGTGGAGGAGACAGATGAGTCACCAGATGAGCTATAATATGGTGTGATCAGTGCTGCCATCAAGATGTGAATCAAGATCCGTTAGAAATTTTGAGTTTAACCTTGTATCTCTATTCCATTTTGGGATTAATTTTTCATTGGGTCTAATTATGCTACACAAAAGGAAAACATCCACTTTATATGTTAAATATTAAAATTTAAAGGAAATAAGCATATTTATTGTGCTCATTTCACTGGTTTTATTAGACTGGCCATATTAGGTGCCAAGTCTCAAGCCTGTTTTATTAAATTTTCAGTTTAGTATTAGAAATTACTTAAAAAAATTCATTGGTTTGGGTACATAAAGAGCTTCCATTTCTGTGTATTTAAAATACATTGATTCTTACATGTAGATATTGTCTGAGCCTCTTTAAACATAATAGTTTCTAGTATCTACTCAGGGATTGCTCTTAGTACCCTCTGCCTATATCAGAATCTATGAATGTTCAAGTCCCTTCTATAAAATGGTGTAGTTATTTGCATATAATCTATACACATTCTCCCATATATTTTATTTTTCCAATTTTGCAGGGTTTGGGATTTAACCCAAGGCCTCGTACATGCTAAGCAAGCATTCTACTACTGACCCTACCCATTCCATATACTTTAAATTATCTAGATTGCTTACAACACCTAATACAATGTCAATGCTATATAAATGATGGTTGTAATTTATTAAATAAGGAATAATGACAAGGGGAAAGTCTGTATATACTTAGTATAGTCACTTTTTTTTTTTCTGAGTATTTTTAGTCTAGGTTGGTTAAACCCTTCAATGTAGAACCTAAGGATACAGAGGGCCAAGTGTATACATCATTTTTACTCCTCTAAGTTAAGCTTGCACCAAATATTAATAGAACTCTAATGAGTTTCTCTTGAATCTGAAATATATGAATTGTATATTTTACAAAAATTTATCAAAAATGTATATGGTTGAATAATCACATCTGTTAAGACCAAAACTAAAATTCAACTTTGCCAAGAATTTGCTCTAATATTAACCTCCTTTTACTTTCTAAAAGGCATACCAATTCTAAAAGTACCTTCTGTTCAGTTATTTGCAGTATGAAAAATTGATAATTTAGGAAGACCAGATTTTCAAAATTAGTCTTTTACACTGCTGTAATGCCAAATTACAGTTTTGCTCATATTTTATTATTATTATTGTTATTATTTAGTTTTAGGTAGACACAATATCTTTATTTTATTTTTATGTGGTGCTGAGGATTGAACCCAGTGCCTCATGTGCATGCTAGGGCACTTTACCACTGAGCCACAACCCCAGCCCCTAGATTTTATTTTATTTTACTTTTTTTTTTAATTTTATATACACAGTGGAGTTTTATTCAGCAATAAAGAAATATGAAATTATGTAATTTGTAGGAAAATGGATGCAACAGAGCATTACCTTAAGCAAAATAATCCAAACTCAGAAAATCAAGGGTTGTATGTTCTCTGTCATATCTGGAAGCTAGAGCAGAAAAAGGAAAAAGAGGTAGGGTGGATCTCATGAAAATCAAAGGGAGATCAGGAGAAAAAAGGGAGAAGGGGAGTGGAAAAGGAAATACTTGAGAATGATACTAATCAAATTATATTGTTATATCATGTACAAGTACACATATGTAACAACAAATCCCACTATTATGATTATGCATACTCATAATACAAATTATAATGTAAAATATGGAAAAGAACAAATTCAGAAAAGCTGTAGGTAAATAATAATAATAATATAAACCAAGAAAACAATCCAATTTCTTAAAAAAAAAAACAAAACTCAGGAATAAATCTGACAACCCCAAGAATGGGAAACCTTGGCTCTCAACAAGCTCCTTTGTGCTAGTCTTAAAATCATAGATCACAGGGCTGGGAGTGTGGCTCAATGGTAGAGCACTTGCTTAGCATGCATAAAGCCCTGGGTTTGATTCCCAGCACCATTAAATAAGTAAATCAATATCTCAAATATGAAAACACATGGCCTGACTTGCTCCAGGTTCCTTCTGGTTGCTCTTATCTCTTTTTTTTTTTTTTTGGTACTAGGAATTGAACTCAAGGGTGCTAAACCACTGAGCCACATCCCCAGTCCTCTTTTATTTAGACAGGATCTCACTGAGTCGTAAGTGCCTCACTAAGTTGCTGAGTTTGGTTTTGAACTTAGCACAGGAATGCACCACCACGCCTGGTGCTCCTATGCTCACTATGGTCCACTAGGCCACAAGCTCTCCCAGCCTGTTCATAATAAGGCTGCTGCCATTGTTTTAGCTGTAGGGAGATTTCAACCCCAGGGCCTCAGGGCAAACTCTGAAGATACTATTAATCCCAGAGAAAACCCTCTCAAGGGATTAAAGTCTTGGCCAAAAAACTTCATCCTTCATATTGAAGCATTTTCTAGCTAGCTGGCTATTCTCAAGATACTGATAATGAAAGAATGGAGACAGAAAGGAACACCAAGGATTAGGGTTAATTCTAGAGCTAACAGGCTGCCTTCCACAGAAACCAGAGGAAAAAACCTGTTCTGCCTTTGATTGGGTCATAAATTGCACATTGTTCTTTTCGGTAGGTCTTTGGGGTACCAAAGCTCCACTCCTGCCATGGACCTACTGCCTCTTTAGGCCTTGTTTGGTTTCTCAGTGCTCACAAAAGTTTGTTTACGAAATATTCCTGCATTGTTTCTGTGCCCTTTCTACAAAGCTTCCTTAGGCCCCTGGGTGTTATTGTCTAGCTAGAGAATAATGATGGATCTAGAAGGACTATACCTTCTGAGTGTTCTACAACCACTGGCACTGTTGGGGGAGGTCCAGTCTCAAAGAAAGAAAATGTTGTAGGTGGCACAGGGTACTCTGGCCAGCACTTCTGATACTGGCAGTGAATATCTTAGGGCATCATCCCAACATGGGGTCCGATTTAGTCAGCAGGCCCAAGATACTGCATTTCTAATAAGTCCCCAAGTGATATCTATGCCATTGATCCAGAGACCAGCCCCTGAGCAGCAAGGGACAAGTGTGGGAGTACTGAGGGAGGAATGGTGAAAACAGGGAAGAATAAGCTCCAGGAGAACAAGTCGAAAGCTCCTCTGAACCACCTCATTTTCAAGTTCTTCTCCACAGGGCCTTCTCTGCCTTGATGCACAGAGGGACCCAGGCCCAGGAACGTGCTGTCAAAAGGCCAGGGGCTGAGGTATCTTCACAACCTCCAGTAGGCAGTTCTGTCAGTGAAGGGAGCTGGGTTAGCTCCTGTCCCTGGTTCTGGGGTAGTTCTGCCAACAGAATGGCAGATTCCTCAGGATGGCCCGAGGAACAGCAGATGGACCGACATCCTTTATCCCACACCAAGGGAGTGACCTCCATCTCCATGTACCCGGTGCTTACTATGTGTAAATTCTCTGTACAAACTGCTTCATTTCACCCCCATCTCCACTTTATATAAAAACTGTGCTCCAAAGAATTAGTCCAATAACCCATGCACTAAACTGATTTAACTACATACCTTTGGGACTGAATCTAGGAAAAAAGTATCAGGATAAGAATTTAGACGACAGGCCAAGCCAACCAATGGACACTGACTTTGTATAACCCTTAGTAGAAACCCAACATAAGGGCTGGGGATATAGCTCTGTGGTGGAGCACTTGCCCAATATGCGCAAGTCCTAGGTTCAATCCCCAGGACGGTGCAAGTAAGTCAGCACTGTTAATTCTCCCAATATCAGGCTCCCTGGTAACACTAATGAGACGCTTCCTATGCCAGCTAGTGTGTGTAGTCTATGAACTGGGCCTGCTGGCTTGAGCAGAAAGCCAAGAGGCTTTCACTCACCTGGGAGCACCATTTGCAGAGCAGCTGGCCTGCAGAACAGATGGCAGAGGGCCATTTAGTAAAGTCTGAATTGAGTAGAGTCAGTCCACCTGCTTACACAATGGAACAAAGTACAGCCTGCACAGTGGGCCACACCTGTAATCCCAGCAACAGGGCCAGTGGGTTGGTGCTTGAAAGAGGAAGATCAAGTTCAAGATCAGGTTCAGTCACTGGAATTACAGGTGCCACACCAGCCAGAATGAAGGTTTAAAAAGTAGTCCTGGACATGCCTAATAAGAAGTGTAATAGTTGTCACAAATTTAGAACACCTGGTTTAACCAGACTTAAAATGGGAGGAGCTGCTTTTATATGATATCCATTTGACATTTGACCTTGGTCCCCATTACTCTTAAAATCTATCCCTCTACTTTGATTTTATTTGCCCAGTCCCTAAAGTCATTCATTCAGGTTTGGCCTAAGTAAGAATCATACCTAATTCAGGATTTTCTCAAGGATTAAAATGATAATGAAGAA
>NW_026000026.1:66240830-66275357 GCF_001458135.2 Marmota marmota marmota | reverse complement strand
TTTTTTTTCATTAGGGAACAGCCAAAAGTTCAGTCTTTAAAGGCATGATATATAGAACATCTTGATCTACAAAGGATAGAATGACCCAAATTATATGGAGGCCATCCTATTGGGAAACAAGATCAGAGCTGGTCAAGGATTGGTTATCAGAGACAGTGCTTATACTTTGAAAACTTACTCTGTGGCTCAAAAAATTCCTGGTTCCTGTCACTAAGAAACAAAGTAAAAAATATTACAGATGGATCCACACCAACATGTGGTTTTAGGGAGGTCTTCTACCAGAATGTGAAAGTAGAGTTAAGTGTAGGGGATAAGATCTTTTGATATTTTAAAATTAAATTACTTAGTAACTAAGAAATTAGACATACCACACTCTTCCATTTGCTACAATAACAAATTGACAAAGAAGACTATTTAAAAGAAATGCTCAATATAAAGAGGGTGGGAATGGTAACACTTTCCACTACAGGATAATCTCCTGTTTTCCCAATTAGCATTGCTATTCTTCCATGATACATGTGGAAAAACTTGTTGAGTTTTGCCACGGCCAGATGAAAAACACAGCGTTTCCTAATTAGCTAATTAAGCTCAATGAACATTTTTGGGATGGAACCATAAACTCTGGCCATTGTTTTGTCAAACATCTGCAAACTGCATAATTCCTCAGCCCTTAGCCATAGTTTCTGTTCAATATCTTAAAGCTGAGTTTAGTTCCACTGTGACTTGTCTCAGGGCTGAAGTGAGTGTTAGTCATCAAAGTCTGGAATGTCATCATAGGAGTAACCCTGGTAGCCTTTAGACGCATAGTAGGCTATGCGCAGATGGTAAAATCCTGGCAGGAACACCAGAATGCCAATAATCAGGACAGGAACGGCCCGGTCTGCCCCCCTTTGCTAATGTAGCCTGACAGCAGGAGGGAGCCTATGATAATGAGAAAGGCGCCAATCAAAAACAGCACAGTGGCAAGTGCAATGGCCTTATAAGGGATCTTAGGAGGGCTTTTCTTAAACTGAAGGTCAATGTAGCCATCATCTGTGCTGGAGAGCCTTGAGTATTTTACTTTACTACTGGGGATTCCAGTAGCCAGATTAGTACAAGACGGCATCATAACACACGGACAAAGCTACAGTCCGAGCACCGCGCTAAGACTGGAGCTAAAGAGGAACTCACCCAGGGCTACCAGCCAAGGCGTCCCAGGCCTCATGGCACAGCCAACCTAACCGCCGACCTTATTTTACTTTAAATATTTATTTTTTAGTTGTAGTTGGACACAACGCCTTTATTTCACTTGTTTATTTTTGTATGTGGTGCCAAGGATCGAACCCAGGGTCTTGCACGTGTGATACGAGCGCTCTACCGCTGAGCCACAACCTCAGCCCCTAGATTTTATTTTTTAACAGTAATTTTTGAGTATCTGTTTAATAAACTAGTTTTTATATTACCAAGATAAATGTAGGTCCAAAAGTCTTCTTCCAGTTGATATATATTTTGCATCCAGAATATATTCATTAGGAATGATGGGGTACATTCAATGTCAAATGCATAATTCTGATGGACTGATTATATCTATCAAGAAATGACTAATGTCTGAAGTGGAGCAAAGAGAAAATTAGAAGATAATAATAAATTAGTGCATTTTCAGAATTCTGACTTGTTCATATAATAGGGCTTTGACCAAAGGGAAAAAGGGACTCTTGTGGTTGAAGTTAAGAAAACCTTCAAGATTTGAACATTTGTTAAATTTTAGACATCTTTTAGTTTTAGCTATATTTCAAATTGATATACAAACAACTCTTTATTGATTGGTCAGATGACCCACATAACTGCTCATTTCACTCTTGTAGTTTATAGTAATTGAAAAGATGATTCTGAAATATGATTAGTAAGAATGAATACAGCTTTACCTTTTAATGATACAGGCTTTAGTGTTTTAGAAATATTTAATGAATTGCTAATAATTTATTGCCAAGTAGTTCTTTCTGGTTTAACTTCTTTTGCTAAACAGATGAAATAAAATTACATTTTAAGGATACAGATTCTGCGAAGTATGGTATTGCACGCCTATCCAATCCTCAGGAGCCCCAATCCCAGGGGCTCCTGAGGCTGAGACAAAAGGATCCCCAGTTCAAAGCCAGCCTCAGAAAAAGCAAGGTGCTAAACAACTCAGTGAGACCCTGTCTCTAAATAAAAAAATACAAAATAGAGTTGGAGATGTGGCTTAGTAGTCTAGTGCCCCCTGAGTTCAATCCCTGGTATGTCCCCCCACTCCCCCCACAAAAAAGAATACAGAGTCTAATATACCTGCTAAAAAGTGAATTTGTGTAGTGTGAGGAAAATAAAACAACAACAACGGGGGAAAACAACAACAACAGTATAACCAATTTCCTTTGTGAATTTCCAAAGATATTCTATTTATATAAAAGCATATATGTACTTCTTTATTTTTTTACACAACTGGTAGCACATTGTATCTGTGAACACTTTCCTTTTGTTTTTGTTTTGTTCATAGATCTATTTTTTAATTGTTCTGTATTCATACATAAGGATTTCTTTCATTCTTTTAAAAAATCTGCGTAGTATGGTATACTAATTTTCATTGGTAAACACTTAAATTTTTTTCAGTTTGGGCTTTAATAGGTAATACTACAAAGAAAACATTGTACATACTTTTTGAGAAGTATCTAAAAGCAGACTCTTAATTTATAAGCTATTGACATTTCTTTACAAAGTATGTTATATCAGTTACTTTTTTACCAACAGTGTATTATCAATTTTTTTTACAGTTACCAATCATTGAAAAATGTATTTTACTGTTTAGTTTACATTATGCATGAGGTAAAGCATCTCTTCATATATTTAATAGCTATTTAAATTTCCTTTTCTGGCAAATAATTATATCCTTTGCTCCCTTCTGTTGCTATGTGTTGATCTTTTCCCTAGTGGTTTGCTTTTACATCTCTCTCTATATATACATTTTTTTACATTTTCTTTAATATGTATGTTATGAATTTTAGCAATCTCTTTATGGCTTCAAGATTTTTCATTGTGCTTAGGAGCTTAGGATGACATGAGACTTGTAAAAATTTCTCCCATGATTTTTCCTAGTTCTTTTATATGTTAGTGATAATGGTAGTGGAATATATATGCACATGGATTTCAAAACAGAAAGTTTTTTTTTTTTTTGGTACCCAAGATTAAACCCAGGGCTGCTTAACCACTGAGCCACATCCCCAGCCTGTTTTATATTTATTTAGAAACAGGGTCTTGCTGAGTTGCTTAGAGCCTTGCTAAGTTGCTGAACTCACAATCTTCCTGCCGCATCCTCCCAAGCTGCTAGGATTATAGGCATGCACCACCATTCCTGGCAAGAAAGCAATTTATTTAAGGATAGTTACTTAGGGATTAAACCTCTCTGCCTCCAGGTGAGCATCCAGTTTTCCCAATATCATCTTTAGCTAGTCCTTTTCCTTCTGTTTTAAAGTGCTCCCTTTACCTCCTATTTTCTTGGTCTGTACCATTGATTTGTCTGTCCCAGTTTCTGTGAACTTATATTCTACTGAAAATAAACAAATAAGAAAATACTAGGTAAAAATAAATTCTACAATTTAAATCAGCAGAATGCTGTGGTAGCTAGTAACTGGAGAGCTACTTAAATACAGTGTTAAGATATGTCTGAGGAGGTGGCATGCAATGTGACATTAATATCAAGAAGGGAATAACAATGTGGAAATCTGGAAAAAAAAAAAAATTTCAGGTAGAAGAAATATCCCTAAGATAGAAGTGATCTCCATGTGCTCCAAGAATAAACAAAAGGATTAGGAACATAATAGACCAGGGACAAGTGTGGGCAGAAATGATGGTGGAGAAGTGGGTTGCAAAGAAAGCATGAATTATGTAGGCACTTGTAGGCCAGGTTGAGGAATGTAGATTTTAACTGTGAAGGGAAACCACTCAAAAACAATGTTTAAAAATTCAAGTAGTCTAATATGGATTTCTCGTATTTTTCTCCTGCAAAAAAAGAAGAAATGTAGGAGCACAGCACAGACAGTTCATAAACCAAAGAAACATGTTTTTGTGTAATTAGGAACTTTCTATACATATATGACCCTGTAACAAATTTGTTACCTTTTTAAATAATTTTGTTGTTAAAGAAAATAGTTTTTTAGAATCATAGACGTACCAAAAGCTTAGTACTTCAAGAACAGCGTTCAGTTGCAGTAAATAGAATTCTTTAAAATAAAGAATGTTAATGCCAGGCATGGTGGTGCATGTGTAATCCCAGCAGCTCAGGAGGCTGAGGCAGGGGAATCGCAGGTTCGAAGCTAGCCTCCATAACCTTAGCAAGGCTATGAGCAATCTGCTGAGACCCTGTCTCAAAATAAAAAATATAAAGGGCTGGGGATATGGCTCAGTAGTTAAATGCCTTTGGGTTCAATCCCTGGTACGAAAACAAAACAAAATGTTAATGATATATTTTAAATAATATTTTTTCTTCCTTTAAAATGTTTGTGTTAGGGAACAGACATCTTTGGAAGAGGGAGAAATTCCTTGGTTACAGTACAATGAAGTCAATGAAAGCAGCAGTGATGAGGGCAATGAGCCTGCCAATGAATTTGCACAACCAGAAGCTTTCATGTTAGATGGTAACAACAACCTTGAGGACGACTCCAGTGTGAGTGAAGACTTAGATGTGGACTGGAGGTATGTAGCTCAGTATGATGAGCATGTGTCATTGCTCAGGGTACAATTCATTCAGGATTCTGAATTGCAAGAATTGAATTTCTGAGGTAAAGGGTATTCTGATTTTCCCATCTACTAATTGTTTCCTCCTTCAAAGCTCATATTGTCTCCTCTTTCAAAGCTCATTTCAGATGACACTTTGGACATGGACTCTCCTTTTCCTCCAGCTGGAGACCTCTTCCTTCTTTGATCTATAGCTCTCATGAAGTTCACCTTCTAACCTAGTTATTTATACACTTCTCAGGGATTTGAACTTTGCTCTTTTGAATTTAAATATGTTAACATCTGATTATTTGCATGTGTGGCACTACATTAATTTATGTGGCAGTGACTAAGGTTGATAAGGTNACCGGGGATTGAACTCAGGAACTCAGGGGGCACTCAACCACTGAGCCACATCCCTAACCCTATTTTGTATTTTACTTAGAGACAGGATCTCACTGAGTTGCTTAGTGCCTTCCTTTTGCTGAAGCTGGCTTTGAACTCTCCATCCTCTTGCCTCAGCCTCCTGAGCCACTGGGATTACAGGCATTCGCCATCACACCCAGCAGCATAATCTTTTTTAAAAAAAATTGGTTCTGAATGAATATTACTTGAAGAAATTAAAACCTGTGATTCAATCATAGGAATCTTAAGAATATTGTTATCATTCTCTGTCCTTCCTTTTCCTTGTCTGTATGTAGAATATGGAAGTTAATTTTATTTTATTTCATTTCATTTTATTTTGGCACCAGAGCTTGAACCCAGGGGGCTTAATCACTTAAACCACATACCCTGTCCTTTTTAATTTTTATTTTTAGACAGGGTCTCACTAAGCTAGCTACTTTTTTCTATTTCTTCAGACAAGAAACTCACCATCTCCTTGAGATCCTTTATCCTTTCCTGTTACTCCCTAGGAGGGGAAAAGTCATGTATGTAAAACAAACTTTTGTCAATAATTTTGTGGATGTAGAAGTGGAGTTTTATCAAAGGCATGTAATTTAAAATTTCACCTTAAACATTCCTGTTCTCAAATGCATTTTCTGATTTGGCAAACATAATGGAGAATCAGTTGATCCTGGTCTCAGTCTTGCTGGCCTCGAGGCTTCTTCCTTCTTTTCCTTCTTCTCTTTTTTCTCCCTGTTAACTACCTCCTGAGCTCCTTAATTTTGAAATCTTCTCTCTGTTACGCTGAGTAATTCCTCAGAGTGATCAGAATAAAGATTAAAGAATTGTCATTTAGTATCATCTGTACATCTTTGGAAGCAGTTGTAGTTTCACATGAGGGCATTTTTTCTCTTGCATGTTTTCAGGACTAAAGATATTTTTTACAGCTCCATTATGTAGCTGGCTCCAGCCTATAGGTATACTAAGATTTAGTGGAGTATTTATCCTTTGAAATAGTGCAATGAACTATTAAACATGTTCTGTATTTCTGGTTATTCTTTTAGGACAGATAAATAGAATTGATATTACTAAGGTATGTTGTGTTTTTCAAGATTTGATACATACTTCCAGATATCTTTGAAAAAAGGTTAATTCACATAGCAATTCAAAAGAATTATGTCTTTAATGAATATAATTTTAACTTCAATTTGAAAACTTTTACTTTGGGTTCTAATTCATTGATGATCTTTCTGGATGTATATGTTGTGTTTCAGAGACGTTACTGATGGTTCCAAAATTTGCAGAGCTTCAAAGTAGGATTTTAATGTGGAAAGTATTTTATCATTGATTTTAAAACAAAATTTTTGAACTTTGCTCTTTTGAATTTAAATATGTTAACATCTGATTATTTGCATGTGTGGCACTACATTAATTTATGTGGCAGTGACTAAGGTTGATAAGGTGAAACTAGAGTTCCATTTTCATATTAAAATAGCATGTCATTTTAACAACTGAAATGAAAAGCCATGGCAAATATTAGCAATTCTTGTCTCTAAAGTCAAACTCTGGTACTACTTAGAAAAAAATGCAAAACCTTTGTTTCCTTATTTTAAGTAGAAAAAAAATAAGAGAAGTCCACTACCTTGTGTTAATTTATTTTGACTGAAATTGTAAGTATTTTAAAATACCTTGAGTATCTCAGGTTGGTGTGGTAGGAAATGACATGGAGAAAACCTGGTTAGAGATTTAGACAAATCCTACCTATTACCATTTATTTGTTCCTTGATAACTCCTTAACCTCTGTCTTCCTGTAAGAAGTTAAGATTATAATGATTAACCTAATAAAGTGTGTGAAGTTAATTTTGTAAGTAATAGAAATTTTTGAAATAATTCCAGACTTTTAGAAAAGTATTAAAAAGATCCTCTTTATTTTATAGATGAAGAAACAGTCACAATTAAATAATTCAAGTTAACTGTGAATCAGTTAAATCTCTGACTGACTCCAGGGCTCTTTGCTTTATATCTCACTGTTAGATGAAGGAATTCTAGCATCACAAGGGTGTGTGGATTCAGAATTCTTAGTATTAATTCTGATTCTAAAATTTGTGATGGTATGAGAATGTTCCTTTGCACCATGTTGATTCCTAAGTACTGTTAAGCTATGCTATGTTCTTTATGAGAATCACTTCTGTGTCTCTTTGCAATTTATTTGTAATTTTAATAATGACACACGGGTTGACATCAACACTATTTTTGAGCTATTTTGTGTGACTATGGATGTTTCTGGCTATCGTGTTGAAGTTTGGATAGGATGGGGAATTCAACAGAAGCTTGTCTTTAGATAAAATAAGTTGTTTTAGAGATCCTGGGCTTATAAGATGGTAGAAGTACATCCACACAAAGTGCCCCCTAAACAACTAAAAGTGTCAGTTGTTCCAGAGGAGCTCAGAATTAGGTAGAGATTCAGAAATTACCTACAGAGAGGACAATTGAATAAATGTAATGGAATGTAGCCTCCAAGGGAGCAAGATTAAAGAGAGAAGGGTACCAAGGAAATATTTATTTCCAAATTTTGAAATACTTAGCATTTCCATGAAAAGAGAAAAAGGAGGAATATGTTTATATCTAGGGATTAGAAGAAAGAGATTAATACTGGAATGGAATGTATTTTTCTTCAGGGGCTTATAGTTAGTTCCTTAAAAAAAAAAAAAATGAAGTTAGGAGCAAATTTGTTTTCAAGCATAATAATGAAAGAGACCTAATTCTTATCAGAGTTCAAAAAGAAACATTAATTAGAAAAGTCTGAGAAAATAAAATATTTTTAACCCAAAGTAATTAAGCAATACAAAGTGAGAGAAGAAAAAGAGGCCTTGACTAATGACACAATTAAAATAAATGTAACAATTTTCTTTCTCATTCTCACCTACACTCAAATTGAAAACACAGAAAAGGAAGTGTAGGAAATATTTGGATGGGGAAAAGCACTGTATTTAAGCAGTCCTCAGAGTTAGCCTTGAAACACGAAAAGAAAAATTTCCTACAGACTTTGTGCAGTGAGTGTGGAGGCTGTTGGGGAAGAGAGTGACATCTTATGCTTAGCACTTAACTTTTATGCTGGGTCCTTCCTGCTCCTTATCCCACAAGATTAACATTAAAATAATTTAAGAATTTCTGCTCGCAAGAAATGCTAATATAATTATAGCCTCAGCATAAAATTTTCTAAATCATAGTTACAGGTTTTGTGTTTTTTCCCTCCAGCTTATTTGATGGCTTTGCAGATGGACTGGGAGTGGCTGAAGCTATTTCTTATGTGGATCCTCAGTTCCTCACCTATATGGCACTGGAAGAACGCTTAGCCCAGGCTATGGAGGTATTTTAGTAATTCTGATACCTATGTTGATGGGACAGAAAATGATAGAAGTCAAAGGCTTCAGGGTTTTTGTTTGTTTGTTTGTTTCAACTACTCTTAAGAAAAGGTGAAACCGGGTACTCAGACGCTGTGGCATGTGGCTGTAATCATAGCTGCTCAGGAGGCTGAGGCAGGAGGATCTGAGTTCAAACCTCTGGCACATTCAATAATTATTAGTGTTCCTCTACTTTAGAATCACTTTAGAATTAGTGATTTCAAGAAAGACTTCTTAGAATGAAATCCACTAGAGCAATGGAGATTCCTAAATGTGAAAATACTGGGGGCTTTTGACTTTATAAAAATATATTTTAAAAATAAGTTTTTCTAGTTTAGTCAAATAATGAAAAAAGGCAAGAGAAATTTTGGCAGCAAATATGCTATACCTGTGAAAGTAGTGTGTGTGTGTGTGTGTGTGTGTGCGCGCGCGTGTATGAGTGGAAGAAAATTTCCAAACTTTATTATGCAGCAACACAGTAGTCAGAAGTCATGAAAACAAAAGAAAGGAAGTGATTTGTAAGATATCCTTGGAGGTCTTCCATTTCAGTTCACTAATATGCCTTTGCATGTGTATACATGTATAAAATAGTCACACTTATACCAACATAATTAAAGAAAGAATTGTGTTTTCTAAATGTAAGCAAAACATTTTCTATTCTGCAGTAAAAACTGAGAAATATTGCAATTTGAGGTACACAGGCAGAATATCAAGTGAAATTTATATACACCCATTGGCAACAATTTGGTATTCAGTAATTGTTTCAGAATGGATGAGAAAACCATTCACCTTTTGGGGGGAAGGAGCGGTGCTAGGGGTTGAACTCAGGGCACTGGACCACCACTGAACCACATTCCCAGCCCTATTTTGTATTTTATTTAGAGACAGGTCTCAGTGAGTTGCTTAGCACTTCGCTTTTGCTGAGGCTGGCTTTGAACTTGCAATCCTTCTGTCTCAACCTCCTGAGCTGCTGGGATTACAGGTGTGCACCACCACACCCCAGCTCTGCTAAAAAATTTTAATGTTAAAAATTTATTTGTGCCGGTTGCTGTGCCACACACCCATAATCCAGCCACTCTGGAGCCTGAGGTTCCAGGAGGGCAGCGAGTTTGAGACCAGTCTCAGCAATTTAGCAAGGCTCTGTCTCAATATAAAAAGGACTGTAGGTCAGTGGTAAAGTGTCTCTAGGTTCAATCCCCAATACTGGAAATAAAAGTTATTTAAATTGAGTTACAGGGGCTAGGGTTGTGGCTCAGTGGTAGAGTGCTTGCCTGGCACGTATGAGGTACTGGGTTCAATTCTCACCACCACATAAAAATAAATAAATAAAATAAAGGTGTTGTGTTCATCTATAACTATAACTATATATATATATATTAATAAATTATATAAAATAAATATAGATATTTATATAAAATAAATAAATTGAGTTGCAAACAATAGCATCCAGGTAATCAAAGATAAATAGAAATTTTGATAAACAATTCTTTAAACATCAGATTTTATTGGAAATGAATCTCTTAATGAGATGGAGGTTTTCTTCTTTTCCCATATTTGAGCATAAATTGTATTTGTTTTTCATCTTTATGAATATAGGCTTAAGAAACCTTGTCACATACATAAATTTTATCATAGAATTGTCACTTGGTTCTTCTATTTGCCAAAAGTCATTAACCTCCTTTAATTTTTTAAAAGCAAAAAATTGAAAGGCACCTAAAAAGATTTATTATTAAGTTGTTAAAGTTTGTTTTGACCTTGGTACTTCAGATTGCAACCCTGAATGAGTAATAGGTATGCTTTTATTTATAAAGTGGAAGAAAGAGCCAGATGTGATGGTGCAAACCTATGATCTCAGCGATTTAGTAGGCCAAATCATGATGATTACAAGTTTGAGGCCAGCCTCTGCAACTTTCCGAGACCCTGTCTAAAAATAAAACAGAAAGAGTTGGGGGTGTAGCTCAGTGTGTATAATATCCTTGGGTTCAATTCCCCATACTGCAAAAAAAAAAAATTTAAAAATTAAAATAAAGTGGGAGAAAGGTTAGTATAAATGGAATACGGAAACAGAAAACCAACATTATACTTTAGGTACATTGTTAGGTAGATCATTTTGAGGAAAGATTACTTGAGAAGTTAATTGAAGGGCTGGGGTTATGACTCAGTGGTAGAGCACTTACTTCATATGTGTGAAGCTCTAGATTCGATTCTCAGCACTGCATATAAAAGAATAAAATAAAGGTTTTAGAAAATAGTCCTAGCATTAAAACAAAAAAAGAAGAAGTTAACTTAAAATTGTCCACACTTATGAACCCCTTGGAAAGTCTTAATATACTCAGAAGGGCACTCTATAGACACATAAAGAGTAGGAATATGACATGTGGAGGTTAAGAGGATGACCTTTTGACTTAGTGGGCTCTATGACCTGGGCAATGCACCTATTAACCTCTGAACTTAAAGAATCTCATCTGTAAAACAGGAATAATAAAGTCTACCTCGTAGGTTATTTTGAGACTGTTATTTAGCAAAAATACTAGTATAATGGTAAGCTGTCAGGAAGTGGCTATATTCATAGGCATCTTCAAGTCATCAGTCAACCAAGTTTTAATTATCTAACAAATCTTGAATCAGTGATGTTCTTTCAAATTTGTCATTAAATCATTTGTTATAAATCTTCGTATTTAAAAATTAAATTGTTTTATTCCTTTGAAATTAAATTTTGTGATTGAAGGAATATGCTACTTTAAACTTAGATGTGTTGCAATTTAGGGTTTTTTGGTATAACTTTTGAAAATATACTGTACTGCCTAATGAATTAGATTTTTGAATTTTTGTGAAACTTTATAGCAGTGGCTATAAAATGGTTTCTTTTACTCTTAATGCTTATAAATGATCCCAGATCATCTTATAAATATATGTCGTACCAAGGCAGTAAATAAATTTTACATATGAAATACCAGGTGTTTATTAGCACTGCAAATAGGCAGAGATTTATCAGAAAGGAATATTGAACCAATTGAAACAAGTGTGTATCAAAGTATAGTTAGCCTGGAATAACCTCCTGAAATGGAAGTTATTATAAATAGTATCCCTTCTTAGTGTTTATTTGTAGCACAGACGAGTTCTTTCAAACAGAGTCTATTTTGAGAAGTCCATAGGGAACTGGAAGACATTCCTGGTTACGGTTATGTGAGAAAGGAAGAAGCAGATAACAAGGGCTTACCTTTCATTTCCTATCTCCTGATATGAAAATTTGATACACAGAATTATTAATTATATCAAGATATTAGAGCTGAATGTGATAGTGCACACCTGTAATCCCAGCAACTGGGGGAGAGTGAGACAGGAGGATTGCAAGTTCTAGGACAGCCTCAGCAACCTAGCACCCTTCAATCCTCAGCAAGGAAAAAAAAAAAGTAACAAGGAATTGGCTAATAAGAAATAAAGATAATTATTTTTTAAAAAAATAGGAAAAGTACATAAAAGGAGCAGCTGCCACCTGTCCAGCTAAGATAGAACACCCAAGGAAGAGTTCCCCTTCCACCTCAGAGCTGAGATCCCAGTCTTGATGGAAATGGCACAGCTGGGCTCATTGGATGGCAGAGCAGTCACTGTGTTGCCGTGCTGGCAGAGCTTTCTGGAAAACTATCCTCTGGAACTTGCTGGAAGTCATCCCTCTGGGTTGCCAGGGAAAGCTATTCATAGGAAGGTGTCCAATTGTAAAACACTGTGCTGCAGAACTGTCCAAGGTTGATGCTAGGGGAAATTGCTGGTCAAATGAATTAAAGAGCTGGCCACTGGAGAAGCTGTATACCCTGAGGGAATCAGTGCTAGAGAAAACCATGACTGCCACAGAAACCTGTCAAGCAAGCACACCAGGCTCAAAAGCAAAGTCCTGTTTCTCCTGAACTGTAGTTTCAGCATTCTTTGTGAACAAAGCTTAGCATCACACCATCTGTTAGAAAGGAAAATATTGAAATGGCCCAGATCCATTTTTACAAAGCTGACAAAAATTGTGAATTTGGATTTGAGGAACAATAATTCAGTAAATGTAACAGTCCATTATTTTAACTATTTGGTTTCCATGTATATTTTTCTACTCACATTTGAGCTCTCATCCAACAATACAGCTATATTGTTACCTAACAAGGTATAATAGTTCTTCCAAAGTTATTTTCTAACAACTGCTATATGAAGTAGAAATGGGAAGAGAGAAAAAGAAAATGGCTACCACATATGCATCCAAAAAAACAAATAGATAGAAAACATGTAAAGCTACTAGTGTCTTTCTCTGTATTTGGTCATGAGGTCATTAATTGGTAGTTATGGCTTCCTTCTTCAATAATCCATTTTATATTTTACATGCCTTCACCAAGTCCTCAGCTAATTAGAAATGATTTACTTGGTAGAATGACCCTAATCTACATTTTTAAAGTGTTTTAGAACCCAAATTGTCCTTCCCTTTTCTAGTTGCTGTAGTTTTTTATTAACTCTGTCAGTGGGCATGGAAGAACTAAGAGATGTACACTCCAAATGAGATTATCAGAGTTTTCAAACCAGTGATCAGAATGACAGCCATTCAAGATCATCACTTTCATCTGAGTTCAACTAGATCTCCTCATTTCAAGATTCAGAATCCCATTTTGTTTGAATGTCTGTCAGTTTGTTTTTGCAGTGCTGGGGATTGAACACAAGGCCCTTACACATACAAGCACTGTACCATCAAGCTACTTCTCCAGCCCCAGAATCCCATTCTTTTTTTTTTTGGTACCAGGGATTGAACTCAAGGATACTCGACCACTGAGCCACATCCCCAGCCCCATTTTGTACTTTTTAAATTTAGAGACAAGGTCTCACTGAGTTACTTAGCGCCTTGCAGTTGCTGAGGCTGGCTTTGAACTTGTGGTCCTTCTGTCTCAGCCTCCCAAGCCTCTGGGATTACAGGCGTTTGCCACCATGTCCACCCCTCACCCAGAGTCCCATTTTTTAACCAGTCAATGATACAAGTTTTGAGGAATTTGACAATACAGAATTTTGCTCTCATTTTAAGTTAACTATCTGTACAAATAGTTTGCCTTTGATTTTTGAAAAGTAAGAGCTTCTTCTTAAGGCTGTCATGGAACCTCTGGTTCCTATAGTGTCTTAAGCTGCGAGTTAACAGACCTGAGTTTGTGATTTTCTCTATAAATGCACAGGCTCTCAAAGGAATCCATCCCCACATCAGAATTTTTATTGAGCTCATTACTGCCATAAGGTCAGGTGTAGCAGTTACTGGGCTCCAAAGACACTGGCTTCAGTTAACACTTCACAATGATAGCTTGATTAATTGTGATGGCACTATAGAGCTTAGGTTAATAGCATCCCATTCCACTGGAAGTAAAGTCAGGACTGGACTCAACCCCAGACCAGCAGCCCAAGCAAAACAATCCAAAAATCTTATTCTTGCATGTATGTGTCCTCGACCACTCCCAATAATACCAAAAGCTGTGTCATTGTGGTATCAGTCACAAGAGAGAAAATAATAGTTTGAACAGGGAAAGTTTAAAATAAACTATTATCGCCTCCAACAGGAGATTGTGGATCACCTTATTATTAAGATTAGAATAAAGTAGTGAACTCTGAAGAATATAGAAATATGGGCTGAGGTGGTTGGTGGATCAGTGGTAGAGCCCTTGCCTAGCATGAGCGAGGTACTGGGTTCAATCTTCAGCACCACATAAAAATAAATAAATAAAATAAAGGTATTGTGTCCAACTACAACTAAAGAAAAAATATATTTTTAAAAAAGAATAGAGAAATAGCAGACTTAAGGAATAACTTTCAAACTAAGATGGAGTATTTTTCGTCTCCATCCCAAAGCTGAGATCCGGACATTGCCGGGGAGGACATGACCGCAGTGGAACTTTGCTGGGTTTCTGCCCTCTGGGATTCCTGAGAAGCTATTCACAGGGCAGTGATTCACTGGAAACACTTTCTACAAAACCACCTAGGATGAATGCCAGGAAGCTGATGCCACCTTATACTGCAGTAGCTAGGCACTAAAGGAACCTGGTGCACTGTGCACAGGGAAGCCTCGCACACTGGGATTCTGCCCAACAGGCTCAAGGGAACCACAGTGCAAAAGTCATTTCCTTTTGTGATCTCTCCCTAGCACTCTCCACGGACGAAACTTAAGATCATGCTAGCTGACAAAGGGAAAATACTTGAAAGGTCCAGATTTATTTTCATAGAGCGGGGGTAGGGGGGTGAATTTGGAGCTGTGGGGCAATAATCCGGATACTGGCACACGTTTTTTCTTTCTGCACTGCCTCTGCAAATCCAGAGTAAAATTTGGTGTTCAGTATTATTAATTATGTTCATAAACTTATGATGAACCTTTTTGCTTTTTCCTTTTTTAATTCTGATTTTGATTTAGGCTTGGCCCTATCCTCTATTTTAAGTCTATACAATATCTGTAGAAATATCTATGCTAAATCCTTAGGCATATATAAAAGATCATGTTTACCAACTAAAAGACTACAGTGTTATCAGACATAATTCTTTTTCTACATAGAAAAAACAGCTTTTTTTTTTTTTTTTTGGTGGTACCAGGGATTGAACTCAGGGGCACTCAACCACTGAGCCACATCCCCAGCCCTATTTTGTAGTTTATTTAGAGACAGAGTCTCACTGAGTTGCTTAGTACCTCGCAGTTGCTGGGGCTGGCTTTTCAAGGCTGAATAATATTCCACTGAATATACATGTATCACATTTTGTGTATCCATTAACCAATCAATAGACAGGTTGCTCCTCTTACCTTTTGATCTTGTGAGTAATGCTGCAGTGAACATAGTTGTAAAAATATTCATTTCGGTCTCTGCTTTCAGTTATTTTGTGTATATACCTAGAAGTGGAATTGCTGGATTAAACAGACTAATGCTAAGGTCTTTTATGACTCTGAAGCCTTATGATGCTGTAATTAGGATATAATACAAACAAGTAATTATTTAACTGTATAATATTAATTATTTGAATATGGTAGCAATTCAGAAGGAAGATACCAGTATGGTTTAGGACCACTGACATAGACTTCCTAAAAGAGACAGGACTTTACCCAGTCCTTGAGGAACTGATGGGACTTAAACCTGGTACAGAAAGTGCCAGGCAGAGGAAGCTGCATGTGCACTGAGAACTTGTGTTTGTACAAGTGGTAGGTAAAATATAAAGGTCTTAACTGCCGTTCTGGTCTAATGGAACTCAAAAGAATGAGAATAACTCATGATAGATGGTCATATGATCTATTGTTCTTTCCATCCTTCCTAATACTTTATCTTTCATGAAATGAACCTTTTTTAAGTGTTTACTTTCTTCATATTGTTCATCCTACACAGGAAGCCGTAAGTTGGAAGACATAACCACTCCTCTGAAAATATAATTGTAATGGGCAATTAATTAGATGATCATTGAGACAAATTATATTTTTACTCATGAGAAGTAGAGCTTTGCATACGTGTGCGTGTGTGTGTGTGAGAAAATGTTTTGGTTTAATAGCGATGATGGTAGTTTCTTTTGGAAAGAGGCAAAGGACTAAACAAAGGAAACAGAAAAAGAATATGGTAAATGTAATTTTGTAAAATACCTTAACAATAGTTTTCTAATACTGTTTTAAAGTATTTTCTAATAGAAGTGTAACTTTTCTTTTTCAGACTGCACTGGCACATTTAGAGTCTCTGGCAGTGGATGTTGAGGTTGCCAATCCACCAGCCAGTAAGGAAAGCATTGATGGTCTTCCAGAAACCCTTGTTCTTGAAGATCACACTGGTAAGGGCAAAGTTGATCTCAAGTATTGAATGACACATGCTGCATATTTAAGTATATTTTCAGTGCACTAGAAGATGAAATACTTGACTATTAGAATCCATCATCTGATTTTCTGTTGAAACCAGATGCTGACAAACTTTCACCTAGTAGAATATGTTTAATTATAACATGATAGACTGAGACAAATGTTCCCAAGTCAAATTTTCTACAAAAGCGATGTTTAGTAAATGCCAAATTGTCGTGTATTATGCAGAAACACGTTTGCCAATTAATCAATCCAAGTCTACTTCTTTTGTATCATCTATGAGTCAATATGTTGATTTATATTTTTATTAAAATTGAACTTTATGTGATTGATAGAACTAAATTGTTTATTGTTTTCAGCTATTGGTCAGGAACAATGCTGTCCAATCTGTTGCAGTGAGTATATTAAAGATGATATAGCAACAGAGTTGCCCTGTCACCATTTCTTTCACAAGCCTTGTGTCTCAATTTGGCTACAGAAGGTGAGTTTTAAATCTGCTTTTTAAAAATTAATATTTAATAGTGTCTCCTACACATTAATGATGATAATAGTCTCTTTTAAGCCTGTTTTATTTAGCTATGAAATAAATATTTATTTATTTTGAAATATAGCTGGGTGCAGTGGCACATAACTTCTAATCCTCTCAACTCAAGAGGCTTAGGCAAGAAGTTTGTCAAGTTCAAGGCCAGCCTCAGCAACTTAGTGAGGCCTCAAGCAACTTAATAAGACCTTGTCTCTAAATTAAAAATAAAAAGGGCTGAGGATGTGGCTCATTGGTTAAGTGCCCCTAGGTTCAATCTCTGGTACAAAAATAAAAGCAAGACAGTATTTCAGGGTTAAAGAGTGGTTGTCTTTAATGACTACAGATTAGGACTAATAAAGAACTATTTTGCTTTAATAACATCTTAAAAATAGCATTGAAAAATAGCAAGAAAACACAGTAACAATATATTTTTAATTACAATCCTGAATTTGATATTTTAAAAAGTATCTCAAGCAAGGAAGTCTTTGACACCACTCAAGGTGTAGTGCAACAATAAACAAGTATCCTGCTAATGTGGATTGGTGTTTCCAAAAATAATGTGAGAGTTTTGTTTGTTTGTTTGTTTGTTTTGGTACCAGGGATTGAACTCAGAGGCACTCAACCACTGAGCCACATCCCCAGCCCTATTTTGTATCTTATTTAGAAACAGGGTCTCACTGAGTTGCTTAGCACTTCACTTTTGCTGAGGCTGGCTTTGAACTCTCAATCCGCTTGCCTCAGCCTCCCAACCCTCTGGGACTACAGGCATGGGCCACTGTACCCAGCAATGTGAGAGAATTTTAATAACCTACCAAGTACCTCCTATTCTGTTTTTTATACACTGTCCTTCAATACTTATCTAACAATTTTTAAATGTATTGAAACTACTTAAAAAATAAGAGTTTTACTTAAATCTTCTGTCATCTCTGTTTTATATGAAGGATATTTACCATCTCAATAGGAATTCCCAAATTACCTTTCCTAGTTCGTTTACTTATGGTTTTAACTCCCTCTCTTTTTGACAACCACTTTTTTCTTTTCTGTTCCATTTTTTTTCCTCCCCTCTCCTTCCTGCCTTCTGTCTTCTTTCCTTTCTCTTTCTTTGCTGTCTTCCCCGCCCCCCGCACCCATATGACCACTTCATTTTCTCGAAACTAAAATCCAACATAGAAATGTTCATTATTCCTTTATGAATCAAATATATATATATTTGTATCAGGGATTGAACTCAGGGGCACTCAGTCACTGAGCCACATCCCCAGACCTATTTTGTATTTTATTTAGAGATAGGGTTTCACTGAGTTGCTTAGCACCTCACTTTTGCTGAGGCTGGCTTTGAACTCCCAATTCTCTTGTCTCAGCCTTCCGAGCTACTGGGATTACAGGGGTGTGCCACCATGCCCGGCTCACATGCATCATTTAATTGTTGCCATTAGCTCCTGTTATATGTCTATAAGCATACCAAATTTGTATTATTTAGTTTTGTATTCTTTTATAAAATGTTATTTGCACATTTTTCTATTTGCTACAATCTCTTATGTTCTCCTGCTCAATTCTACCTTTCTTCCTCACTACTGCTCCTGCTCCCCAAATAACTGGTGTTCCCATCCATTGATGTATATATCCACACTTTTTCCAAGTTGCTTAAACCCTTTCACTAATATTTGTAGTACTGATGTCTTTTTAAATTTTTTATTATTTTTAATGGTACATGCTATTTTTTCTGTTTATTATTTTGCATATTCTTCAGCATTTTTTTTTTTCTATTTGACTTCTCAGATAGTTTTATCCATTTGCTTCTTATCCCCAAAAGAATTCACTTTAGGTTGCTAATTGTGATTACATTAAATTTATGTGTTATTTTAGAGAATTGCTCTAGAATGCTTTTAGAGTTAGGTTGATGGAACACAAACATGTTTATGAGCTATAATGCTCATTTGAGTTAAGGTCAAAGTTATATAATTGATTACTGCCAGATTTTTTTTTCTAATTTCTTAACATTTGTTAAATGGTAATTATGATGATATATATATCACATAATATGAGAACTAAATGAGATAATCCATAGTGCCTGGAATGTGGTGAATGCCCAGTAAATGTTAAAAAAAAAAAAATCTTATCAGATCAAAGCTGTAATTAAAAATTAGAGATGGCTTTACTAACAAAAGCACAAATATAAACTTAATTTATGATACAACTTAAAAAACAGCACTTTACCAACATGATTGCTATTTGGTATGTATTGCCTGTGTGGTGATCAAGAGTGTTTCAACTCTCATAAGATTTCCTGCCTTCAGAATTGAGGCATGATCTTGGATTCAGAATTATTTGTAAAATATTGTTTTCTTTGATCTCTTCCCTCCCTGAGAATGTAATATGGGAACTAGAATGCTAGGTGATTTTTCTTAACCAGTTTATTTGGCATTATGTTGATACAGCCTAGATGACTGAACTAACACAATATATCCACTTTTCTAGGGCTTTTATAATGGTTGAAGTAAATAATTCATAGCGAATTGATATAGTGCCTGGAAAAATAGCAGTAAAGTTAGTAGTAATTAAAACCAGAATTAAATAGAAAAGAACTACTAAAACGGAATGCCTGTGGTGGTAGTGGTAGTAGTAGATGTTATTAAAATTAGTGGGAGGGGCTGAGGTTGTGGCTTAGTGGTAGAGCATTTGCCTCGCATGTGTGAGGCAATAAGTTTGATTCTCAACACCACATGTAAACAAATAAAGGTCCATCAATAACTAATAAAATATTTCTTAAAAATTTAGTGGGAAAGAACAAAATGGAGAGCCATCAAGTGTTGAGTATGCCTTTATATCTGTGAGGTCCATTCTCTCATTCATTTCTACCCCCACATAGTAGATCTTCAACCCATGTTGGCTTAACTACTATGGTAATTACCTACTTTGTGTCCATATCTCCTTTCAACATATTACCTCGCTCTGATCATATTGCTTCCCTACCCAAAAAAGAGTAGGGGAAGATGTTGGAATTGAGATTGATTTTTGGTCACCTGTGGAATAATTTGTTTTGGCTTTCAAGGTCTTTTATGACCTCACCCCCAACCTTTGTCTTATATTTACTTATTTGCATATTTCCTTATGTTTCTGTGCATTTATTTTTGAAGCCTGTTGTGATCATCCATCTATACCATCTAATAGATGATCTAAGTAGATACAGCTGAAATGCTACCTTTTCTATTTTTAACATAACCTTTCTTTAAATTCCCATGATAGATTCAGAGACTTGAGAAGGATCAGTGTTCCGTGCGCCTGCTGTGATTCAGGCACTGCTAGATGATTCACCTATATTGTCACATTTAATCCTCATAACTACCTGAGGACATACTGGTATCCATCTTCCCATTTTCAGTGATCATTATTTATTCAATGTTACACAATTGGTATGTGGTTGACCTCATCTGCACTCATGTGTCTGACTCTAAAATGTTGCTAATAGGGCCCAATCTGTTTGATAAGTAAATGTTCACAGAATTGAATTCGTAAATTGTAAATATACCTGGAACTGTTCTTAATTTTGCCATAACCCAAGATAATGTCCTGTTGAGTCTCTGTCCTGTAAGGAGACTGCTTAATGAAAAGCCTTTCCCAGTTCCCCCCAGAAAGAAGGTTCCTAAGATACAGTTTTCTGTCACCTTCAACAGCGTGATATCTTCATCCTTCCTTCTGTCTAGATTTCTTTGGGAAAAATACCAGATTGGCAAGGAATGATCTGGCATCTAATGACTTATCTGTAGTATAAAGATATCTCCTTCCTTCCCTCATTCCCAGGTCTGCCAGTTGAATTACTTTGTCATTTAAAAGGCATCTAATGCCAGGCATAGTGGCATACTCTGTAATCCCAGTGACTCAAGAGGTTGAGGCAGAAGGATTGCAAGTTCAAGGGCAGCCTCAGCAACTTGGCAAGGCCCTAAAGATTTTAAGTGAGACCCTGTCTCAAAAGATTAAAAGGTCTGGGAATGTGGCTTAATGGTAAAACACCTCTGGGTTCAATTCCCAGTACCAAAAAAAAGAGGAAGAAGAAGAAGGCATTTAACTCCAGTTCTTCTCAGAAAGGTATTAACATGCCTTCTAAGAAAGGTCTGAGGTCCATTTTTATATATATCTACATATATAAAGATATTATATATAAACTCTCTATATATGAAAAGTCTGGAGTAATAAATTGGATAAGTATGTGTATGGTTTCTTTAATATTTGCATAATAGATGAAATAATAATAATTTAGTTCAGGTCATTATTGAGTTAAATGCTGACTTCCATGAGGAAATGCTCTATGATCCTTTGCTCACTTTTTACCACTGGCTTCAGTGCCAAGCATGGAGACTCTTTTAAAACGTACTAAATAAAAGGTGAATTTCTCTTTACTGGGGATTGAACCCAGGGCATTGAGCATGCTAGGCAGGTGCTCTACCACAGAGCTACATTCTCAACCCTTGGTGAACTCTCTGAAAAGTACAGACATAATCATAAGACATTTCTCCCCCAAAGAAATTACGGTCTGATAGGGTGCAGAAGAAATAACATTAAAATTTTGTCCTTTTGTATTGTGTGGTTTTTAAGTTTATTTGGTTTTATTTTTCAGATACTTGATTTGTTATTAGGATAATGAAACTATCTTTTTTTTCTATTTAGATACTTATGTGGCAGTTAAGATGTTTCTGGTGGTTGTTAACTTGTTTTTTCCCCTCCAGTCGGGAACATGCCCTGTGTGCCGCCGTCATTTCCCACCTGCAGTTATCGAAGCATCTGCAGCTGCTTCCTCCGAGCCTGATCCTGATGCCCCACCTTCAAATGACAGTACTGCAGAAGCCCCCTAAACCTTATCGGTTGAAATGAGATCAGTCTATCAAAGTTAATCTGCAAATTCCTTCTAAATCTGATGTGCAAATAATTATATATAAATATATTGAAAATGCTATATATAGTATATGCCATAGTTTAGAAAGAGGATGTTAACCTTTCTAAACTGAATTTAGGTTTGCAGAAAGTACTAAACATTTTCAAGCTGAATGTTAAAGCAGTGCATCCATTTTCTTTAGTTGATTATGTTGGTATTAATTGTAAAGTCAGGCTTATCAGTTAACTCTGAAAGAAATAGTCATCTATGTGGCACACATTATTGATTTTGTCGAAAATTCTGCCACTAAGAGATTATAGCTAAGCTCTCCTATTTGCATCAAATGTGAAGACTGTGATCACAGCAGTAGTAAAATTTGGTTTCATTGGAAATAAATTGAATTCTAAAGCATGCTTTTTCATTGGTCCCTTTGCTTTTGCTCCATCAAAACCTCTTGGTTCATAATACTGGAAAGCTTTTAAGAAAGGTGTCTGCTTTTTCATCTTTGCTTACAATTAGGACTTTTCAGAATGCCAAACAAAAGCCAAAATTTTGACCAGAACATCACAAAATTTTAAAATCTTAGATGTATACCCCCTGAAATGGTTCTGTAGTAAAATAAATTATTTAATAAATAGTAGATGTACCTAAAGGTTGGTAATGCATATGAAGAATCTGGTGTGCTCTGTGCTTGGTACAGTGAGATAAATTAGAAGACTATATGCAACCCTTTTTAAGCTGATAGCCAACCTTTGCTGTTGGTTAAAATTATACCTGAAGGTCCAAAATACTATTGGCACATTTGTTTAATAAACATTGGATATGGTTAAGGTAATTTTGGTTCTGAAATATTTTGGAAGGTCTGAAAATCAGACAGGATCATCTTTGTAATTATATAACCCTAACCGAAATGACACAGCTTCTCCTTTAGGTGATCGCATGCATTAGGCAAGTTTGTACAAACATAAGCCTTATATTTAACTTAAAGATGTGACTTAATATCAACACCAGAGAACGATGGCTTATAGAATATCACATTTGAGCAAGTAAAATAGCAAAGCACATAGTTAGTGTACATCCATCCAGGTGGTCCATCATAATTTAATTTGAAGAATATTTATATGGCTTCCCAATTACATTTTGTGTAATTTCTCTTGAGTATTTATATTCTGTCTCTTTTTGCCATTCTTTAAATGAATTTTCACTGTTGGCACATTTGAGGCTTAAATATAAGGAACATAACACTTGCATTCTAATTTTTGCATATATTGTAAATGTGTCTGGTATTTACAGCAAAATACTGTGTATCCTTTTATGGGTAAAACAAAAGTGAACATTGCATGCATGTAATGTGGTGAATTTGTAATTTAGGGGTTCTTTGGGGCTTCTGTGACTTTGGAAATGCTTACATTCAGGCCTTAATGTTGCATTAGCTAGCATGTTTTCCTGCAGATGTATATAGTCACTGTTGTATAAACTAATCTTTGCTTGTTTTCTACTCTGTGATCTTTCCATACCATATTTCATTGATGATCAGTTAGTGTCAAGGAGTCAAATCAGATTACAATTAATTCTCATGTGTATATTGTGGAAATTCGTGACTAATGTGATTTTTTTGTTTGTTTCTTTTCAAGTAGTGTTGATCAGTTGTGACACTTACTGGTTAAACTTACATTGTTACAGATCTATCTGTAATAAGCCATCCATTATATTTAGGCAGTATTAAGGGACCTTGGTTTTCTTCTCCTACATAGCAGCTGTCCCAAAGAAAATATTTCTTCTCTGCCTGTTAAGATTTAGCTAGTATCTGCAGTTGTTAAGAGGTTTTGGTTCCAAACTCAACCACCAATGTTGAGAGCTGACTTTAGATAGCTGTTGTACTTTTTGCTTTCCATCTGTTACTGTCCTTCATTGTTGGCTCCCTACTATCTATAACAGCTGCTATGAGGGGAAAAAGTTAGTTTAAATTTTTTTAAAAAGAAAGTTGAAGTTTTAGGATTTTCATGATAACAAGCCAGTATAAGCTGAGGCTGACAAGTTCAGACCCCAAAATATTATTTGATCTTATCTTGGATCCTTTTGAAAAAGTTAAGAATATATGAAGGTAAATTAGAAAGAAGTATGAATATTATTAATAAAATATTGTTTATCTTATTTCTCTATTTTATGTTGTGACTTGACCTAATAATTTTATTTTTTGAACATTTTCTTATTTCTTATAATATGAATGCTGATATTTAAAGTTAAATTTATGTGGTTTTCTTTTGTGTTTCTTAATTGTTTATCTCTGAGCTAACTAACTCTTAAGGTTATTTGTGATCTGGATTTATATATATGCTGTTAAATATATATGAACTGTTTAAATGGAATGCAAGTTTTTCAAAAGCCCAGGTCTAAATGTAATGATTGGTTTATTGTTCTACAACCCCAGCCTATCATCTTCCGTGTAAATCATAAACAATAAACAGGATATACTTGGTGGTCATTTCTAATATTTAATTGTGTAATCGTGTCACTTCTATAACATAACCCCTGAAGGGATTAATAGCAAGAACACAACTAGTAAGGAAGTCTAGAATAGCTCCCATCACAGGATTTTTTAATCCTTAATCTATAATCTGAGAAGGACTGCTGAGAATTTACTGAAGTAGTAGGTGGACTAATGTTGCCCAGGAGACTCTGAAGGAGTAGTCGCCCTCTCCTCCCTAATGTTCTGGGCAGTTCTGTAGGTTCCAGCAGAGCCTGGTTTCACATCAACTCAGGACTGCCAAAACTCTCAACGTTCAGGATGGGGGTCCACCTTGTTTATTATCTTTCTCCAAATCTAGCTTGTGGGTTACAGAGGGTTCAGAGACTTCATGCATTTCAGCAGGGTCAGTTTGAGTGCTGATTATGTCCACCTTATTAGACAAAAACTAATAGTTTTGTTTAGAAAGTTTAGAATTCTGATTTTCCCCTGGCAGAATAAATGGGCTAGGAAAATATTATCCAGAGCTAGAAATGGCAATGGTACCCCTCTGCTATTGTGCCACAGTCCTCTGGTGATTATAATGTTTATCCAGCCATTGCAGGATGGAGTGACTTGGCACCTACAAGGGATGGGTTTCATTGTTAGAAGAGTGTCACCTAGCTGAGCACAGTGTCACACACCTATAATGCCAGCGGCTTGGGAGGCTTAGGTAGGAGGATCACGAGTTCAAAGCCACCTTTAGCCACTTAGCAAAGCCCTAAGCAACTCAGTGTCTCAAAATAAAAAAATTTTAGCCAGGCCCGTGGTGCATGCCTGTAATCCTAGTGGCTCAGGAGGCTGAGGCAGGAGAGTTCAAAGCCAGCTTCAGCAAAAGAGAAGTGCTAAGCAACTCACTGAGGCCCTGTCTCTAAATAAAATACAGAATAGGGCTGGTTCAGTGGTTGAGTGTCCCTGAGTTCAATCCCTGGTACAAAAAAATAAATAAAATTTTAAAATGGGCTACGGATGTGACTTAGTGGTTAAGCACTCCTGTGTATCAAAAAGAAGAGGAGTTTCACCCAGATTTCTCTGTAAATAGCATACTTATTAAATTAGAAAAGTTGTGTCTCTTGTGTGACCACTTCTTCATATCCTCCCTCAAGCCTCACACTTTTCTGGAATCTTACATGATACCTATTCCAGACCAGCATGGCGTTGGCTCTTTCGATCCCTCTCTTAAAATATGTTGCTCAGAACTAAACACAATTCTGTAACTCCACTAGAATAGGGTTCAGGGCCATTATTCCCAACTTCAAAATGATTTTCTGTGGCTGTCATGTTGTTGTTATTAGGCAAGCATATCACATGGTTGTCTCTTGCTAAAAAACTTCAAAGGCATTGCTAGTAAACCAATGTCTTCTCCTAATCTTTACTGACATAATTTTTTTCTTATCCTAATTGAAGGATGACATTCATCCTTACTAAATTAACTTGTAAAGGTCCTTGTGAATTCTGATTCTTTCTTTTAGTCTTGTGTCAGTTCCAATTTTGACAAAAGATGCTTTAAATACTTAGTGGCTTTGTCCAGATTATGTATAATTATTGAGTCAAACAGGGTAGAATACAAACCCTCTTCAGAATGCCACTGTAGACTGTTCTCTAGATGATCTATTAATACTTCTGGTACAAGTGTTAAAGCAAATACCAGTCACTTCATGCACCCTATTTTTTCTTTTCTAAGGACATCATAAAAATTTTATCATGTTTTAGCAGTCACATGCACTGTCTTTGGAAATAGCTTAATCTGTTGGTATATTAAGTTAAGGAGGGAAATGTAGGCTGCTGGAAATGCCTCATCCTTAGGAAACCACACTACCTCCTTTTCCAACTGCTTACATGACCTCTGTTTAATAATCTGCCTTAGAACTTGGTAAGTGATCAAAGTCAAGCTCATCTAATAGATTTTTGGATCCTCATCCCTCCCTCCCAAAATTGTATTTGAAATATGAACTTGATAAGTCACATAATTATTCTATATCTATTTTTTTGCTATAAAATAATGAATATAAATTACAGATTAAGTTCTACTGTTTGAGAAAATGTTTTTTCTTGGGGAAATATACTTGTTTTTTATCATTATTTTTAACAACGCCTTTTGGAAATGCGTGAACATTTCAGATTAAATCCTTAAAAGCATCTTAATTACCTCAGGTGTTCTGAAATTTTGACAGGGAAACTTTATTAAAGTAAACCAAATACAGTTTAATTTTCTTAATATTGATTTTATTAAAAAGCTATATATACTAGCCAGGCATGGTGGCACAGGCCTATAATCCCAGAAGCTTGGGAGTCTGAGACAGGAGGATCTTGAGTTAAAAGCCAGCCTCAGCAATAGCGAGGCACCAAGCAACTCAGGGAGACCCTGTCTCTAATAAAATACAAAATAAGGCTGGAGATGTGGCTCAGTGGTTGAATGCCTCTGAGTTCAATCCCTGGTACTCCACCCCCCCTAACCCCCCACTCCCAGAAAAAAAAAAAAAAAAAAAAAANTTTTTTTTTTTTTTTTTTTTTTTTTTTTTTTTTTTTTTTTTTTTTTTTTTTTTGTCCTGGTAATTGTGCCCAGGGCACTTTACCACTAAGCTAAGTCCCCAGGTCTTCTTTCATTTTTTTATTTTGAGACCATATCTTGCTAAGGTGCTGAGGCTGGCCTTGAACTTGTGATCCTTCTACCTCAGTCCTTCAGCTTCCTGGAATTATAGGCATGTGCCACCATGCCCGGCTTCCATCTTATATTCTTAGCTTATTATCAATATACAGTTTTTGTAGTGAAAATTGGCAGGGAGAGATCTTTATCTTTTTAGAATGATATGACCTCATATTTATTGTCAAAGAAATTTTGCTGGCCACTATGATTCTTCTTTTTTATTATTATTATTATAGTGGCACTTTTCTTTAAGGTTAATTTTTAAGATGCATTTATACAAAATATGAGTAGTTCCTGTTTATAAAGTATTTATTAGACTTTGTGTTAAGCTCTCTGCCTTAGCTAATGTTTATAATAAGTCCATAGAGTTGGTTGTATTGTCCCAACTTCACACACACACACACACACACACACACACACACAGAGAGAGAGAGTTCCAGAGATGATGGAAGACCCCTGTGGAAGAGCCTAAGGGTTCTTCCTACTTCGTGCCACCTTTCTAAGTAGGAGCAGCCTCTCTGGTCAGTATTATTATTTAAGTTAGTTGTCTGAAATGCAGTCTGAGTTTTTTAAATGGGAAAAATCAAGATCTATTCAAAATCCTGGAAAATACTTTGTTTTGCTCTTCTGTATTCTAGTCAGCCTTCTATATCCTTGTATCTATGGGTTCTAAATTCATAGAGTCAGGCAACTACAGATGAAAAATATTCTTTAAAGTGTCTAGTAAACATGTAAAGGTTTTCTTTTCACCATTCCGTAAACAATACAGTATAACAATAATTTGCATAGCATTTGCAGTGTATTAATATTGTAGGTAGTCTAGAGATGATTTAAAGTAGGGTACATGGAAGAATGTATGTTAGTTATATGCAAGTACTTCTGTGTGTTATACAAGAGACTTGAACATCTGCAGATTTTGCCATGCACAGAGGTCCTGGAACCAATCTCCTGTTACAATGTTCTAAACATTTTTGTCTAAAACAAAATGATGACCAAAAATTCTACCATAGTTCTGATTAGTGAAATTTCTTAGTTATTGGTAAGATAAGAATTTCCTACCTTTGCCTGATAATTTGGGATTCTTAAATTACTCAGCAGACTGTCTCTGACCCAAGAGTTGTGTTGCAGCATCCTGTTGCCTGTGCAGTCAACAAGACCCAATTAATACAGACATAGTAAACCTACCCCTGAGTTAGTGCATCACTGGAAACCTGACAGAGGCTTTCCTTTTAATTTCAATCCTTAAATGCCATTTTGAATTATTTTCAGCCATTTAAGCTATGCCCTAGTTCTACTTGTCTAGCCCTATTTTCTTGTTATCCCAGGTTTTACAGACAATCCTTGTAAGGGGCTTCACGCTGAACCAACGTACTGGCTTGCCATTGGCCTCAACAAATAATTCTTCCCCTGACCTGAGCCAGGGAGCCCCCATCACTGGTATTGCAGTATCCTGGGGTTGGTGCCATATCAAAATGCCTGAGTTTTTATTTTAGTTTAAATTCACATTTAAAGATAGGGATGAGGAGCTTACAAGGTCAAACTTGTTAAAAGGAAGCTCCAACCTCAACTGGGTGATAAGACTATTCACAAGTGAACACCTAATTATGTAACAGGGGTCCTGAATATGGTCCTCATTGCTCTGAGGTTTATTTAAAAATATATATTTTTTTCTTTTCTCTCTTGTCCCCTCTACCTTCTCTAACAAGATTAGGGAGACAGTGTTACCTATTCAGGGGGGGGGACCCCCTATCAGAGTGTACCTGGAATGGCACCCCCTATCAGAGTACCTGGAATGTAACCCTTGAATAGAGTTCCTTTAAAACCCCTCTGTACCTGAGATCCAGATAGTTACAGCCTTTGGGATTGGAGTCCCCCTGTGTTTCTCCTTTGCTAGCAAAGCAATAAACCTTATTTTATCTTTTTCTCAAAACTCTGTCCTCATTTTTAAATTGGCATTGATTGGCATTGGGAATTGATACCAAATTTTCGGTTGTAATTACAACCTACATCTAAATGAGTTACTAGCATCTCAAAAATTTTTTTAATTTAAAAATAGTGAGCTCCTGAAAATAATGCATTAGAACATGTCAAATGGGCATCCTCCCTGAATTGCCTAAAAATTCTCTTGACCCATCCCAACAAATCAACTATTGACATAACCTGAGCTGGTGTCCACTTAATGCTTATCAAGTGCCTATTTTGACAAACCTGTGGACAAGGTAGGCAAAATCCCTGGTCTCCAGAAGTGTCCACTGTTGGAGAAGACTGTTCCATGTCTTCACCCTCATCCCCCATATACCTGGACTCATTCTATAGGAAGGAGTTCAACTTAGCCTGGGGACTGACTGATCTTAGAGGCTCAAACAACTAAAGCAAGGAAAAAGGGTAAGTGCCAAGCTCCCCAAGGTGACTTCAGCTACCAGCAACCACCATCAAGCCCAAAGATCTATAGATATATTGCTGTAAACATAAGTTGAAAATCTCTTAAGTTATATGCCCTCTGGCCCCAGCAAACTACAGATGAAAAATTTCAAACAAATAAATTGATTTTCTTGAGATGGTACCAAGCAGAATGGAGAAAAGCAAAACTTAACAGTGTTTCACTTTATCTCCTGTGCTTTATTTTTATTACCTTTCCCTTTTCCCTGTGCTCAAAAACCTTCATACATAAACATCCACTGTGTTTTTACCCAGAAAACGAAATATGAAGGCAATTCCAAAGCATTGCTTTCCTGCTGGAAAAATATACCTCTGGTGCAAACTATTGTATAAATTTTGGTAACCATGCTGTAGACCAGGGCTAACATAATGAACCCTGTAAACTCTCTACTTGGAGCTTGACAAAGAGTAAGCACCACCATAAAACTGTCATACTTGCTCCTATGTGAATCTCACAGCAGCTGACTGAGCCACAAGGCACCAAGGAGACTAAATGGGCCACTGAAGACGTCTTATGAAGACGGCCCATGTCTGACCCAGCCAGCAGTGTCATGGTATACAAACATGCCAAATCTGGGCCTGCCAGGGCTCACTTGGAGAAGGAGGCACAAGCCCGTGGGGTCTTCTTTCTCTACCTCCTATTGCTGTACAGTGCATTTTTTTAATCCATATTTAGGAAGAAGACTAGAAGGTTGCATTGAATGGGTTCATCACAATGAGAACATGGCCGTGGTTAAAAACAGCAAAGGGTCTTTTTACCCTTTCACCAGCTAACAAGTTTCCTAGATTCTGGTAGAATATGAGCGACACAAGACATTGTTTCTCATGGCTCAGTCGGCAGCCTGAGCTTCATAACTATAGGTTCCTTTCATTCCCGCTGTCCCTCAGGAAGATGCAAAGGTTGGCACAGGTTGATGTTGAATACACAGGGAGTAAGTACCAAAGCCAAGAAAATGGGAGCTTAGGAAATCCCTCTCTCATAGGGAGCTGCTGGCAAACCTGCCTTGGGGGCAAGACATTATTTTCATTGTTTTGAGAAGTTAACAAATCCATTCTCTGACCTGGGACAACATATTTGCCTTCTAAGACACTTTGCTATACAAACATCATTGAAAAGACAATATGGAAGAGCTGCCCACACTTCTGGCCCAGAAGACATATAGAAACAATAAATGCATAAATAATTGTCTCCCAACACTCACAGTCCCTGCTAACAGGATGGCAACATGCAGGCCCAAGAACCCATTTTCCCCAGCCACAGTGGATTGGACTGGCCTCCTATCTGACAGGAGGCCCCCATCCATTCAGAGGTTTGATCATGATGCTAAGACAAAGTAGGCGAGCTGGGCATGGTGGTGCACGCCAGTAATCCCAGTGGCTCAGGAGACTGAGGCAGGAGGACCACGAGTTCAAAGACAGCCTCAGCAAAAGCAGGGCATTAAGCAACTCAGAACCTGTCTCTAAATAAAATACAAAATAGCACTGGGGATGTGGCTCAGTGGTCAAGTGCCCCTGAGTTTAATCCCCAGTACGAAAAAATAAAAAATGTGTTATCTACAACACCAGCAACACCATCCACATTCGTAAATAAGTACCACAACAAATGCGGTCAAAGGCATCCAGTTGTATTTGTACAGACTGGTAAGGCCCGGGTGGAAAGCAAGATGTAATAGGGGTAAATGTCAAGTCCCTACTGTGTCTTCCCATTCTGTGGGCCTTGCCAGTGCCCCAGTCAGTCGCTGTCCCAGGTGGCTAATCCTTTGGTGAGTGAAAACCGAGGGCCTTAGTATCTCCAGTAACAAACACCACAGGAGGCAGAGTCAACAGAGCCAAAACAACTTGGCAGAAGATGCTCCCCTGTCCCTGGACTGCTTTGCACTTAGAATCAATGAAAAATTAAGGGCATAAATCACCACTATATTAGCTCACATAGGGAAGAGACAATGCTTTGCCAAGATCATGGTCACAAAGCACTGCATCAAGGACTTGAAGTCAGGTCTTGGGACTACAGACAAACATCGCCACAGTGCCCAAAGCTGTGCTGCTGCTAAGGGCCTGTTGTCACCCCACTGGTGGGTGAGGCATCGGCTAAGTTAGGCAGACACCAAGGCCTTCACTTCATAGATTGTGTTTACCCTCAAACCTGTTCCACCCATAGGTACTCATCTGCCAGAAAAGTAGAAAAACAATGACTTAAATAAGTAGATGAAAAATTTCTTGTTTTAGTGAGTCCCTGTTTTTCTAATTCCATCTGGGGACAATTGTAAGTTAGGAGGCTGGGGGTAGGGAAACAGGGATATTTGTTAGAGCCTGCTATGCAGCTGGTCCTTTACTAAAATAGAAGTACAGGATGAAATTTCTAGGTCTTTAAAGATGACAACACTTATTAATAATCCCTAGGAACGGTGATTGCTTCGTGGTCCTGAAGTAGGAAACCTGCTGGGTTTTAAAAAAAGACAGTGCAGGGAGCATTTTGTCTTGTAAATTGAGTTCTCTGGTGAGCTGTTAATGTCAGAGATAATCTCTACAAAAGTGAAGATAAGCTTCATTGCACCCAAGGAAATACAAATTTAGGGCTTCTTGAGTCTGGGAAGAGGCACTGTTTACACACTCCCAAGTTACAAGGGAAGGTGCTAAACCCACTCCTGGCAGTTATTCCCGAGGTGGAGGCACTAGCAGATTCTCATTCCTCTGCCTCTTCCCTCCCCCAACCCCTTCTTCTTCATTTACTTCTGTCCTTTACCAGTGAGACTGGTCATTTAAATCCTAACTGCTTCCTGTACTCTCAAGTCTTGGAAAGCTTACTTAACCTCTGCACGCCTGTTGCCTCACCTATAAAATAAACAGATGGTATGTATCCTGTAGGGTTATGAGGATTGAGTGAGTTAATATGTGTAAAGGCTTTAGAATCTGGCACCAGTGGGTTTTGAGTGGGAACACTTCTTCGCTGTTCCTCTTGTTTCCTTCCTTGTGGAGGGAACTCCACTGCTGGAACCCTCCTGGCCTGGGCCCATCCCCTCACCTGCTGGGAAATGGCTTAGTTTGGTTAGCACTGGAGTGAACAAACTGGCATGCTTGACTCAGCTCCTTCGCTTCCTCTCTTGGGGAGTAGTTGCCTCTGCTTTACAGAATGGCCAGGCTGTCTAAATCCATGTTCACGATTAAGAACAGCAACATTGCCCTTAGTCTTGCCCCAGCCCTGGCCACAGAACCCCTGCATCATTGAGTTCCTGATGTCTGACTGAATATCAGAGTGGGCCCCAAACCCTGTGGCTGCCATGATCTCTCACCTTCAACACTTGCAAGTGGGCTCAACAAGATGCCCCAAAGGGGTCCCAGACTCATATATATATGGGGTTATTCTAGGGTCCCGTAGCCAGGTTCTGGTTCCAGGAAGACAGCCAACAGAGTACATCTTTCCTGCTGACTGGTGGCATGTTTCTTTTGCAAGACATGCTGATTTGGATTGACTCTCACTCTTATTAGTCACAAAGCAAATCCAGAACTTGACTTGAGCTCTGTTTAGGCCTGTATCACCAAAGTGCCACCTCAAGTGTATGGCACTCGAGAGGTGGGGCAGGGGTCCTGTGCAACCCCTAATGCAGAGTTTCTCCAGTGCATGTGCCTGTCTTCTCTGAGGTCTCTGGAAGCCATAGCTCCAGCACCCGAAGGCACTATCTGTCTGTACCCTCTCCTGCTTCCAGTCATCGGGACCTCACACCTTCACAGGTTGGTCTGAGAGCTAAACTTGATAAGCAATCAGAATTTCTGATGCAAAAGCACCCCTCTCTCCTTCAATCCAGCACTACTCACTACTGACCGTATATGGAAGACAGGGGTGCAGCCTAGGAGTGCAGTGAGTACTGTCCAAGGAATTCAAGGGAAGGTATGGTTGGAAGATAGGGTGTTCTGTTTCAGAAACTTGCAAATAACACATCTAGAGAATGAATTATCATCCATGTTTTCCTACATACTCCAGACAAGACTTGGATACATGGTCATCATCAGTGAAGCCCAACAATCAGCTCTGATAGAGTCAGTGGAGACTGGTATTCACAAAGCACTCGGGTGATATAGTCTCAGGAGTAATGATGTAACCAGCATTAATAAATAGAATTAGGCAACTGCAGAGGCAAGAAGGTTTGTGTTGTTCCAATATAGTTTCTGAAAAATCCATGCATCATGAGTAATTACAATGTTGATACCTACCTTTTCCTCGCTATGGGGAATATGAAAGTTGCTGGGGATGGTGTGTAGGACAATAAGGAACATAAATAAATAGTTCCTGGACAGGAAGAAGTAATGCCTGAATAGGATGAAAAGTCCTCACATGCATTGATTAGATCAAAAACAGGGGGCTGGGGATATGGCTCAGTTGGTAGATGTTTGCCTCGCAAGCACAAGGGTTCTATCCCCAGCACCACCAAAAAAAAAGAAAAAAGAAAAAAACAAACGTGTAAGGACTTTGTCCTTACTCATTGTTTTTTCTAAATTTTCATTGATAAATCACAATATCTCACACAGGCCCATGAGTTCTATAACAGTTTTGAACTACAATTGCTTCTGTAGTTGACACCCAACAAAATGTTTTTCCCAGGATCCTAAACACCCTAGAGAGCTCTGGAGATACTCAGGGGCGCACAGAAATAAGCCATCTCCTCATCTCAGCAGTAACACAGGCACTGTTTTGGCCATGGTCTGGCACTTTGTCTTATTCTTCAGTTTGGAATCTGATCAGGATAGACAGGTGCTATTTAATCAGTTCCCTCAGTCTTTGTAGTAAACACTCAATAAATATTATATATTGTCTTTTCCAAGCTTTTAGAATATATTTTATTTTCCCCTTTCTGTGTTTTTTTTTTCATTCCCCAAATCCTCCTTTCCTTTAACTTTATAAGTTCTGTGAGCCACAAAATAGTCCTGTTTATATTTTTATAATTCCAGAGACCTAGACAATCTCCATAGTGTGCATGCATACACACGCACTCAAACGCACATGCACACATACGCACACACACACACACACACACGCACAGCTTTCCATCTTAACATCCTTCAGTGAAGCTAGCCAATCCCTAAAAAACAAATGCCAAATGTCTTCTTTGATATAAGGAGAGTAACTAAGAACAGAGTAGGGTCGAAAAGCATGAGAAGAAGATTAACATTAAACAGGGATGAGAGGTGGGAGGGAAAGGGAGAGAGAAGGGAAA
>NW_026000026.1:66186163-66239033 GCF_001458135.2 Marmota marmota marmota | reverse complement strand
AGGAAGGAAGGAAGGAAGGAGGGAGGGAAGGAGGGAGGGAAGAAAGGAAGGAGGGAAGGAAGGAGGGAAGGAAGGAAGGAAGGAAGGAAGGAAGGAAGGAAGGAAGGAAGGAAGGAAGGAAGGAAGGAAGGAAGGAGGGAAGGAAGGAAGGAAGGAAGGAGAGAAAAGAAAAGAAAAGAAAAGAAAACTGAAACAAGCTCCCTTGGAGACTAAGGGCAACTTCCTGGTAACTGTTTTTCTGCATTCCCTATTTCCTCATACCAAGTGTATCAGACTCCTCAGTCTCTGGTTCTCAGAACTGCTAGGGTGGAGGCAGCCCCTCAGACTCTGTGTGCATCTAGCTAAATCCACATGGGTATACCCCCCTGGCTTGGTTCTCACTCTGCCTTTTCTTATAAAAGCTTTCTATGTCTCTAAGTCCCCCAATGGTGTCTTGAGACAGAAAATTCTCCTCTAGTTCCCTCAAAGCTGGCTTTGAATAATCCTATTTTCCTGCAGACCTGACTCAGGAGTTTTTAGCATAGCAGCCATTTCCTCCAGTAACAAAACCACACCAGGATTTCTCTGATATTTATTATATCTTGAAGCAAAATTAATCTACTGAAAGTATGACTTGTGTGTGTTTGTGTTTTAAAAACTTAGTGAATATAGTTTTATTTATCCTCAGTTATAATTTTGTCCAGTAATTTTCACTTATAATTTGCTAATAGTTTTTGTTTGGAGAATTACCTGAGAGCCAGCTGTCCTGTTAGGGGATTCCTATTGTGTTTCCCTCCAATTGGAGATGGTTGACCTTTTGGGACATATTCTACTTTGCTTCTTTGATTCCAGTGAAACAGAAATCACAGGACCCTGAGAGGCCCTGATACTGGATAAAGGGTTTTGGTTTTCTTTAATTGTCTATTATTACAATGCCTAGAAATACCCATTTATGATCTTAAACTAAGGGTGAGACCCTCAAGTTGCCCAAACTGTCCTGGGCCCCAGAGCTCACAGGACAGCAAAGGTCCCACAGAGCCTCACCACACTCACAGCTGAAGGGGCCCTTCCCACAAGCACAGGACACGCCCCCCCCCTTATTTCACTTAAGGCAGAAACTAAGAACTCATGGTCTCCCAATATCAATTGCATTTTGCCTTATTTAAAGATATCTAAGAGACAAGAATTTCTCTAATCTTTCCAAGAAACATGAAAGCAAACCAATTTGTTTTCTAATATAGTTCTTTTCTTCCCAAGGATTCAAAGACATCATGAACCTCTTTCTTATTGCTCTTTCTTGGGAGGATCCTTACCTGCTGGGTGGTCTCTAATGCTAGGTAGGTGGCCGGGCTAAAGCAAGAGAAGGACAGTAAAGGGTGATAACTTACAGGGCAGAAAGCTGAGGCGTGCTTTAAAGAAACTCCACAGGTCACAAGACTGGGCAAAATAAGAGAAAGTTATCAAAGCAGGCAAGAACAAAAGAAATTGTTCAACAAGCTCTAATATCTGCCTGGCTGGGGAGGAAGGAAGCTGAGCCATCGCCATCGCCATCGCCAGAGACATTCAAAGTCAAATTGGTAGGAAGGTGGATTTTATTCAAAACTAGCTTTGGGGGAGGTTGGAAAAAACTTCATTGTTTTAAAAAAATTCCAGCTTCAAAAGCTCTGGGAGGAAGAGAACTTTTAGAGGGGGCAGGGATTCAGTAGGGAAAAACATGAAATTCCACAGGTTTTAAACAGGTTTTCACTTTCAGGAATTTAATGGGTTTTAACTGCTTCCAAGTCCAGGTGCCTTCCTTATCAGGTTAAAGGGAACTAGGAATTCCTGGATCAGCATCTTCATCTTCCATTTCCTGAGGGGGAGGGCTTCCAAGTTCAGTGTTTAAAAAAAAACTCTGGAAGGCCCATGCTAACCTCCCGGAAAGTCTGTTCTGAACTTCTGTATTTTCCATCTTTCTAACAATCTCTTATCTGCTACCATGTGCTACTTGCTTGAAATCCTCCCTGCAGAGTCGCAGGTGATAGGAGACAGAAATGTGAGTGGTGAGACCATGAGGTGAAGAAAATAATTCTATAAACTGGGCCCCACTGGCTGACCCCCACATGCTTTCACTTTTAAAAAGCAATTTACCTGCGGCCTCACCTGGCTTGAGTCCACAGGATATGTTATATTTTTCAGGAAGCCACCTGTTATCTACAGGAGAAATTCAGACCCAAAATAATTCTCATGAGGAACACAAATTATCCTAAAGTGCAGAGACTTTGTGACCCTTTCACAGACAAGATCCTGGAACTCAGGGAGATAAGAATAATTCTTCTTCAACCATAAAATCTATAAGAACACTTTCCAATTAGAACCAGTCAGCATGAGCAAAGTGACCTAAAGTTGTCATGATAGTAGGGACTTGACAGTCCGAGGCCATCCTGCTGCCAATCAGAAGTCAAGAGGTGGAACTGAAGCCAGATTTAAAATTAGGTAGTCGGTGTAGTTAGGTAAATCGGGTCTAATATCGAGTGAAATCTAAAATGGAGACCATGCGGAGAATGACTCAGGGAAAACACAGGACAACTCATGGAATGTTAATGAAGTCCCGAAAAGGCCCTAGGCCAAAGTCCACCTCAAAGAAATGTTAATGAACAGCCCCCAGCAAAAAGGTGCTGACTCAGAAGTGCTTCCTGACCATATTACTACTTTGGCCCACCTGTGTCCCACCCCTCAGGCCTTCCAACCTACATTCCATCACCAAAACTATAAAAAGGGGAAACAACAGCACTGCTACAGATTCCACCTCTTGGGTCCCCTTCTTCCTCCGGGAGAAGTCTTTTCTGCTGTCCTTTAATAAACTTCTAATTTCTACTCTGACCTTGCCTCGGCATGCTTCTTTGGTGTTATTCTTCAACATTGGGGAAGCAAGGACCGGTAACAGAACTGGGTGGAACTCTCTGGACACTTTCCTAGGACCCCAATAAGATAGCGCAGGAGAGGTATGCAGTCCCTCTGTCTCCGTTGAGAATGTCTCCTTTTCGCCTTTCCTATCCCTTCAATAAACTCATGCCTGTTACTCTGAGTTGACATGTCTGAAATCTTTCTGACTTGATTGCAAGAATTGGGGTTTGAAAGGGGCAGGGTATCTGCACTGCCTCAGTTTCTCAGAAGGCTTCCTCAGCCCTGTAGCACAGGGATTGGAGGTTGCAGATCCCCACAGGTGCTCTGGCTGAGCATGTTATCAAAGCAGGCAAGAACTAAAGAAATTGTTCAACAAGCTCTAATATCTGCCTGGCTGGGGAGGAAGGAAGCTGAGCCATTCAAAGTCAAATTGGTAGGAAGGTGGGTTTTATTCAAAGCCAGCTTTGGGGGAGATTGGAAAAAACTTCATTGTTTTAAAAATTCCAGCTCTCCCTCTGCAACAGCTGTCTGAGGAGGAACATTGTCAGGGGCTAGAAGGAAATTCTCCTTCAAAGAATAGCCTGACATTTACAAAAAACAGCCCCCTGGGAGACATCCTGCCTGGGAGACATCGTGCAGCCACCTATCTCCCTGGAACATCCTGCGGTTATCAGGATCATCAGACATCTTGCAGCTGGCAGTTTTACCACCCACATCCAGCAATTGCTGATTAGAGAGCTTCCCCATCCCCAGCATATAAATACCCCTGTGTGAACAATAAAAGTTTGCAGCTTGATCAGAACTTCTGTCTTGCTGTCATCCTTCGTGTCTCTTGTCCCTTCATTCCTCCCCACCTAGGTTCGCGGCCCTCATTGATGTGTCCTGCAGGTCGGGACATTTGGCACCCAACGTGTGCTTGAGCCTTTGACTGAGAAGGAACGCCGTCCTCCGGGAAGACTTGGCCAAGCGGAGCTCGCAATCGCCTCGGCAGACACGACCGAGAGACAGATCCAGGAGGAGAGTGGGGACGACGCACGGTAAGTGACCCACCATGGGACAAGCAGTTTCGTCACATGATTTGTTTTTGTCAGGCCTCAAGGAGGCCCTCAAGACATGGGGGGCGTGTGTTAAGAAAAAGGACTTAAAATTATTCTTTTCATACATAGAAGAATTGTGTCCGTGGTTTCCCCTTTAAAGGGACCATTGATGGTAAAAGATGGCTTAGAGTAGGAGACTGTTTTAAAGATTATATGAATCCTTTGGCCCAGAAAAGGTGCCTGTTCCCACCTTTTCTTACTGGAACTTAATTAATGAAATTCTTAAAAGTTCACCCTTTGACAATGGTACCTTAAAACTTGTCAGGATTGGGGAAGAGGCGATGCAAAAGACCTCTCGTCCCCCCTCGGCATGCCCTTCAGTTAGTATAGACATAGATACTTCTCAGTCTCCCCAGGACCCTGGGAACCTTCCTGGTCCCCCTCAAAATCCCACCCTAATAAATAAGGCTCCAACGGTTACCAATTGCCTTTATCCAGTTTTAAATCCCCGAGACACATTGACCCCTGGGGAGGAGGCTACCTTGGAGAAGGAAGCAGCTCGCTACCATTCAGAAGACCCGCCACCTCTCAGGACCCTGCCACAGCTTATAGGACTTACACATCCACCTCCCTCCTATATCCCTCCTGCCTTTTGTGCTCCGGCTCTTTAGGGGCCAACTGCCCCCTCAGATATTTTTTCCCCACTTCCCCTGCCTAACCTGGCTCCCTTGCGAGAGTCTCTCCAACATAGACGGGAACAGATCCAACTTTTAAAAGAATTAAGATCCCTTGACTCTGAGCTTCGCTCATTAGCCTTAGGCACAGAGTCAACCCGAGCTGGCCCAAGGCGGTCTAATACAAAGGCTAAGCCGTGCCATCGGCCTGTTCTCGCCTTCCCAGTCACCCGCAGTCAGATAGATAAGCCTGCCCAGGCTGAGGACAAAGAGGAGGATCAAGAGGAGGAAGCAAGGGAAACGGATCAAGGGGAGGAAGCAGGGGAATGGCAAGAGGAAGATCAGGACTCAGAGGATGAGGAGTTCACCCCTAGGCAGGAAGGAACCCAGAGTGTCTACAAAAAATTAAGCCTACGGTTTCTTGAAAAACTTAAAAAGGCTTGTGCTCACTATGGCCCCACTGCGCCTTACACATTGGCTTTATTAGAAAGCCACAGCGCACAATGGCTTACTCTGAATGATTGGAAATTTTTAGCCCTAGCTACCCTCAGTGCCGGAGACTTCCTGTTATGGAATGCAGATTTCAAAGAGCACTGTCGGGAAACTGATCAAAAAAATTTAACTAAGGCCTCCTCTAAATCCTGGACTTATGTTAAGCTAGTGGGCAATGCGCCTTTTGACACTAACCCTAAACAGGGGCGTTTCCCTGCTGGACTTTTGGCGCAGATTCAGACGGCTGGCTTACATGCTTGGAGACGCCTCCCTCAAAAGGGCTCGGCTACCACTTCCCTGGCAAAAATTCGACAAGGGTCTGACGAGCCTTATAGCGACTTTGTTGCCTGGTTTAACCTAGCTGCGGAACGCTTACTTGGACCAAGCGAAAACGAAAGCATCTTTGTAAAACATCTTGCCTTTGAAAACGCCGACCCGGCATGTCAGGATGTTCTTCGACCACATAAGGATAAAGGGGAACTTTCTGACTTTATTAGACTCTGTGCCGGGGTGGGTGCAGCCCATGCCATGGGTCTCGTCATAGGTGCCGCCTTTACCAAGGCCTTTCGCAATTACTTGCAAACAACCTAGCCATTTTGCAAACAAAGCCTAGGGATAGCGTCTCCTCATACTGGGGCTAAACCGCCCCCAGCCACCCTTTGCCCTAGATGTGGTAAAGGTCGTCACTGGGCCAATGAGTGTAGATCTAAGACAAATGCCCTTGGACAGCCTATTTCTTCCCACTTCTCGCTTCTCAGGAAACTCCTTTCAGGGCCAGCCCCTGGCCCCGACCTCCCCCAGGACAAACCCAGGGGCAATAAGGTTTGTTCCCTCCCAACTCCCAGATTTAGATACCAATACATTAGATATTTTGGAAACTACCTTCTCCTTGCTTAATAATTCCAACCCCACCCTTGCTGGGAACTATTTGAAAATCCCCTCTGGACTGGGCTTAATGGATTTCTACGCTACCTTCTTCCCCTATTAGGCCCTTTGTTGGGTTTACTTTTAATGGTGTCCATAGGACCCTGCATTATAAACAGGCTGGTAAAATTTATTAAAGAACAGATTAATATTTTGGCCTCTAAGCCCATACAGGTCCACTATCATCATCTGGAGATGGAAGACCGCGCTGCGGGCATCTCCCCGAAGACCTTAAAAGAGCATACTATAGGGATACTGCTACATCGATGTTCATAGCAGCACATGGAATTTGCAGGGAAATGGATGGCACCTAGAGCAGATTATGCTAAGTGAAGCTAGCCAATCCCTAAAAAACAAATGCCAAATGTCATCTTTGATATAAGGAGAGCAACTAAGAACAGAATAGGGAGGAAGAGCATGAGAAGAAGATCACCATTAAACAGGGTCGAGAGGTGGGAGGGAAAGAGAGAGAGAAGGGAAATTGCATGGTAAAGGAAGGAGACCCTCATCATTATACAAAATTACATATAAGAGGAAGTGAGGGGAAAGGGGAAAAAAAACAAGAGAGAAATGAATTACAGTAGATGGGGTAGAGAGAAGATGGGAGGGGAGGGGAGAGGAGAGGAGGGGAGGGGGGATAGTAGAGGATAGGAAAGGCAGCAGAATACAACAGACACTAGTATAACAGTATTTTAAAAAGTGGATGTGGAACGGATGTGAATCTGCAATATGTATACAGGGTAAAAATGGGAGTTCATAATCTGCTTGAATCAAATGTATGAAATATGATATGTCAAGAGCTTTGTAATGTTTTGAACAACTAATAATAATAAATAAATAAATACATATTTCATATGAGATCAAGCACATTCAGGGTGACATGGCCTTAGACAAAGTATTAATATTGTAAACTGTGGAATGGAGTAGATTTTCCATTTATCCTTTAGGAAAAAAAAAAACAGCAAAAACACTTTCTTTCTTGAAATAAAAACCTAAGTGAATTCAGAACAAGATTGTTTAAAGCTTTAAGGAAAGGTGACTCCAATTAGCATTCTGTCATTCATAACAGAAATGATAGAATGTCATTTGTGACTCAATTTTTCTCTCATAATGTGTAGCTATCTTACCAGATTTTTTAAGCCAATGTGATAATCCAATTAAGCATATTCACTTAGTGTCCATAGTGTATTTTGAACCCTCTATGTGAAGGAGTAATTTTTTAAACTGGTGTGAATTAAAATTATTTTTGACCATGAATAGAAAAATATATGTCTATTGTACAAATATGTAACAGTGAATTCCTCTGTTCTGTATATAATGCACTGCTGGGAGCCATTAGCCAAGTAGGTATGACAATTTCCTTGCCAGCGTACCCCATGTTGCTGACATTTTGCAGTGACATTGAATGTAGGTGACCTTGCTCAAGGACCAGGGCGGATTAGGGTGTTCCAGGTTTAACATAATCGGGTTTAGGGCGTTCCCAGTTTAGGTTCCAGGTTTAAGGTTTAAGATTATTCCTGCTGGGAATAGGGCGTATCCTGCTGCCTGAGCTCCCCTTGAGTTCTCATGGGATTCAGACAGTATATTTTTGGAGATAGAAGCCCAGTGGATGTGGATTTGGGCAGAGAACGTGGATTTCCCCAGAACGTGATTGTAGACGGCTGGTGTGAGTTCGGGAATAAAGAGTTGCTGTTTGAATCTACAAGCTGTGTGGTGGCTCGTGATTGTGTGCCCAGCCAGACTGAGGCATTTGTGCCCAGCCAGACTGTGGCAATGCACCAATAAAAAATTCTCTGGAAAAAAAAATAAATAAGTGAATAGGTAGATTGATAAGTGGGATGTTTATGTAATTTCAAAGGATTACTCCAACAGCACTTATTAATTATAGAGGCATAAATGTAATTTTACCCCAAAGACCTCACCTAACTAAAATGGTCAAAGTCAACAGACATCATCATCAAGGACACAAATTGAAACCATCTGCTTCCTCATGGGAGCCATCTAGAACTTTGTGTTTTGTTTTGCTTCTTGTGATAGTGGTGGTGGTGGTGGGGGGGGCACTTGACCATGGAGTGACATCCCCAGACCTTTTTTGTATTTTATTTAGAGACAGGGTCTCACTGCATGGCTTAACACCTCACTTTTGCTGAGGCTGACTTTGAACTCAAAATTCTCCTGCCTCAGCCTCCGAGCTGCTGGGATTACAGGTGAGTGCCACTGTGCCTGCTACTTTGTAGTATTTCTGCTGAAGATGTATAACCTCAATCCACTTGTGGAGAAACATCAGCAAACCCAAGCTGAGGAACCTTCTGCATGGTATCTGGCCGGTAATAGTCAATAATTCAAGGTCAGAAAAGTCAAAGAAAAACTGAAACACTTCCAGACTAAAAAGGACCTCAGAGACATGACAAATGCAATGCAAGATTCAGAGCCTTTGGCTACTAAAGCCGTGGTGGGAACAATTGAACAATTGAAAGCTGAGGATTAAAGGGGTAGCAATTTAATCAATTAATTGTCTAATTTTGATAATTGTATTGTGGTTCTGTAGGTGAAGGTCCTTGTTTGTAGGAAATTAATACTAAAATATTTAGGGGTGATAAGAATCAGTGGGTAAGTTACAAATGGATCCAGAAAAATAAAAGAGTTATTTGTAACACCTTTGTAACTTTTCTGTAACTATGTGATTGATTCCAGTAAAAAAAAATAATAATAATGTAAAGTACATTTTATCTATTAATTCTCATCTTACATTTAGTCATTTTGAACTGGTCCATACTGAAAACTCAGAGGGTTAATGTTACATGCCAGCATATTCTTGACTAATGTAAAATTAGATTGATAACCAGGGAAAGAACATAATAAACACGCTTTCTTGTAATCATGTTTTTCCAAGAGCATTAGCTAAAATGTCATGTTTATGCTACTGGAAAACCAAAACCTAGTCAGGTGCTGAGGCACACCTGTAATCCTAGCAACCCTGGAGGTTGTGGCAGGAAGATCAAGCAAGTTGGAGACCAGCATCAGCAACTTCATGTCTCAAAATTAAAAACAAAACAAAACAAAACAAAACAAAAAAAACAGACTTGGGATGTAACTCAGAGGTAAAGCGCCCTGAGTTAAATACCCATTAAATACCCAATAATTCTCTCATTCTCTCTCTCTCTCTCTCTCTCTCTCTCTCTCACACACACACACACACACACACACACAAGCAAAACCTGCCTCAAAGAAGAATCTGAGGGATACATTTTCATCAGGATGTCTAGCAGGTACTTCTCTTGCCTTCCATAAGTGTATGTACCTCTTCTAACTAGCTTTGAATCTCTCTTCTGATTTTCCCCAAATCCTGAAATTGGCAACTAAAAAGGTGGCTTTGAATGAAGAGTCATTGATGTCCTCGACTGCTGGCACTGAATACACGCCAAGGCTCCATGTTCTCTTGAAGGGAGAAACTTTATAAACTTCATATGTTCAGACACAGTGAGTTAAGGTGTCATGAATTTGCTTAATACATTTGCTGCCTCATCATTCATTTTTAGGCCTGACATAAGCTATTTGAAACCCAGTGGTACTCTGCCACCTTTGACCTAGTTAACATTCCTCTCAGGTGTAGCCCAGGTGCTTCCCATCTCACTGACCCAAAGCCCAGCACGCCCCACAGGTGCTGACCATGATGAACTTAAAGGTCAACACCAGAGTCATATAGATGAGTGTTCTTGATGCACGTGTTTTCTTTAATTTAACCAATCCACAAGCACCAGCCCTATCCTAAGGCATAAAGCCCCCTGAGCTTAAATACGAGGTCCTACTATCCTCCCGAGCTGCTCACTGTCTCTGGACTTCCTGTCAACCCTTGTGGAAGGGTGAGTGATAAAATTCTTTTTGTCATTTTACATATTTTGTTGTGCTGCCACCTCTGTGTGTCACCTGGCTGAGATGGAACCTCATCCTCCCCGGAGCTCCCCTGAAGAGTGGGTATTTGGGTAGGAAAAAACTGAACATAGATCAGACAAGAAGCATAGGCATGTCTGCCAGCATGAACCAGCTTCCTGGGGCTGGAGTGAAGCTAGGGGCCAGAGCATTTGTCTAGCATGCACCAGGCGCTGGGTTTAATCCTCAGCACTGGCACGTACACATAGAAAATTCCCTGTGAGAGGGACATGTGGTCCCAGGCCAAACGGGAGGTGGTAAGCTATCTGCCGGCCTAAAGAAGGGTTGGTGTAAGGCACGCTGCAAACATCCAAGGACCTCCGCTAGAGCCCCATCAGGGCAGGGCAAACATTTATAGGCACTCTCCAGAGAGAGACCTTAAGACCAAAACTGGAGGAAAATCGCCCCATACTGGTGGATGCAGTGTTGCAGAACATGATGGTGGTAGTCATGGGGAACACTGAGGAAAAGGGTGGAAATGAAGGTGTCGTTGCTCTGTTGAAATAATCTGAGCTAGTCCGTGCTCTCCAGTGGTAGGTGCTCATCCAGAGGCATCACACTGTGGTGGGAAAAACACTAATTTTGGAAATGGTCCAAGGTTCAAGTTCTCGCTTTATTTATTTATTTTTTAGTTTGCCTGGTTTTTGAGTCTTTTCCTGATTGCCTGCACTTGGCATGCTGCTCCATATTTCTTCAGCAGCTGTAGGCACTGAAGGCTGTCTCCAATATCCGGTCACCCTCTTATTAAACCTCAGTTTATTCAGGTGGCACCACAGTTAGTCTTCCTGCCTCTGGGCTAGCTACGTCAAGAAGCCAGCACCTTTCTTGCGAAAGCCACTGAGTCATATTGCCATTGATTTGTGAAACAGTGGTAACTGGTACTTCCTCCCCGTTAGCGGGAGGTTACTCATGGCAACGTCCAGGCCTGATGAAAGCTTAGGTCAATGACACGACATGAAGCACTTCTACATGGAAGAAGAGCAAATTCAAAATAATTTGCTTTCTCTTTTACCTCCTTCATCCAATTTAACCTTGCTGTCCCACTCCCGCTTTCTCTGGCTTCGTGTTTGATTGAGCATGGGGACCCAAGTCATCACCCTCAGGTGTGGCTGCTAATAACTGCAGGTGTTCCCAGAGCAAAGTGGACTCCGTGTGCTGTAGTGTAGAGGGGTGTGGGAGTTACCTTTCGTGGTGAGGGATGGGGGGAAGTCAGAAATCCTTTGAAGGCTCTGGGAGTGCCCTGGACAACCCACTTGACTTACCAGCCTCCCTGCAAATGCAGGGTACCAGGGAAGGCAGGCGACAGAGGCTCCTAGACAGCCCCAAGAGGCCTGAGCTTCCACTGAGTTTTCCCAATTTGCCAGTTAAGGTCAAAGATGTGAGTTTTTTTTTTTTTTTCTTAGGAGAATTGAGTCTTGGAAATAAACTCAGCTGGGGCAGGAGATATGGCTCAGTGATAGTGCTTGCCTAGCATGTATGAAGGCCTCGGTTTTGATCCCCCAGCCCTTTGTGTGAGCCCGCGTGCAGGAACCTCAGCTGTCATCGGTATTCTGTATCTTCAACTGTACGGCAAAATTATCCTTTTGATTAACGAGCCAATTATTGCCGAGGTCCAGCCCTGGCGGCAGGGAGTGAGGTTTCAGGGGTCCTGAAGGAGGAGTAGCATCCGCAAAAGAAGAGTCGGAATGACAGGTTGCAATTGGGAGCAGCCTCCAGAAGAAATCTCTGCTGCCTCTGGAGGGATCTTTATTTTTATACTTTTTTTTTTACATGTGTTTTTTTTTTTCAGGTAGTTAATGGATAGCTTCAAAGCCCGAAACTTTTTTGATTTACATAATTTTCAAGAGTTACAATCTTTTCTGACATACATTGATTATCTAAGATATTGAGTACATTGTTCAAAATATTTTTCTGTAACCTTAGTCAATCATGATTTAAACTTTTACGTTTTCACGTCAATCACTAAGTGCTAGGCGATGCAACTAGACTACATGACTCCTGACCTATTATTCACTTCTAACTTTAAAGCATACCTATAATTATTTCATTAACCTTTAACTTTAAAGCATATTTATGACTGTTGGTAAGCTTTCTTCTAAAATCCCAGTAAAGCACATTTAAAGTAGTGAAAGTCTATTATTTAAAAGCCTACTACTCTGAAGTGCCTCTAAAATATATCTGTTAATCTTACAGTATTCTATTTTTAATTTCCAAGGGAATTTCCTTTTTTCATATGACCTATTCAACTGCTTTCTTAAAGAACTTCCTTGATCCTTGGTCAAGGCACACCAATTCTTAAGTCTTTGTAATCTTTAACTAAAGGGTAGGTTTAAACCTCAACCCATTTGTCATTTATATTAACTGTTTTTCATTTTCATCATAAATTTCTGTGTAAGGCAAAGGAGGGCCTATTGGTTGGGGGGGAATGTATTTTTATTAGCCTCTTGTCCTCGAGGGGGATACCATAAGCCACATATGGTGGTCCTTGTACTGTTGGCACAGCAATTGTTTTTCTGTAGCTAGACTATCGTACAGGTTGTGGCTTTAGGATGGGGTGTGGGGGGGGCTAGTGTAAATTGTTAACCATGGGATAAATATTTCTTGTTCAGGCTTGAGGAATAACACTATTGTTTGTATCCTGAGTGACACTGAAACGCACCTCATGGCATGTCTCAATTGTATCTCATTCTAGGAATTTTCCTGCAACCTCAGGCAATACGTACTTTTGTTATTAATATATGCCCTGTGCATAACATGAGTATCATAAACAAAACACTTAACATTCCTAATGGTTCGGTTTCCAGATGGTGCGGCCTTGCCTCAGCATCCCCCACGCTGTGACCCTGTCAGACAGTGGGTGAAGGAACGCCTTCACCAAATTATCTAAAGTCCAGACTGGCACTATGTATAATACAAGTCTCAAAATTTTATGAAAATATAGGTATCATGCTGATTATTGACATGTTTTGGTTAAGTGAGAATAGTGATATTTAACTTATATTCATGAGCCATTTGGGGGCAGGATCCATTACAATTCTAATTTCAGGTTTATTTTTCTGAGGGTGGATCTCACATTTAATATATGAAGCTTCTTTGGATGATCATATTCTTCGTGCCTCACTGCCCAGAGAATAGAGGTTCATACTTTTCCCTCCTCTCACTCCCAAGAAGAGTACATCTCTTTGCTGAATAGTCTCTAGTGGGTTCCACTGGGGTCATGTGACCCCACAGAAGTGCCTGTCATTCTCATCAATCAGTTCTTGAAGTTGGGCAGACTACGGCAGCTGGCCCCTCATAATCATTGTGAAATGTATTCTTCAAGAGACACTTAGCAAAAATTCAAAGCAAAATACATTTAATCAGTTAAGATTATTTTGTTCTAATTGATAGAAAACTAAGCTCAAGTGGATGATAAGCAAGGAATTGATTAACTTAGATGAAAAGTCTGGGGCACGCTGGCATCAGGTATGGCTGGATTCAGGGCTTAATGGTGTCTCTAGAATTCAGTTTCTCTTCGAATTTTTGACTGTCTTCTTTCTTGGGCTCCTTCAGATGGTTCTTGGCAGCTACCTGTTCTCAAGGTTGCAAACCATCAATATTCTCACAAAGCAGCTATATTTTTACACTGTCCTAGATTTGAGACAAGAATATAAAGTTTCTTTTCAATAGTCTCGCCCAAATTCCAGACATTCTGACCATTTGGGTCATGTCTGTTACTCTCCCATTCACTGAGTCCAAAAGGAGATGTTGCTGTACTTGAGTGATTACATACTGAGCATGCGTTTAAGCCCAGTCGCCATTGAAGCCTTTGACGGACCCCTATATGCTGATACCAAGGAAGGGGTGAATCCTAGTGAAAACAGGCTACTACACAAAAAAGGGTGCTAGGAAGGCAAATAATAATATATCCACTCTTACATAGTCACAATCTATTTTCACCATGGTGCAATTTTTGAAAATATTATCGCCACCACCAGGGATTGAAACCAAGGATGCTTAACCACTGACCCATGCCCCCGGCCCACTTTTGTATTTTTGTATTGTATTTAGAGACAGAGTCTTGCTAAGTTGCTGAAGTTGGCTTTGAACTTGCCATCCTCCTGTGTTAGCCTCCCACCACACTGAAATTAGAGCTGTGCACACTGTGGCCAGCTGAAAATCTGATTTCAATAGGCTCAGTTCAACAATAGAAAACAATACTTCTCTATAGTCAGTTGCTCAATGTTTATGTTCAATTTTAGCCTAGGCATTGACATACTTGAACTGGTAAACTATGTTCTTTGTTTTTTCCATATATTCAATAATTCTGTCATGTGTCTTAGCTGTTAGGAAGTATGAGCTCATCAGTAGTCCAACAAATTTAATATCTCAGAACTCCTTAAAATTCCAAAAATCTGTGGCCAAGAAAGCAACTAAGCAAATCACTTTAAATTTCCATGTCCTAGCCTCCGGTACTCTTTGAATCAGTTCAATCTTTATAAACCCACACCAAGGGATGGATAGGCTCTATGCTATGAGTGCTAAATAATAATAAAAAAAAAAGTAAACAAATTTCCTAAAATCCTTGGCCTTACCCCACAGAGTGGGGATTGAACCCAGGCCCTTGTGCATGCAAGGCAAACACTTTACCAACTGAGCTATACTGAGCTACATCGAGCTATATCCCTAGCCCCCTATCCACTATTGAATATTGTCATCAAAGATCCATGAGTTAGGGCTGAGGTTGTAATTCAGTGGGAGAGCACTTGCCTAGCATGTATAAGGCACTGGGTTTGATCCTCAACACCATATAAAAAATGAAGGTATTGTGTCCATCTACTACGAAAAAAAATTAAGATAATAAAAACAACAATAAAAAATCCTGGATTTCAGGCAAATCCTGTGTATTGCTGACCCCAGGTTTTCCTTTTTAGAGCCTTTCCCATTTCTGAACAAGAATGGAGACTCGGCTCCTTGAAAGTAGAGCACAAAACATTCCCTTTTTTCCTTTCTTGTATTTGCTATTATATGAATATCATATTTTGTTCTCTTTAGAGCTTATTTAGTTTTTAGTATTAAAGTATGGCCATAGCAAAGTCAAGGCTTGGAATAGCTCTGTAAGAGGCCAAGTTACTGCTGTTTCAAAAAAACCTACATTCTCTGCCTGTAATACATGTCATTTTCCGGCTTCCTGTCTCCAATATTTGCAATGATTTTAGTCACAATTAATATAGGACAGTAGTTACTTAGTGATGCTTCAAGTCCTTAGAAATAGATTCAGCTGAGTGCCCAATATTTCTCTAATGATTCACAATTGAATATGCGTCATTAAGTCTTCTCTACAGCACTTTGCCTTTACTGAAATAAGCTCAAGCCATCTTTAGTTTTTCTCAAAACCAGTTTCAAGGGACATCGGGGAGATACATTTCAGTTAGAACAGATGTGTTACCTGCTAACGGTTCAACATTGATTATAAGTAACATTCAGTCTTCCCCCAGTCTAATCAGTATTCCATTTTCATTCCCTGTGGAACATTTGACCCAGGTAAAATTATAAATCAATGTGAGTGCTGGAAACAACTTTAGGAACTATGCAAAATATTTTTGTGATTCGAGGTTTGAACTCTTGAGAATTTTAGAGATTATGGTCAGACATTTGTTCAAACATGCACATTAAAACATAGAACTCCTTGGACTCCAGAAAAATTATTCCATTTTCTTGAGCTTGGAGGGCAAAATGACTTTCTCAAGACCATTGTACAAGTTGATAAAGTTAGGGCTGAAGCCTGAAGTAATGGCACTGTTCATGGCCAAAGACCTTGCTACTATTGTTTGTTTATATGGGGTAAGGAGTAGGGAAGTATTTTTGTTTTTTTGTTTTTTGTTTTTTTTAAAAAAGCCAAATAGTCATAAAATTATTCCCGATTAAAATACTCTTCATTATTGTCAATTCCCACCAATTAATACCTTTGTTTAGATTCCAGGATTATTGGTTGGTTGGAATATCCAAGAATGAACTGTGATACCATGAAAATTGATTACCAGGTAAAAATATCAACCTTTTTGAAAGATGTGGGATTTCATGAGCCTGATGTGATATTAGAGAATTGCTCAAAATTACACTTGCTGAGACTCTGAAAAATAAGGGAGTGCCGGAGTCAGACCAATAATGGTGGAGAGGAAAGAAGGGCATGAAAGTTGATAAGCTAGGAACCTCAAAAGAACACTTGGATATGAAGAGGTTTAAAAGAATTCCTTGAGGAGGCCAATGAAGTCCTGACACATTCTTGTTAAATGATCCTCTTTGTGTTCACGTGAAAATTGAGCATCAAGGGGAAATATGGTTTTTGCTGAAGTATGATTCTTTTGGAAAGATACACCAAGCTCTGCATGGTTTTTAATTTCACTAAATCCTATCAAATCTATTTTTGTTTTCATCATTTCTGATATTTTTGTTCTGCTTTTAAGTGGATTCACTTGAAGCAGGTTTTCTTTTACCCATTATCCTTAGATAATGAACATGTCCCATTTTTATTCCAACCTTCAAAAGCAGGCACTTGTTTTATGTGTTGATCTTTAATTATGTCTTTCTGATTTCAAATCACAAAGTTCCTGAGGATTGTCATTTCACACATCCCCTCCAGGATTTCAGTCAGGTTCATAGACATGTCAATGGTGACCCCTGGGGAATAGAATTGTGCTACAAATTGAGTAAATTTTGATTAACCGGGAAGAACTTTTCTGAAACTCCATCTGTGGCGTAACTCAATACTATTTTGAAAAATGAGAATGTCATTGAAACCAAAGGGCATGGACATGAAATAGATGAATTCTGGGTTATTTATTGAATACCTCTTACAGATAGAATTTTATAAAGTCTTATGTGGTTTGAATAATTTGTGACTATGCATACTTCTGTTCCTAGACATTTTAATCATTAATAATTCTGCAGCATAAAACATCATCCAAGATGTTTTTATACTCTTTGGTAATCTAAGAATAGATTATCAAATTAACCTTTATAACTAGATTGTTGGGGTTTGTCCAGCAGAAAGGAGTCATTGTTCATGTGAACTGGAGAATAATGAGCAATTTCTCACTGGGACTTTACAGGGGCAATCAGGCTCAGAGACTGGTGTTTAGGCACTTCTGCTCACTTAACCTTTGAACATCTATTATTTTTGTCCCAGCATTTTAAGGCTGAGTGCCAGTTGTAACATAGGCCTGTTGGTAGGGTGACCACACAACTTATCCAAATTGGGGCAGTTTTGAGATGAGTTTTTCTAATATACACTAACAATAGCTGTAAATAAGGATTATTCCATTAACCAAGGATATTTGCCCATTGGACTTAGATGCTCTCCTGTTCTGCAGTTGGGGATCCTGACCCCCATTACTTTCACATACATAACCCCCAGTGAACACTGGATCCCCTCCACCTGAGACCTGGTGGGTCCTACCATGGTGGTGCACACTGCCCCAGAGGGTAGCTTGCCCCTCGGCCCAGGGCACATAGAAGGAAGTGTGCTATGTTGTTAGAGGGCCAGACAGGGTCCCACTCTCTGGACACTCACCTGTACTATGTCTCCAAGACATCAAGGCTGAATGGCATTCATAGGATGAACGTGGCTTAAATCCCATCTAACCACAGAATGCTAGGAGCTGTGAATGTGTGATACAGAGACAGATGATAAAATGAGGAGCTGAAATGCAGTTGCCTTTGTGAGTTCTGCCCTTTCGTTAATGGTAAAACCATGCCGTTAATGTTGACAAGTGGTGAAACTCTTTGAGCCCACTTTCTCCATATGTAAAATGATAATAACCTCTATCTGATGGGGTCATTATTAAAGTCAAAGACTGATTATTGTCCTCCACATCCAATCTCCCCTTCTTCCTTTAAGTAATATATTTTGCCAAGTTTTAATTGACACAGATTCCCTAAACTAGCCATGACATTTACCAGCTTCTTTAATTAGCTTCATTGAAGGTGGTGCACATGACTTCCCTGTCTTCAAAAAGCATCAGGCCCCCCACTCCCTCCCTCTTTCTCCCTTTCTACCAGCTAGAAAATGGCAAGATGCACTTCTGTACTAACATTTGAGAGAAAAAACAGCATTCATCTTATTTAAGCCACAGTACTTGGGGACCTCATAATCACAACCATAAATCATACAAGCAGCCGTAGTGGATTTGAAAACCCATTGGATGTAGAGTCAGAAGGTACATGTTGTAGCCCTTCTCTGTTGGCTACATGTCCAGGAGCGACTCTGAACTTCACTTTTCTCATCTGGAAATATAAGTAGGAATAATAGTTGAGAGGCAGGCCACCGTTAAGTACTCTACTGTTCTCTCTGAATCCAGATTCATTCCTTGGGCAAATGTTTAGGAGACCAGGCACTATGCAAGGTGTGGGGTTACCTAGCATTCCAAGATTATCAAAGTGTTAAACCCTCATGCAGAGTAAATAAATGTCATGTAATTGCTGAGATTACAGTGAAAGTAAGAGTAGATGATGCTTGGGAATTCTCTGTCTTATAATGGAGTGGGGGCCCATTATTAGACAAGGTCAGAAAAGGATTCTAATGCCTCTGTTGAGACTGAATTACAAAAGGAGCCAATTTGCAAAATCTGAGGGGAGATGGAGGAAATGTCTAGGACAAACTGTTTTCTTTCATGTGAAAACAAGATTTAATAAAGCCTTCAAGTAGAAGGACTATTAGGGAAGAGAAAGGGGGCGGGTGGAAAGGGGAAGGCAAGAGAGGGTGGTAGGGAGGTTGGATGCCATCAAAGTATGATATGTCATGTGTCGAACACATTAATGTATATAATGAGTTAGTAATAAACATTAACTGTCAAAACCAATGAACATCAATATTATATACTAAGTGACTAATATGACAAATATAATCAAATTGTCGAACTTCCTGTTTATGCTTGCATAATAAACCAATGTACTTAATTGCTGCGTATTTGAAAATAAAAGTAGTAAAAATTCTTAAGAGGAATTCTTTCAAGGAACAGAAAGGTGATGGCTGGTGAGAGATCGGAGGCAGGAGGGGCCAGAGAGTTTGTCCATGTAGTTCATGGAATTGATGCAAAGTCCAATAAGAAGTCACTAGTGGGCTTTAAACAGGGATGATATGGAGAGCACCTGATATAATCTTCCTTATATATATGCAAATGTCATACCTAATGGCAGGCAGTACGCATGGAAACATGACCTGTTTTATGAGTCGGAGCAATGTAAAATAGTAAGAAATTTCTAGCTACCAGTTGTCTGAGAACATGAGAAGATATTACTAAGACCTATGTTTAAATCCAAAGCAGACAACTATTGCTAAGTCCTTTATTCTTAAAGAGATTAGTAGCTTGAAGTTTGACAGACACACCTGGCTTTGAATCGAGGCTCCTCCTCCACACTAGTTAGAGGTGCTGAGTTGGGAACTTCTGGACTCCCCCAGTGTGGCCTGTTTAAAATTCTCTTATACTTCCTCCCAAGCCCACCTTCCCCAGAGTCCATGCAGACTGCTCCCTTCTCTGAATTCCTGTTGTACCGACACTCTGCCGTGTCCCCCCATTTTAGCTTTTATTTTGATATTCTATATGCCTATGACTTGTTTTCCCTTTTAAGAGCTTCTTGAGAGAAGGGACCATTTGCTATGCTTCACCTGTTTTCCAAAGCCCTTTCATCTGCAGAAGGTGTTGAACAAGTGTGTTTTTGCTGAATCGAATACGAGCAAAAATGAGTAGGAGCATTGAACTGAGCACCCTGATTCCCTTGATCCTCCTCATTTACTGTCACACTTCCATACACAGTAGAATCCTTTGTTCGTCTTTGTTCCTTTGTTCCTCCTTCCTGCTCTGTACCCCAGGAGGCTACATCAGTTAGCCACGAGAATTTCCTTGCTGGTTCCCAACACCCTGCCCACACCATAACAGTCCGTTTATAAAACTCTGCTCAAGTTATCCAGTTTGGCTCTGCTACCCCCACCCTCCACCCTGGGACATGGATACATTCCAAATATGCCATGCTAGGCAGTATACTTCGTCGGTTAGATCTAAATGTATCCTAGTCTAGATTAGGACTTGGACTCTCTGCTCTAGGAGAATAGATTCCACTATTCCTTTGGTAAACTTTTCATTGTTATTATAATTTGGTGACTAAATTCAGATGACGCTGTTCATTGTCTTGAACTAAGCAAATTGTTCAAGTTGTTCATAGAGAATTACAAAACTTAAAACTTGGCATACAGGAACCATTGGTGACAGTTAAATGTTTTTTTAACAAGAGTGAAATAAAATGTCACTTCAAGGAAGAAACTAAAAATACTTTTAAAGGTGTATCTTGTGCGTGAATTTTTTTTTTCTCCCTACTGTGTTGCCAGGCTGTAGGTGTTAAACTCTTCAGAAGATTTGGTCTGTCATGTTTAGATGGTGGGTGGCAATAGAAATTTCTATAGAAATTTCTATTGCCACCCACCATCTAAACATGACAGACCAAATCTTCTGAANGGGGGGGGGGGCACTTGACCACTGAGCCTCAACCATAGCCCTATTTTGTATTTGAGACAGGATTTCACCGAGTTGCTTAGCGCCTTGCCTGGCCATTGCTGAGGCTGGCTTTGAACTAGCAATTCTCCTGTCTCAGTCTCCCAAGCTGCTAGGATTACAGGTGTGTGCCACCACACCACGCTACCTAAAAAAATACCAATTTTTGACTGACATAGGTGGGGTCAACTGGCAGCTTCCAAGATAGGATGGGTTACCTTTAGTCTAGTGTCCCAAGCCATCACACAGGGTACCACTTTGATCCCTTGTAACTGACTCCTATGAAGACAGGATATTCTTAAGTACAATGTTAGAAATGACCAAAGAAGTTCACTGTACTGGGATTTCTATAGAAAAATGTCACAAAATAGTGTTCATTAGCAACATTGATCTGTCCAAAGAAGAGAATGTTTTATTAATAAAGATCAACGAGAAAGCAAAAAGAGAAGATAAACAGACTTCTGATCAATTGCCCTGGGAAGTTCTACTCTACAGATACCAGTTTAGTAAACCACCTATTTTTGGTTCGCTGATTTTTGACAACTTTGAACTCCTGGACTCCTCCTGAGCACTTAGTTGCTCTGTTGTGAGCAGCCCTTGCCCACTGCATTAGTCACACAACCACTCTTTCCTACGACCCTCCCAGCTTCCTGATGAGGTGGTGTTCAGTGTCCCAGGGCTTAGTTTGAGGCTGAACTAAAATACCCCTTTCCAAGGCAAGCACAGTTCAGATTATAAGCTCTTGGGTGTGCCTCGCTCTGAGGAGCAGGTCTTGTGGTCAGCTAGATGGAGCTTCATTCACTCCATATTCAAAGTCTCTGCAGAGCAAGCGAGAAGCAGCCACAGGTGGTTCATGCATCTCCCTTTCCCTTCTGTGTTGTTGTGTGGTTTTGTTTTTGTTTGTTTTTTTCCTTTTGGTACTGGGGATTGAACACACTTTACCACTGAGCTACATCCCAGCCCTTTTTCTTTCATTTTGAGCCGGGGTCTTGCCAAGTTGTTTAGTGCTTGGCTAAGTTACTGAGGACAGCCCTGAACTTGCAATTCTCCTCTCTCCGCCTCCCTAGCTGCTGGGATTACAGTTATGTGCCTCCGTGCCCAGTTCCCCTTCCCAGCTTTAAAGCCAACTATTTTACTGATTTATTCAACCCACATTCTAGGCATTGTGGATCCATCCTTGAACCAGTCAATCAAGTTGCCTTCCCTCTCATTTTAAAGTGGGGAGTTGAATAACACACGAATGAACGAAACAACTACAAAAATCCAGCCATGGGCAGGGGCTCAGCAGTAGCATACTTGCCTGATATGTGTGAGGCACTGGGTTCAAGTCTCAGCACTGCATATAAGTAAATAAAAATAAAGGCCTATCAACAATTAAAAAAAAATCCAGCCATTTTCTATTCTGTGGTTTTTAAAAAAAAAAAAGGTGAAAAGTTTTTTTTAATAATGAAAACTTAAATCCACATCCTGAACTACCACCACTACTACAATCCCTGCTAGATACAGATGCACACTGTCCTAGAGAGACTGGAAGCCATACCTGAGAAAGGAGGTCATAGCTGATGTTTGGGGGGGACTATTTCATATAAATTGAGCATTTGACCTGTAGTGAGGACTTTTGTCCTCTTGAGACTGTAGGAATTGCATAGTTTATAGAGATTCCTGGAAAGGATTGTTTACATTTGCCCTATAACATAGTTGAGTATGAAACTCTTTAGTGGTCATAGACTTTGTCTTTTTTTGGTGGGGGCGTGGTGGTGTACCAGGGATTGAACTTGAGGGCACTCGACCATAGCCACATCCTCAGCCCTATTTTTATTTAGAGACAAGGTCTCAGTGAGTTGCTTAGCACCTTGTTTTTGCTGAGGCTGGCTTTGAACTTGCAATCCTCCTGCCTCAGCCTCCTGAGCCACTAGGATTACAGGTGTGTGCCATGGTGTCCAGGTATTGTCTTTGCTTTTAAATAAAGCTCATTTTTGAGCTGTTTTCTGGAGGGTCTCAGAACACATCTTTGAAAGATATTCTGGTTGAAAGTAAAGACCACAGAAATCAAAGCTTAGGTTTTAGGGAAAGAGATACCTGAAGATAGTTATTATTACCATTGTTATAATTGTTGAAATCTGGGGTAGAATTTAGATGTCTTAGAATACTACATTTATAAGTAGTTCCTAATGTTACACATTTGAATCACCTGCAGTTTATGAAAGAATATATTGAGGGTCCCCCACCTTGGATATTCTAATTCTGATCTGGGGCCCAGAAATCTTTACAGAAACTTCTGAAGTGATTCTAATTTGCAGACTGATTCAGAAACTCCTTATCTGGACTAACTTCATTTTCCAACACAGAAAGAATCTGAGGTTTCCTATGCAATATCAATGCCAGGGAGTTCCTAAGGCCACACATCATACTAGCGGGCATCTCTAGGTACAGCTTGCATCCTGTTAATATGAAGCTAAAATTGGTCCCTTTGCATGTCTCTGCTTGTATCTGTTTCCAGGAACAACACATCAGTTTCTTTTTTTTTTTTCCTTCAGTCATTTCTTTTTGCAGGTAAAGGAGAAGGCTCATTGGATCTTTTTCTACTGACAGTGTTTCTAGACACCAACCAGAATGAAGAGTATCAGAAATATTGTCTCCTAGAGGCCATGTTGTATAACTTAGAAGTTAGTGGGATATATTCCTTGTAGCACCCACACCTCAGAATGGCCTGTGCTTCTGAATTCTCCAGCTTCCTAAACCCTAAGTTTTTCCTTGAACACATCAATATTTCCAACTTTCCAAGGACACACCTCTGATTAGATTTATGCCATGGGAATGGCTGTCCAAGTCCTACTGTAGAAGGAAACATATTTTGCAAATATGGAAAAGTTCAGGCAAGATGAGGGTCAAACTGAAAAAATGACATATATACACAGCTGCAGGATACATGTTCCCCAGAGGTGCTTACCCAGAAAGGCAGAATACAACCATGATTGCATGTGAACAGAGAAGCTTCAATGTAAGCTAATACATGTTCTTGCTGCATTATAAACCCCAATCCTGTGGCATGATATAAAGGAAGTCCTATCCATTATGGAGGAGCAGAACTGTCAAAACAGGCTTTTAAAATTCTTACTGATGGACACACACTGCTTTTATCTGCAAACTATTAAAACAAAGCTTATTAGTATTACTTTCTAACCACATGTAAACACTCCAATGATACACTACATAAAGACAAGTACATGAGTGGAATTGAATAAAATAACTTAAACGTAGAGATTGAGTGCTATGGTGCTCAAGCATTGGGAGGGTTCTAGGTAATTCAGTTAGACATTTTTGGGTGTGGGTATGTGCACATGACATTTTATTTGAATTAAGAAAATGTGGCCATTCATCAAAATCTATAGAAATTTGGGGCTGGGGATATAACTCAGTTGGTAGAGTGCTTGCCTCACATGCACAAGGCCCTGGGTTATTTGGCTCAGAAAGTACTGTACGAAAGATAAGGCCCTGGATTCAGTCCCCAGCAAACCCCCCACCTCTACCCCACCCCCGCCCACCTCTACACAAAAAATCTATAGAAATTAGAAAAAGACCAAAATGCCTGTTAGGGCTAGAGTTGTCTAAAGAGTATAAAAGTCTGAGCAAGCCAGACAAGGCTTCTATACCTTCATGTCTTTAAAATACAGCTTGTCCCCTCAGGTAACATAAAAAATCATGGGCTGGAGCTTAGCTTTGGCTACTTACAGAGTAGTGTGAATCTACAGTGGTGGCTCAATATGAGACAATATCATCATGGAATAGCTAAATACAATCTGTTACATGTTTCCATAGGCAGCAGGAATGGGAGCATCTGTCACACTGTCTGTTATTAATACGTGATGTACATCGAGGCGTGTAGGTACATGCGAAGGAACAGGGAAATGTCAACATCTAGGCCGGGGAAACAGATGGCATGTTCGTTTAAACATGTTTTCTTGTCAGCTTGAGTAGAACAAATGCTCTTGCTATTCTTTAATTTGTAAAGTATATATTTTTAAAGTGAGACTACTACATAAGGAAAAAATTTAATAGCAGTTCAGTGTTTCTTAAAAATGAGTTATCTTTAGTAGGGTACTTTCTGAGCCAAATAACCAATTTTATTTGGAAATCAAAAAATGACAGGATTATTTTTAAAGCAATTTTTCTTCTTCTGCCCTTGTAACCTCCGAGGAAGTCGGGCTTATGATGACACATACAGAGAGCAACAAAGTTATTGTCTGTATTTATTTTTTGAAGAAGACCATCTAATCAGACGTTAGACAATGCCTTTATGACCCTTGTTCTCGGGCGGATGTGATTATTCCATCTTAATACCTTAGGAAATATGATTTAAACCTACCTTCTGCTTATTTTTCACTTGGTATGTCTATTATGTTTCCTCTTAAATATTTTATTTTAAAAATTTGACTTAATGTAAAACCAGAAAAATGGCAAGCTAGAAGCAATAATTTGAGGTGGGAAATTTATCCAGGGAAAATAAATTTTAGGTACAGGGCTGTTTCTCCTGAGCAGAGCAAGGATATATTTTTCTTGATCTCTATGGCCACCTGCCTGAGAGAAATCCAGAGAGGCCCAGACATGACTCAGCAGGGAGTGCAGAGAGCAGCCTCCTGGGCTCTGTAATATTCAATTCCACGGCCAGGCCACCAGTGTCCCATCATGGGGGTTGGGGCCTGAGAAGAATTCAGAACTGTGCAGTCTCCTTCCCAATGGGCTTCTCTTAATCTTCAGTTCTCAACATCTAAGGGATAGCTGTACTCTGAGCCATTTGTGTGCTTGCTCATAAACATCTGGTGACTTGTTATTCCTGCCAGCATAAACCTTAGTCCTGAGAGTGGCCTTAGGGATCCTCCTCAATTTGAACAAGATTTTTTTTTCCTGTTATTATCTCCCTCCATGGTTCTTGGAGTTTGCTGGCCATGTATTGTACCAAATGGAAAATCTACCACATTTTCTTTTTCCAATATCTCCGTATCTTTGCCCAGGTGATTTCCTCTGTGTGGGACAAATCTCCCACATCCTATTAAAATTCTATCTCCTATTTTGGTTTAATCTCCATTTCTTCTAAAGTTTTTCTGATTCTTCCAATTAGTCATAAGTCTTGAGAGGGTTTCTATTTTTAATGGCAATTGAATTGGTTATATGTTCACGCACCTGCTGCCTCCCTAGACCAGCTCTCCTTGGGGTCAGTTATCATATCTACTGTTCTGACGGCTTGCACCCAATAACACAGGCCTGGCACAGAGAAGCTGCTCCAAAAACCTTGGTTCAATCTGTACCTCCTGGATGTCAGTTTTAGAATGTTGAGAGTTCTAGCTCAGTATGAAGGTGAAAAGATGACCTTGGGATGCTGCCCTTGTCAATATTATATGTAACACAAGCTCATCTGCAGAGGTAGCGCTGTGTCTCCAGTCACACCACCTTGATTCAACTACAAAAGGCAATTCTTCCTGCAGCCTTATGTTCTCTGAACATGGACAATTTAGGAGATATCCTGGACTCCTTTTTCTGATTCTCCTTGCAAGATTAAAATCCAGGCAACACAAACTAACACCAGCAGCTACAGCCACATTCTCTTCTTGGGTCCTTTAAAACATTTCAAGTTGGACACTCCTCTTTAGCATGGGGCTTGCAACCCTGCTGCATTTCCATCACCATCTCCTGAGTCTAGACCCCTCGGGTAGATTTTCCATCTCGTGTACCACCAACAACTCCTTTCCATACCCACCCCGTGATCTTTTGCCAAAGTGCCATTTCTGGCAAACGAAACTTTGACAACTTCTCATGAGGGTCAATTTCTTTTTTTTTTAGTTTTGAAAACCTTGAGGAGAGTAAATAGAGCTGGAGATATTTTATCAGGAAAAAATAACCATTTGAAATTTATAATGTTTCTTCACTTTTTTAAAAAGAACTTTTGTTCATTCATATAATAAGTTGGGCACCTGACATTTTCTTAGCACTTGGGATGTGGTGAAGAGTCAGATTCGTCCCCTTTTGGAGAGCAAAGAGGAGGTAGACAATGAGCAAGAAACCTGGCAAATAACTAAATGGTATCATGTGCTAGGGATAAAAGGATGGAATAAGAATTTGGGGCATCAGGAATTCTGAGGCAGGATGTGCAGGTTGTTGGGGCTCAAGTCACATTTGAGCAGAGTTGAGGGAGGTGAAAAGAGCCCAGCAGTAAATGGGGAGGAAGAATGATGCAGGCAGAGGGGAGAAGGCAAAGGTGCTGGTCCAGGCAAAGGCCGTGTGGTTGGGAAGCCACCAGAGAAGAGCAGAACGACTGGGAGTAGGGCCTATAAATACTTCAGGATTTTCGTTGTTTTTCTTTAATTAAAAAAAAAAATCCTTATCTTTAAAAGAAAAGAGGGGATGTTTTGTGGTGGTGCCCTGAATGGAGATGTAAAATCCTCATTCTCTTAGAGTGCTGTGCAGAACACACAACACACCCTCTTCTCAGAAAGCACAGGTGATTAGGGTGACCCTGGGTAGCAAACTAAGGAGAGAAAATGGCAAGAGTCATTAGAGTGAGGACAGATTTGGGAATCCAACACCACTGTGTTCATAGAGAACTGTTCAACAATAGCAGTCTGAATACCAGCAGGATGATGGGTATTATGACAGAAAAAGGCCAATTGCAGAATGGCTACCTAAAGTGCCTAGGATAAAAAGGATGGAGATCATAGAGATCAGTGCTTATGGCCTCATATATTTACATGCCAGGGGTTCTGTCTAGGAAACAAAAATAGAAAACGGAAGAAAACAGATTCACGGCTGCAATTTTGCAGGCACCACAGAAAGCCAGTTGGATAGAAGTCATGACTCCCATGTCATGGTGCAGACAAATATATTGGCAAGGGTGAAGGTAGAGTGTGTAAATCAGAAGTTATGGCTATTTATAGAAATTCATGACCCTGTCAGTGGGGTGATGTGGAGGAGAGGCATCAAAATGAAGATAAAGGGAGAAGGAAACACAGATAGCAAACCCTGCCTAGTTCCATCATTTTTTTTTAAACAAACTTATAATTTGGTGCATTATGCTGGATAAACAGGGAGGTATGATGCATGTTGCCTGGAAGCCATCATCTCATATCTAACTGGATTGGAAGAATTTTAAGGAGGAAAAAGGGTGGGTGGAAGATGCTACAAAGCCAGCCTTGCTTCTTCCTTTCTATAGCGAGCAGCACAGCACTGCCCTCAATCGTATTTCTAGCACCAGTGTAGGCAGAACTGTGAGGAGGTGAAGTATGTCCTGAAGCTCTGAGGTCTCCTGTCCTCCTAATTCCCTCTTCCTTTGCATCTTCTACCCCTCATCTCCTTCAGAGCTGCAGGGAGCTGCTTCCTCCACCTGCCAGCTTCCCCTCATTCTAGTGGAACCCTCGGGGTGGCAGGATCAACGACAACAATAATTAAAGTTGCTAGAGGAGGCCATTTGTAATCAAGGCAAGAGCAGTTTTCATGGAACGCGGTGTTGGGCTGAATTTGGGTTGAGGACTGAGAGAGGGGTAAGAAACCGAAGTGTAAAAAAATCACCTGTGAAAAGAAGTTATGGGGAGGCTTGTTGAGACAGAAGAGCCTTGAGCATGTTTAAATGTTAGTGGAAAGGAGCCATTTATAAGGCCCAGGCTGACACAGGAGAGAGGGGGAACAATCAATAATAGCATGAGGTCTAAAAAAATCCCAGCTGGGATTTTAATACAAGATGATAAATGATTTCAGCCTGACCTTTTGGCCTGTAGTTGAGGTCCAGTAAACAAGTCTAGGGAAATGTTTTCAGCTGCTCCCATCACAATCAAAGAGCTTAAACACCACCTTTGAGTAGGATCCTAAGCATTGGAGCCATTAAACAAATTTAAGAAATTACTTAGGTCATCTGCATCTAAAGTTATGTGGTGGAGAAAAGACTCCCTGTGCTCCAATGTGTGAGTAACATTTTCTTAATGTCCTCTGAGGTCTGTGACTAATATTATGATAAACTACTCTAACCATTTCTGAAAGTTATTTCCACATTAACATTATCCAATTGATTTTCATTACCCTGGGAACTTTTTTCCCCTCTAAAGATCTATTGCATTTTCTCTGCCTTTAATTATTTCAGAAATAAGTGTCATCTCAAAGTAAGACATTTATAGAGGCAAACTTCAACTTGACCCAGACTTGGAACTCTGATTCCAAGAGGGCTCATCTCGGACCAACAAAGACCAGTGATGAGGAATATACTACTGCAGGTCGTGATGGAAAACAGAATATTCTTAGCAATCAGTAAAGATTCTATAATAAACACTGACCAATTAAGTAGAATGAGAATTTTCTCTAAACGAGTAAGGAGTCTCACAATGAAAGTATAACAAGAACACACTTGGTCCACAGATGAACACCAGCAGAATGGCAACAAATGATTCCCAGACCAGCCCATAAGAGGTACAATCCCTAGTCATGGCGAACGAAGCATTCTCAGGAATTCCCTAGTGATGTGTAGTAGACATGTTAGACCATCCTGCCAGATAGTGAGGATGGTTATTGATCCAGCACTGCAGTGTGTCCTATCTAGTTCTCATTGCACTGTAAATTTGGCATTTCCAAAGCTGCTTTCTGGTAAGAACTTTCTTCAGCCAGTGTTAGTAATGACAACAATAGCGAAATTGAATGCACTCAAGTTTGTCTCCGGCAACATTCTGTTGCTTATACAGAATCTGCCTTATTTCCAAAGTGTTACACATTACACTAGACATTGGTTTCTGATTTTTTTTTTTTTCAAAAAAGTCTTTCTACTGAGGCTCAGTGAAGTATGTATAATTCTTTCCAAAGCACCATGTTTTTATGTCTACAAATAATGTCAAAGCTGGGCCATCTTGCTTTATGGGTTCAATGTAAAGAAGGAAATCTTATTGTATTAAGGGGGAGGGGCAGCTAAGGATGTAGCTTAGTGGGAGAGTGCCTGCTGAGCATGTATGAGGCCCTGGGCTCCATCCCCAGCACACCCCCCAAAAACACCATAAAGTAGGTACATCAGAAAATTTATTTGATCAGATTCTATGCAGGTTTTATCACAAGAATCTTTTCTAATTCTAATTTTCTTAAGGCATTCAGGCAGTTGGTTAGATAAAATATTTCTATTTTGCTTAGGAAAGTGAAATCTTACATGTGTGAACAATTAATTTGGTTTGCACTTTGGACGTCTCTGATAATTTTATCCAAGCGTCTGTGTCTATAGCTGGATTTATGTGAGCTATAGATACTTAAACTCTCCCTGAAGTGCATTTTATTTAGCTCTGAATTTTAGAAATGGCCAGACCTGGAGTCTACTGGAAACACCTTAGGTGAGAGGTAGCTCAGAGTGTTTGAGTGGACCCTTAATGTGATTCCAAGAAAGGCCGACAAGAGATGCTAGAGCCAGTCCTTCTACCTCTGTTGGCATTGGCTAGGGCTTTTTTTTTTTTAATTCTATTTTTTTTTCTATGACAGCAGAAGGCACTACAATTCTTATTACACATATAGAGCACAATTTTTCATATCTCTGGTTGTATATAAAGTATATTTATATCATTTGGGTCTTTATATATGTACTTAGGGTCATGATATCCATCTCATTCCACCATGTTTTTTACACCCCTTGACCCCTCCCTCTCCCTCCCTATCTAGAGTTCACCTAATCCTTCCATGCTCCCCTACCAACCCCACATTTGGCTTTTGTTTTTTTGGGATTGGCTAACTTCATTTAGCATTATATTCTCCAACTCCATCTTTTACCTGCAAATGCCATGATTTTGTTCTCTTTTTTATTGCTGAGTAATATTCCATGTGTATATATACCACATTTTCTTTATCCATTAATCTACTGAAGGGCATCTAGTTGGATTCTATAGTATAGCTATTGTGAATTGTGCTGCTATAAACATTGATGTGGCTGTGTCCTTGTAGTATGCTGTTTTTAAGTCCTTTGTGTATAGACTGAGGAATGAGATAGCTGGGTCAAATGGTGGTTCCATTCCCAGTTTTCCAAGGAATCTCCATACTGTTTCCATGTTGGCTGCACCAATTTGCAGTCCCACCAGCAATGTATAAGTGTGCCTGCCCTTTTCGCCACTTCCTTGCTAACACTTATTGTTATTTTTTTAATATCTGCCATTCTGACTGGAGTGAGATGAAATCTTAGTTTTGACTTGCATTTCTCTAATTGCTAGAGATGTTGAACATATTTTCATATTTGTTGACTGATTTTATATCTTCTGAGATGTGTCTGTTTAGTTCCTGGGTCCTTTGATTTTTTTGGTGTGTGTGTAAGATTTTTGAGTTCTTTATATATCCTATAGATTAGTGCTCTATATGGTGTGTGAGGGGTAAAAAATTATTCCCAAAGTGTAGGCTCTCTATTCACCTCACTGAATGTTTCTTTGGCTGAGAAGAAGCTTTTTAGTTTGAATCCATCCATTTAATTATTCTAGATATTAATTCTTGTGCTATGAGTCTTATTAAGGAAGTCAGGTCCTAATCCGACATGATGGAGATTTGGGCCTACTTTTTCTTATATTAGGTGCAGAGTGTCTGGTTTAATCCTAGGTCCTTGATCCACTTTCAGTTTTGTGCATGGTGAGAGAAAGGGGTTTAATTTCATTTTGATGCATATGGATTTCCAGTTTTCCCAGTTTTCAACCATTTGTTGAAGAGGCTATCTTTTCTCCAACATACATTTTTGGTGCCTTTGTCTAATATAAGATAACTGTAATGATGTGAGTTAGTCTGTGTCTTCTATTCTGTTACATTGGTCTACAAGTCTATTTTGGTGCCAATACCATGCTGTTTTTGTTACTACTGATCTGTAGTATAGTTTAAGGTCTGGTATAGTGATGCCACCTTCTTCACTCTTCTTGCTAAGTATTGCTTTAGCTATTCTGGGTCTCTTATTTTTCCAGGTGAATTTTATGGCTGCTTTTTCTATTTCTTTTTTTTTATTGGTTGTTCAAAACATTACAAAGCTCTTGACATATCATATTTCATACATTAGATTCAAGTTGGTTATGAACTCCCAATTTTACCCCAAATACAGATTGCAGAATCACATCGGTTACACATCCACATTTTTACATAATGCCCTATTAGTAACTGTTGTATTCTGCTACCTTTCCTATCCTCTACTATCCCCCCTCCCCTCCCCTCCCATCTTCTCTCTCTACCCCATCTACTGTAATTCATTTCTCTCCTTGTTTATTTTCCCATTCCCCTCACAACCTCTTATATGTAATTTTGTATAACAATGAGGGTCTCCCTCCATTACCATGCAATTTCCCTTTTCTCTCCCTTTCCCTCCCACCTCATGTATCTGTTTAATGTTAATCTTTTCTTCCTGCTCTTCCTCCCTGCTCTGTTCTTAGTTGCTCTCATTATATCAAAGAAGACATTTGGTATTTGTTTTTTAGGGATTGGCTAGCTTCACTAAGCATAATCTGCTCTAGTGCCATCCATTTCCCTGCAAATTCCATGATTTTGTCATTTTTTAGTGCTGCGTAATACTCCATGGTATTTTTTTTATCCATTCATCTATTGAAGGGCATCTAGGTTGGTTCCACAGTCTAGCAATTGTGAATTGTGCTGCTATGAACATCGATGTACCAGTATCCCTGTAGTATGCTCTTTTAAGGTCTTCAGGGAATAGTCCGAGAAGGGCAATAGCTGGGTCAAATGGTGGTTCCATTCCCAGCTTTCCCAGGAATCTCCATACTGCTTTCCAAATTGGCCGCACCAGTTTGCAGTCCCACCAGCAATGTACAAGAGTACCCTTTTCCCCACATCCTCGCCAGCATTTGTTGTTGTTTGAATTCATAATGGCTGCCAATCTTACTGGAGTGAGATGGTATCTTAGGGTGGTTTTGATTTGCATTTCTCTGACTGCTAGAGATGGTGAGCACTTTTTCATGTACTTGTTGATTGATTGTATGTCCTCCTCTGAGAAGTGTCTGTTCAGGTCCTTGGCCCATTTGTTGATTGGGTTATTTGCTTTTTCTATTTCTATAAGGAATGTCATTGGGATTTTTGCATTAAATCTGAATAGTGCTTTTGGTAGTAAGGCAGAATTGATATTGTCAAAATCACCAATCTAAGAACAAGGGAGATATTTCTATCTAAGGTCTTCTTTAATTTCTTTCTTTAGCATTCTGTAGTTTTCATTGTAGAGGTGTTTCACCTCTTTTGTTAGGTTGATTCCCAAGTATTTTTTTTTTTGAGACTATTGTAAATGGGGTAGTTTTCCTCATTTCCTTCTCAGAAGATTTGTCAATGATATATATAAATGCCTTTGATTTATGGGTGTTGACTTTATATCCTACTTCTTTGCTGAATTCATTTACTAGTTGTAGAAGTTTTCTGGTGGGATTTTTTGGGTCTTCTAGGTATAGAATCATATCAGCAAACAGTGCTAATTTGAGTTCTTCTTTTCCTATCCATATTCCTTTAATTTCTTTCATCTGTCTAGTTGCTCTGGCCAGTGTTTCAAGAACTACATTAAATAGAAGTTATGAAAGAGGGCATCCCTGTCTTGTTTCGGTTTTAGAGGGAATACTTTCAGTTTTTCTCCATTTAGAATGATGTTGGCCTGGGGCTTAGCATAGATAGCTTTCATGCTGTTGAGATATGTTCCTGTTATACGTGTTCAAACACTAGTAAAATTAAGGATGAGTGCTGTATTTTGTCAAATGCTTTTTCTGCATCTATTGAGATGATCATATGGTTCTTATCTTTAAGTCTATTGATGTGATGAATTACATTTATTGATTTCCTTATGTTGAAACCAACCTTGCATCCCTGGGATGAACCCCACTTGGTTGGGGTTCATCTATCTTTTTGATGTGTTTTTGTATTTGATTTGCCAGAATCTTATTGAATTTTTGCATCTATGTTCATTAGCGATATTGGTCTGAAGTTTTCTTTGTGTCTTTGCCTGTTTTGGAATCGGGGTGATATTGTCTTCATAGAATGAGTTTGGAAGCGCTCCCTCTTTTTCTATTTCATGAAATAATTTTTATATGTATTAGTTCTTCTTTATAGGTCTTGTAGAACTCGGCTGTATGTCCATTTGGTCTTGGATTTTCTTGGTAGGCTTCTGATGGCATCTTTTATTGCTTGAAATTGATCTGTTTAAACTGGTTGGACTTTCTACCCAGGTACACTAGCTCCATCGTTTCTCTTTGGTAGTGCATCTTTCTGCAGAAGTACAGTTATGCCTTGCCGACCCACTTTCCAAGCATAGGTTTGATATCCTTCTTGGGGGTACTTTTTTTGTGTGGTGCTGGCCATCAAGGGCTTTGTGCATGTGAGGCAAGCACTACCAACTGAGCTACACCTCTAGCCTTACCTTGTTATTTTTAACAAGGCTAACACAAAAAGTTGTGTACAAGTAATTTATTTGAAGACTGCCCCCAGGAAATCTGGTTAGGGAAGCAGGAAAGTAAAAAAGCAACAAGAAAATCAAGGGTGTGGATCAGGCTTTGTGGTGAACTGGATCTCAGTCCTGCTGGGGATCTCTAGGAGACTGCTGAACACATCTCAGTGCTAGCTAGCTCACCTTGGAGCTGGCAAGGAAGTTGGGACATTAATCTATCAGCTTCCCATCCACCCTTGATTGAGGGCAGCTTCCATAAGCATTAACTTGTATTTCTACTTTCTCAGGCAGAGAGAGTAATAGGTATTGGCAGTAAACTAACCTCAGGAGAGAGTGATGCTGGGTTATATGGGCAGAGACCAACTGTATGTCATCAGATGAATGAGAACTACTCTTGAGTGGAGAATGGAAGATCTTGAGGGAATTGGCTCAACTGGAAAAGCCTAAGGAGTCGGTAATCCTTCTCTAATTTTCCCTCCTCTCTTCCCCTTCTGGCTCTATACTTCAAGTAGCCCTGCACCCTACCCATCCACTGGTCTGCTCTCTCTGGTCCAGCATAAAGAACAGGAAAAGAATCTTCAAGCACAGAATTTGGTTGGACAAAATAAAAATGGGTAACTGCCATCAGATACGAGTAAAATGCTCTGGTGTGCTGTTAATCAGAAGGGGTGCTATAGATGGAGACTGCAGTGCCTGTCTCCAAAAGCCAGATTTTAAGCATTCTTTCCATAAAGAAATGAGAAATGCTTGAGGGCATATGCTCAAGCTGAGTATATAATGTATACACTTATTGAAACATCACATGGCATCCCATTAATATGCACCATTTGTTTTTGTATATTAGTTTTAAAAGAAAGCTTCGTTTACCAAAAAAAAAAAAGGGGGAAAAAAACCAGGGAATATAAGCAACTATGGAGCACTTACTCTATGCAAGGTGGCATGTGGCAGTTGCCATAAGATGACATGGGCTTCCTCTGGAGACATTTACCATTAAATAGGTGAGACAAGACATGAAAAAAAAAATCTCAGGGAGCTAAACTCCTAAATATTGGAGTTAGTGGAGAGTTTAAGAAATAGTGCTTTCTAAGATTGCTGATGTGGAGGGAGGAAGACTGGACACAAAACCTTGTAGAGGTAGCAAATGCTTGTTGGGGAAGAAGGGAGATCAAGGTGGAGTTTACAGAGCAAATGAGATTAGAATTGGGGCTGAAATGCTGGTGGGATTTGGATGAAAGACGGGAACATCACTGGAGGAGGAGAGATGCGTGAAGATTTCAGGTGGATATAATATGTTTGGGTGTCTTTTTTTGTTTATTAAACAATTGTAAAGGATACACAATGAAACAAGAGTGGAATCTGCCTGCAGATGATGTTCAATGCTACACTGGCTTCCTTTGATCTTGTCAATGATGTGATTGGGAGCCCTGGGTCAGGATGAGATGGAAAGATGGGCAGCCAAGATAACGCATTCAAAATTAAAAGACAAAACTCTGAAGTAAACTAGCTTGTGTGTGCGAGGAGGGTAAAGGCCACCTAAAAGCCGCCTGGGTCCAGTGGGCAGGGGTTATCACCAGGGAGGCCTGGCAGCTGGTATCAGAAACCCTGCTCTGAGGATGGAGGCTCAAGGTGGAAAGCTCAGCCTCACCCCTAGGGCCAGTACCCGACAGGCAGGAAAGTGGTGAAAGCAGCATGAACTCCATGATGAGCTGCAACATGCTGCCATGTTACAGTATGTACATACTGCCCTCAAGAACCTGTGGTTTCACACAGACTGGGAGTCCCTGATTGAGGGCTGACTCCCAGAGTGATTGAAATGACAACTGACAACAATAAAATGAATGGTGCTGATAACGCCAAGGTCGCGGGTTCGTTCCCCGTAGGGGCCACCAAATGCCGCAGTCTGGCTGGGCACAATCAGAAGCCACTTGTCAAAAGAAACTAACTTTATTTTTAGAACCACACACGCCAAACAAAACAGCCTCTCAGGAAAAATCCTCAGAGCCTCAACTGCCACCACCGGCTTTCCACAAGCCTCCCACACAAGCTTCTCTCCACCTCCCACAATCCTCCTGCTCTTGAGGCCGATTGGCTGGGTCACGTGGGCGGAGCCAAAAAAGTCCCCCAATGAGCAGCTCCGTGGTCTGAAAGGGCAGGGAAACAGCCCAATGAGCATCACCGCAGAGGAGCCAATCAGCTAGATGTTGCTGGGGCCGAGGAGCCAATCAGCTAGATGTTGCTGGGGCCGCTGTGAGCCAATCATCAGCCGGCAGCTGGAAGTTTGCTGGCAGCTGGAAGTTTGCTGGGGCCCCTTCGGCTGTGGATCTCAACAAATCAGTAAAAAGGTACAAAAGATCTGACCATATATCTCACAAAAGAAGCAGTGTGGATGGCAAGTAAACACATGAAAAAGATCTTCAACATTATTTAAGAAGGAAATGCAAATTTGAATCAATAAGATACCACTGTATACCCACTAGTATGGCAAAAGCTTTTAAATGGGCAATTTTACATGTTGACAAGGACGTGAAGTGGCCAGAATCTGACGCTGCTGGTGGGAATGCAAAAAGGTGTACTCATTTTGGAAACCAATGAACAAATTCTTACAAACTTCACACTTGCCATATGACCAAGCAATCTGACTCCAGGTATTACCTCAGTGAAACAACTAAATTTGACCCACAGAAGACATATAAAGCAACCTTAATCGTAATCCCCTCAAAACTGGAAAGGACCAAAAAGTTCATTAATTTAAAAAAATAAATTTTGGAACATCTATGTGACAGAACACCACTCAGCAGATGCAACAGCAGAGCCAGGCACAAAATGCTACATATTGTATGAGTCTGTTCATATAATTTTTCTTAGAATTTCATATAAACAGGGCTGGGAGTAGGGGTTGGGTTGACTATGAAGGGAAGGGAAAGAACTTCATACGATGGTAGAAGTTCTGTCTCTTGATTACTGTGGTGGTTACCCAATTGTATAAAATTTTCAAAATCTATTAATCTGCATATAAAACTTGTTGAATTTTTCAATATGCAAATTAACCATCAATGAACTTTTATTAAAGATGTGAGGATGGTGTTGGTGGTGGAGGGAAAAATAGTGACCAGGCCTAGGGCTGTGTGAGGAAGGTTGTTGGGCCAGTTCCTCCCTCCTCCAGGAATCTGAGAAGTTAAAAGGCAGGCTTCTCCCCGCAGAGTGCTGTGGAAGATGAACTAGGACACTGAACGCATGGTTTCTAGCCAGTTCCTCACCTTGACAGGGACTGGTTGAGGCAACTGCTCAGGAGACCCTGGGGGCATTCACCAAATGCCGGAAGGTTGGACTGAGCCAGGTGGGGAGGTGGCTCTGCCAACCTCAGTTGTAACTCCAGCCCTGCCCACCCTCCAGTCTTTCCTCCCAGTACTAATGCATTTTCATGGCAATGTGAACAAAATGCAAATGGGCTTGTTCTGGTTTCTACTGGTTTCTACTCCATTCATTGTTCATATCACAGATGGAAAATCCTGGGAAATGAGAATGAATGGAGAGGGTCTCTGGTTAAGAGTGTAAGGTCACAGGTTGCTGTCAGCCAGATATTTCTGTCTTGAGTGGACATGTCACTCATTTCCACCCTGCCTCTGACCTACACCTGAATCAAGAGAGGAAAATGAAAAACTCTGTGGCAGTGATTGCCAACAGTAAAATATCAAGAAAAAAGAGCCCATGTAAACAGCAACACAACTTCTCAGAAAGCAGGCAATTTGGGAGAATTTACATCCAATCATTCTTTTGTAATTCTACTAAACACGCATATGACCCTGGGCATTGTGTTTCTCATCCAAACTGTAGTACTATCTCCTGGTGACAAGCAAAGAGAGATACCTGTAGTTTTCTAAAGAACAGTTTTTCATGTATTATAACCCTTCAGTTAGATGCCGCATCTTATCCATTTAACCCATATTCAGTTTAGCTGGTTATATTAGTAAGTGCACACTACTGAAATGCAAAGAAGCTTTCCCAAATACAGGGCTCTATACAATTGCTTTCTTCAAATGGGTTAATGGAAATCTACTTGAGGTTTGTTTTGCCATATATAGTTTTTCTTTTGTGAAGGAAGAAAGCAAAGAAACGTAAAATGATGCACATTGAAGATCCAGGATCACCAGTGTAGTAGCAGCATTGCCTCATTCACTGTGTTTACACACTTTACAATGTTCTCCTTTCATGGTGTAGGAGGGAAAGAATGTCCTTTTGCATAAGTGATTCTGCAAAACTTTCTTTAGTGAAAAAGGTGCATCATCACAGGACTTGGGCAGAAGTGTTTTTGCCAAAGAGCAAAGGAAAAGACATGTAACTTGTCATTGCAACATAGGCTTACTTTATTTTATCCTCCCACTTTTTTATTCTTATTAGTTATACATGATAGTAGAATATATTTTGACATACTTATATAAAATGTAACTTCTCATTCTTCTGTGTTACATGATGTACAATTACATTGGTCATGTTATCATGTGCACATAGGAAAGTATTAATGTATAGCTATTTTATAAAAAAAAAAGACAGATTTCCTTAGTCTGTTACATAATTGGTGTTTAAGAAAAAACATTGAATAAATGATACTAGTACAATATACAATTCTTGAGAATAAATTATTAATATATAAATTATATCCATTCAGCATGTAGTAGATCCCAATAAATACATATAAAATGAAAGATATTTATTTATTCTAATCGGTTATACATGACAATTGAAAGCTCTTAATTATTGTACACAAATGGAACAGAATGTTTCACTTCTCTGGTTGTGCATGAAGGGTCACACCATTCATGCAATCATACATGTACCTGGGGTAATGATGTCCATCTCATTCCACCATCTTTCCTACCACTTTGCCCCCTCCCCTCCTCCTCTTTGTCCCATCCAAAGTTCCTACACTCATCCCATTCCCCCCCCCCCATATGGATTAGCATCCACTTATCTGAGAAGAACATTCAGCCCCTGGTTTTATGAGATTGGCTTATTTCACTTAGCACGATATTCTCCAACTCCATCCATTTACCTGCAAATGCTGTGATTTTATTCTTTTAATGCTGAGTAGTATTCTATTTTGTATATGTACCACAGTTTCTTTATCTATTCATCTATTAAAGGGCATCTAGGTTGCTTCCACACTTTAAATAGAAAAAGGGGATGGAGAGAAATTGGAACCCTTGTATACTGTTGGTGAGAATGTAAAATGGGTGACCACTGTGGAAGACAGTATGATGGTTCCTCAAAATGTATCTAGAATGTGATACAGCAATTTTACTTCTGGATGTGTCCAAAAGAATTCCAAACATGATCTCAGAGATTTGCATTCCCATGTCTGTTGCAGCATTATTCACAATAACCAAGTTGGAAAAAATCAGATGTCCATGGTCAAATGGATAGACACAATGTTATGTGCATACAATAGCATACTACTGCACCCTAAAAAGAAAAGTTCTAATGTGTGCTACAACATGGATAAGCCTTGAACATTATGCTAAGTGAAATAAGCCATCATTGAAACGGCAAATACTGTATAATTCCATTTATTCAAGATATCTAAAGGGACTGAGGGGTGGGGAGGAAATGGGGGGTGTTTTATAGTGGGTGTAGAGTTTCAGTTTTCAAGACTGAAACAGACAATTTGGGGGCACACACCACCCCTACCACCAAATTAGGATGGTACAACTGCTGGACCCAGGAGGTCCCAGCTCATTTTGATGTGATAAGGAAAGATCCCTGGGGCTTCAAGGAGTTAAAAACCTGTGAAATTCCTGGAAGGGAGAACCTGTTCCAAACTTGAGAAATTCCCTTTTATTTTAATGTAAGGGGACAAATAGATGAGGATGGTAGGAACATGAGGTTAAGGGAATAGATCTATATAAGGAGCCCACTGGACTCAACTCCCCATGTTTTCTTTGCCCAAAAGTAATCTACCTGCAACCCCACCTGTCCTGAGGGAAAAGAAAATGTCACATTCCTCAACAAACAGAGGCAGGGGGTGGTAGGTTGCCAAGTCAGTATAGATGATGAATGATGGAGATTGAGAAAGGTGTGGGTGGGTTGGTTATCAAAGAATAGACAAAAGGTCGTTAATACCTCCCAGGAGCCACTTCCCAACACAAGCCATTACCCCCTGGGCTGCTCAGGGCACCAAGAGAGAAGAAAGAGCAGGCATTCTGGGGGTCTGACTTGGGGCACCCAGCTCTGGGCCCCACTTTTCTCTGCAGAAGTCTGCACCTCTGTGTCTCTCTCAAATAAACTTTCTACTCTTGCTTTGGCATTTCATGGGTGTTTAATCTTCAACAAGGGGTGGGGGAATGAGAACCCATTCCTGATCTCTCCAAGATGGTATCAGTAATATTCCCTTTCCCCCTTTTTGGAATTGGCTTTCCTCCTCCCAGAGTTTCTCAGAGATGGAAATTTTGGAACAATTGAGTTTCTTCTATCTTCAAAGTTGGCTTTGGGCAAAACCTGTTTCCCACCAAGTTAACTTCGATGTTTGTGGAGCAGGGGGTATTGTGGCCTAGACTGTTTCCTCCCTGGCAGGATCTTGGGCTGCCTGGTAATGAGATGAAAGAGTTCTGGAGATCTATCCATTTTACAAAAATGTGGAGACACACAGTGCTACTGAATCATCTATAGCATTTTTACCTGGCAGAGTGAATTTCCTCCATGGAGGACAGCTCAGAGTCTCATGAATTTCCTGCTCACATTTGTGTAATAAAAATCTTCCAGTTATTCTAAATTTCAGCACAGTCTTCATTCATTAATTACTAACTCAGAACCCAATAATAACCAAGACTATGAACTTGATGTAAAATTGAGGCATCTTTCCATGCCAAGCTTGGGTCAGCTCCAATTAGGAAGCAGAAGGGAGTTACGGTTGGTTTCTCTCTTCCCCTCCAAAACCTGTCCCACTTATCTTGTCTCAGCTGTTAATTTCGGTTCTTTGCGCCTCCTGTGTTTTCTGTTTGCTAATGTGTAACTAACTTACTTTTGTGGAAAAATCACTGGATAAGAAGCAAGAAAAGACTTATGGCCCAAAGAGGTAGCAATAGATAAGACCAAGGATTCAGATCAGGATACTTAGCTTTGAATCCTGACTCTGCTTTTTAGTTGTGTAACTTGTATGTATCGACGCTTAGGTTTTCCCCATCTGTAAAATGGGCATAAGTAGTACTGTATCTGTCAGGATTTAACTGGACAATCAGAACCAGTAGAAAACATAGATGTTAAAAGATGTCTTACCTGGAAGTGGGTTATATAATTGTGGTGGTTGATGGAGCAATTCAAAACCCACAGCTGCTATGCACAGTTGAAATATCTCCTTCTCCAAACCATTAGCCTTGCCTTTAAGATTCATCCAGATCATGTAGGACAATCTACATTATTAAGGACAACCAATTATGGACTTCAGTTACATTTACAAAATACCTTTGTAGCAACACCAAGATTAACATTTTTCTTTAAAAAAAAAATAATGAAAAACTACATTGGCTTTTGGAAAACATGTTTGAAACATGAGCATTGTGGAATGGTTCAGCTGAGCTAATATATGCAGTATCTTACCTATTTATAATGATGTGTGGTGCAAACACTGAAGTATCTTTGTGATTTTTCAAGAGTAAAATACATTGTTATAGTCACCATGATGAGTGGATTTCTTGAACTTTAGATATTTAACTGAAATTTTGTGTCCTTTGACCAACATTTCCCCGACCTGAACATTTCCCCAACCTCACCTTGTCCGCCAGCTCATGGTGACCACTATTCCATTCTCTACTTACAAGATCAACAACTTAGATTCCACATGTAAGTGCAATCATCCAGTATTTGTCTACATTTGGCTTATTTTACTTAATGTCCTCCAGATTCATCTGTTGTTACAAATGACAGGATTTCCTTATTTTTAAAGGACAAACAATATCCATGTATGTGTGTGCACACACACATGTTCTCTGCCATTCATCTGCTGAGGGATGTGTAGGTGGATTCCGTGTCTTGGCAATTGTGAACAATGCTGCAATGCATATGGGAGCGCAGGTGTCTCTTTGATATGACTTCATTCCCTTTGAGTATATTCCCAGAAGTGGGATAGCTGGGTCATCTAGTACTATTTTCATATTTTAGAGGAACCTCTAAGCTGTTTTCCATAATGGTCTTTTGTATTTACAGTCTTAGAGCTTTGTTTTCCTATATTTGTGGAATAAAAGTCCTGAAATTCTGATAGGGATTGCATTTAATCTGTAGATTATGTTTGGTATTATGACACTGTTATATTTTCAGTGCATAAACACATAATGTATTAGTCCTTTATGTCATAGAAATATATCTGAGAATAGGTACTTTGTAAAGAAAAGAGCCCCCCCTCCTTTTTTAATATCAATTTTGTAGGATAAAAGTCCAAGATTAGATGGCTCCTCTGTTCAGTCTCTGGCAAGTATCCCCTTGACTTTATTACAACATGGCAGAAAAATGAAGAGAACTGGCCATGTGCAGAAGGAGCCAAGTTCATGGATCAGCCTCTCTTTAAAATAATTCTCTTGCAAAAACTTATCAGGGGTCCCTAGAGAATGACACTGATCCTGCCAAAGGCAGCAACACCATCAATGACCTAATCATCGTCCACTAGGCCCCACCTCTTAAAGGTTTCGCCACCTCAGTGTTGCTGCACTGGGGACCTAGCTTCTAGCACATAAACCCTTGTGAGACATTCTCAAATCTCATTCAAAAATAGCATAGGATCTTCCTATTTTTGTCTTAATTTCTTTCAAAAACTTTTTTTTTCTTTACCAGGAATTGAACCCAGAGGCACTTAACCAGTGAGCTACATTCCCAGCTCATTTGACTTTTTATTTATTTACTATTTAATTTTTATTTTGAGACAAGATCTCACTAAGTTGCTTAGGCCTCACTAAATGGCTGAGGCTGAACTCAAACTTGCAATCCTCCTGCCTCACTGAGATTACAGGCATGTGCCCCCACACCTGGCTCAGTTTTGTTTCTGTTCTTTTTTTGTACCAGGGATTGAACCCAGGAGCACTTAACCACAAAGCCACATCCCCAGAATTCCCCCACTTTTAAATATTTTATTAGAGACAGGGTCTCACTGAGTTGCATAGGGCCTCGATAAATTGCTGAGGCTGGTTTTGTACTCTTGGTCATCCAAGCTTAGACTCCTGAGTTGCTGGAATTATAGGCATGCACCACTGCGCCTGGCTACATTTTGCTATTTTTTGTGTACAGGTCTTGTGCCTCCTTGTTTAACTTTAATTCCTATTTTTTGGTAGCTGTTAAAAATGGGTTGCAAATTTCTTTGGCCGATAGTTCATTGTTACCATGTAGAAAAGCTACTGATGTTTGTACATTGATTTCACACTGTGGAACTTTACTGAATTTATTCTGGAAGTTTTTGAATGGAGTCTTTAAGCTTTTCTATATACAAGATTATGTTGAACATTTTTCATACATCTAGAGAAATGCAAATCAAAACTACACTGAGATTCCAACTCACTCCAGTCCAAGTGGCAATTATCAAGAATACAAGTAAAATAAATGTTAGCCATGATTTTGGGGAAAAGGTACACTTGTACATTGTTGATGGGACTGCAAATTGGTTCAGCCTCTCTGGAGAGCAATATAGAGATTCTTCAGAAAACTTGGAATGGAATCACCATTTGACTCAGTTATCCCACTCCTTGGCATATACCCAAAGGACTTAAACTTGGCATACACAGCCAAATCAATGTTTACAACAACTTAATATACAATAGTTAAGCTATGGAACCAACAACCTAGGTGCCCTTCAGTAGATGAATGGCTAAAGAAAATGTGATATATATACACAATGGAGTATTACTCGGCCATAAAGAAGAATGAAATTATGGCATTTGCTGGTAAATGGATGGAAGTGGAGACTACATTGCTAACGGAAATAAGCCAGTCCCCCAAAAACCAAAGGTTGATTGTTCTCTGATACGCCGATGCTAACCCATAATAACTGGGGAGAGGAAAGCATAGAAGTTCACTGAATAAAGGGAAGCGAGGGGACATGAGAATAAGACAGTAGAATGAATCAGACATAACTTTCCTATGTTCTTACATGAATACATGTCCAGTATAACACCATCATTCACAACCACAAATATGGGAAGTTATACTCTATGTATAATGTGTCAAAATACATTTTACTGTCACATATAACTAAAAAGAACAAATAGAAATTTTTAAAAAGATTGTTTACAAACGGGAACAATTTGGCTTTTCCAATTTGGATGACACTTGCTTTTCTCTAGTTGCTCTGGCTAGGACTTCTAGTACTATGTTGAACGGGAGTGACAGGGTAGGCATCCTTCTCTCATTCCAGAATTTAAAAGAAAAGCATCCAACTTTTCACTATGGAGTTTGTTGGCTGTGGATTTGTTATATGGCCTTTATTGTGTTGAGGTACATTCCTTCCATACCTATATTTTTTTAAAGAGAAGTGGATGTCAATTTTGTCTAGTATTTTTTCCACGTGTGTTGCTTTTTATGTCACATGGCTTTTGTTCTTCTTTCCGTTAGTGAAATATATCCCATTTATAGATTTGCATATGTTGAACAATCCTGTGGGATAAATCCCTGGAATAAATCCCACTTGACACTGGTGAATGATCTTTTTAATGTGCTTTTGCATTTTGTTTGCAAGTATTCTGTTAAGGAGTTTTGCACCTTTGTTTATCAGGGATATTGGCCTGCAGTTTTCTTTTCCTTGTAATACCTTTGCCTGGTTTTGCTATCAGGACAATGTTGCCCAAATAAAATAAATTTTCTACTCTTCAAAATTAGGAAGTGTTTGAAGATAATTGATATTAGTTCTTAAATGTTCATTAGAATTCAACAGTAAAGCTGTCAGATCCTGGGCTTTCTTTGATTAGGAGAATTTCTATTACTGACTTGAATCTTCTTATCATTGATTTATTCAGATTTTTTGCTTATTCAGGATTCAGTCGTAGAAGGTCTTACGTGTCTAGGAATTGGACATTTCTTATAGGGTAGACTGTTGGCTGGTATATCATTGTCACAGCAGTTTATCTCTTCTGTATCTGTGGTATCAGTTGTAATATTCCCCCTTTCATTTCTGATGCTGCCCTTTTCCCTTTAATCTAAAGTTTGTTCCTTTTTAAAAAGAAGAGATCAACATAGGGGTTACTATTTTTCTAGTCTCTATTTTATTTATTTCTACTTTGATCTTATTTCATTTTTTCCCCCTAATAACTTTGGGCTTACTTTGCTGTTCTTTTTCTGGTTCCTTTTGGTAAAACATTAGGTTATTTGAGAACTTTCTTCTTCTCTGATTTAAGTATTTTCTTTCTAGATGATCTATTCATGATGAAATTAGGATATTAAAGTCCCCTACAATTGTATTATTACAGTCTCTTTATAGTATCTATTTACCTTGTATGTTTGGATGCTCCAATATTGGGTGCATATATATAAACAATTGTTAGATCCTCTTGGTGAATTGATCTCTTTATCAATACATGATAGTCTTGTTTTATAGTTTGTTTTTTTTTTTTTGAGGGGGGGAGAGGGAGGTAGTGTTGTTTTGAATTTTTACTTAAAATAGACTTTATCTGATGTAAGTATAGCTACTCCTGCTTTCTCTTGGTTCCCATTTGTATCAACTGTCTTTTTCTATCCCTTTTCTTTCAGCCTATATATGTCTTTAAATGTGAAAAGTCTTATATGCAGCATATAGTTGGATCTTACTGGGGTGTTTTAAAGGATCCATTCAGCCACTATGTGTTTTGATTGGAGAATTTAGTCTATTTACATTAAAGGTAATTATTAATAGGCAAGAACTTACTACTGTCATTTTACTTTCAATCTGTTTTAAAGATCTCTTCCTTGCTTCCTCACTTACTGTCTTGCTTTGTGATTAGGTGATTTTTATCTAGTAGTATGCTTTTGTGTATACGCCTTACATTTTGTTTTGTGCGTCTGTAGGTTTTGATTTTGTAATTATCATGAGGTTTATGTAAAACATAGTTACAACAGGCTATTTTAAACAAGTTCATTTTGCACACAACTCTATGCTTTCACTCTGTTCTCACATATATTTTGTTATCGCATTTGCATCTTGTATATTCCTTAACAAATTTATTGTGGCTATTGTTTTAATAGCTTCATACTAAAATTATGTGGTTTATATGACATTATTCTATTATTAAAGTATTCTGAATTTGTGTACTCATGGGTTTTATTCTTCTATATATTTTTAACACATTAATTGTACATAGTGGTATTTAGTGTGAAATTTCCATGTGTACACTGTACGCATTGATCATGTCCAAACGCCTTCCTTGCCCCCGCTGTCTTACATCCTTTTCCCATGCCTTAGCTATTACGAATAGTGCCACAATAAACATGGACATGCAGATGCCTCTTTTGTATGTTGACATCATTCCTTTTGGGTATACCCAGGAGCCAGGAGTAGGACAGCTGGATCTTGGGGTAGTTCTATTTTTAGTTTTTTTGAGGTAAGTCCACACCATTTTCTGTAGTGGCAGTGTTATTGCATTCCTACCAACAGTGTATAAGAATTCATTTTATTCCACATCCTCACCAGCATTTGTTACTTTTTGTTTTTTGCTATAGTTATTTTAACTGTTGAAATATCTGACCCTGATGGCTGATCATATTTAAACATTTTTTCATATATTTGTTGGCCATTTGTATTTCTTTTGAGAATTGTATATTCAGCCCCTTTGCCCATGTTTTAGATTGGATTATTTTTGTTTTAATTATGCTTTTGAGTTCTGTATATATCTGGATATTAACCTTCTGTCAGATGCATAGTTCATACATGTTTCTCCCTTTCTAAATCTTATTCTGTTACTGTTGATTGTTTCCTTTGCCATGAAGCAGCTTTATATATAAATATAATCCCAATTTGTCATTTTTTTCCTTTTGTCCCCTTTTAGGGGTCCTATCCAGAAAATGACTTGTACCAGTATCTTGAAGTGTTTCCCTATGTTTTCATGTTACTAATTAGTATCTTTTCAGATTACAGATTGATTCTCTTCCGACTTACTTGTAAACAGGTCTGGTGGTGGGAAACTTCCTCAGCTCTTGTGCACCTATCAAACTTGTCACCTCTGCTTCACTTCTGAAGGACAGCTTTACTGGTACTGTGTAGCCTTCATTGTGCGTTTTTGTTTTTTTTTTCCTTCAGCACTTTGAATGCGTCATCCCCCTCTCTCACTTTCTATAAAGTTTCTGCTGAGAAATATGCTGCTAGACCTATAGAAAATCCTGTACATGTGACTTGATTATTTCCTCTTGCCACTTTCAGGGTTTTGTCTTTCTTTCATTTTCAACAGCTTAAGTGCACTATATTTTGGTGGAATCTTGTTTGGATGGAGACATCTGGCCTTCCTTAACTCACATCAGTTCCTTCCAAAGCAAGCTTCCTTCTCTCCTTTAGCCTTCTCTTCCCTCCTCCTCAAACTCCTAGAACTAAACATTTATAATGTCCTATAAATCCCTCAGTTTTCTTTATTCCCTTTATATTTTCCCTCCTCTGACTATATACTTTCAAAGAAACTGTTTTTGAATGCACAGATTTTTTTTTTTTCTTCTTGGTTCTGCTATTGATGCTCTCTATTGCATTTTTTTATTCATTGTACTTTTTCAGCTCCAATTTTTTAAGATGGACACAATCTTTATTTTTTTATGTGGTGCTGAGGATTAAACACAGTACCTCACAAGTGCGAGGCAAGTGCTCTACCACTGAGCTGTAACCCCAGACCTTCCAATTTTTTAAAAAAATTTCAATCTATTTATAATTTTGGCCATTTGTTGTTCTAGATTTTATTGAATTCTTTCTCCATATGTTCCTGAAAATTACTAAATTTCCTTAATAAAATTATTTTCATTCTTTGTTATGCAGTTCATTTATTTTCATTTCTTGTGATCAATTACTGGGAGATTGCTATTGCTTTTCATTATGAGCGTGTGTGTGTGTGTTTGAATCTCTCCTTGTTTTTTTCACATTTCTTTTGCCTTATTACTAATGTCTGCATACTTGGAAAAAGTAGGGACTTACGGTACGCTTTGGCTCTCTCTCAGAAAGTCCTTAACCTTCAGACCATCTAGTGGTTCTTGACAGAATGGTCTATAGGCAAGCTGGCCTAATCTTGTTCAGCAGATAGGTAGCCCTGTTACCTGGATCCACTGGAGTATACCTGTTGATTGAGTTCACAGAGTGAACCAGCCTGCAGCCTCTATGTGACTGTCTCCATCCCCCAGAGATAGTCAGGTGGTGACTGGTCCAGGGGTGGAACTTGAGCTTGATTCTGCAGGGCCTGGGCAGATGATAGACTAGGAATTTCCAGGCATGAATTTATCCTATATTTTTCTAGATGTCAGCCCCTCAAAATTAGCATTTGATTGAATCATTAGGGACTTTGGGCTAGTTAACACATCAAAAAAGCTATCTAGTACCTACATCGTTAGTTATTGTGAGAATAACTAAGTGATATTTGTAAAGCACTAACAGTATCTGGAATACAGTGAATATGAAGTAAATATTAACTATCAAAAATCATTACTAGGTATGTGACCTTGAGCCAATCATGTAATTTGATTGATCCTCAATTTCCTGTAAAACATGGACTTTAGAGTAGAAAGCTAATACATCTTCATTTTCTTAGTCTGAGATTTTTTTTTTTTTGGTACCAGGGGTTGAATCTAGGGGTATTTTTAACCATTGAGCCACATCCCCAGCTTTTCTATTTAGAGACAGGGTCTCGCTGAGTTGCTTTTAGGGCCGTGCTAAATTGCTGAGGCTGGCTTTGAACTTGAACTCCTCCTGTCTCAGCCTCCTGAGCTGCTGGGATTACAAGGATGCACCACTATGCCCTGCCAGTCTATGATTGTTTGGCTGTGTTAGAGGAAAGGAGGCTAAGCAAACCAAGATTAGAATGAGAAATGAATTAGAGTGAAGTAGGGATAGAGAAAAAGGAATAGGTCATAGTATAGGAGGAAGAATGTAAGGAAAATTCCTAAACCCTCCCAGATAACTTGTAAGTTGAATAAACTGTTTCAAATATTATCAAATAGACTAGCCTGTATCCATGGTTACCCCTAATTCCTAGGTACCCTGGCTTGGCCCTGGGAGATTCTTGTCAGATTGGTAGTAAAAGCCTGACTCACCTGCAGGTTGGACTTGTTCAGATAACACTCAGCTCTGTTTGAAGCCTAGGTCAACGTTGCTGTGACAAATCCAGCAATCCTTACTACCAGGCAACATCGCCCTCTGATAAATTACCTGTCTTTTCACAGACACCTCTGCAAAAAGATGTTTTTCTCCCCAAGAAAGGTCCCCCCACCTTGTATGCCAGCCTGAGGGTTTGGGGTAATTAAGGCAAGCACTCAAATGTTTCCACCTACAGCTTGAAGGTGTCATCCATCTTGAAAGATGGTGTCATTTAGTACTTCAAAACAAAGGTCTTGATATTTACTCAGGAGAGTAGATTCAAGCTTTTTGGCCTGCTCAGATAGCAATAACTAAAAACAAGTCAAAATGGGTTAGAACTTGTAAAATTTTCCCCAGAGGAAAACTGAGGTTCTGGGCTATAGTGACCTAGATCCTCAGTAAGTCCCCTTCTGGGGAAAGGATAAAATCTTGGAGAAGGCAATTGCAGACAGCCTGAAGAATTAAGAGGCACCATCTAAATGATTATTTGAAAAATCACTACTCACACACAATGATACTTTGTTCTGTTTGTGTGTGTGTGTGTGTGTGAGAGAGAGAGAGAGTGTGAGAGAGAGAATAAAGAGAATATATTGGCATTATTTGTAGAAATAAAAAAAAAAAAAATAGAAAAATGTAAGATAAACCACTCTGGATTAGCTGAGGTTCGAGCAGCCTAGGACTTAAAATGTAAAAATCCAGCTCCCTTGGGGTTCTCAGCCTCAGCATAGGTCACATTAACAATAATCTGAGCTTCACAGGCTCTTGGCTTGACCTTCACAGATGTGATTAGATAGGCCTAATCCCTATTCTCTCCTAGTCTCCCCTGAGGAGTCGGTCGTGCTCATGATTGAATTGTTCTCCATTCACTGAGGCTCTGTCAGGAACTTGGCAAACAACCTCCTGATGGCAAGTGCCAACTCCCACAGCCCTTCTCGGGGACTCTATTTCTAAGTCCTGATAACTGTTTCCTCCCTTTCTCTTTGTGCCTGACAGTGATAATAGCTCCCACTCTAATTACCTCTGGGAAATTGTACCATTCTTGTGGTGCAGGCCACAGTCAGCCAACACATTTGTAAATAACCCCTCATTAAATTTGTCTCAAAACTATCCCATGTGAGTAGACCATCCATTGTGCTGGGCCTCTGCTAGATCAGATGTATCTGAATCACATTGTAAGGCTCAGGCAAGAGCCTCCACAATGCCAAGATGTCTTTGGAAGTTTGATTGAAATGTTTGGTGAAAATTATTCAGAAGACTAAAAGATGATGCTTAAGACATATTTTTCCTTTTTTTATTGGTGCATTATAATTATGTGTGATAACATGATAGTGATCATTTTGCCATATTTGTCCATGCATATAACCTTATTTAATCTGTCATTCATTTAACCTTCCCCTCCTCCCTCCCCCAATCCATTTGCTACTCTATTGATTTCCTTTCTATTAAAATTAGTGTTATATATAAAAGTAGATTAATTATGGTGTATTCATACATGGACATAGCATAATTTGGTAGGTTTTACCCCATTACTTCCCCATTCCCTGCCTTACCTCTTTCCTCTTGATCCCCTTTCTCTATTCTGTTGGTCTCTCTTCTATTTTCAGGAGATTGTTGATTGTTTTTTCTGTGTTTTTTTTTTTCCTCCTGCTCTCTAGCTTCCACATATGCTAGAAAGTTAGGAATCAAATATTTTCTGAGTCTGGCTTATTTCACTTATCATGAAGATATCCAGTTCCATTTATTTGCCAGCAAATGACATATTTCATCCCTTATAATTGAGTAAAATGCTATAAAATTTGTGCTGCTATAAACATTGGTATGCATATATATTACTGTAATATGCCAATTTTTGCCCTTTTGGGCAATTACCCAGGGTTGGGATAGCTGGATCACATGGTTTAATCTTTTGTGGAATCTCCATACTGCTTTCCAAAGCATTATACTAATTTGTACTCCCATGAAAGATATATTAATGTATTCCCCTGCCCCCATATCCCCACCATCAATTATTTTATTTTTGGTGATTGTCATCCTAACTGGAATGAGATGAAATCTGAGTGTAGTTTTGATTTGCATTTCTGATTGCTATAAATGTTGAATACTTTTATATATTTATTGGTCACTTCTACTTTTCCCATTTACTGATTGGGTTATTGTACTTGAAACTCTAGCCAGAGCAAATTAAGTAAAAGAAGGAAATAAAAAGAATACAAACAGAAAAAGAGAAGTAAACTTATCCCAATTTGCTGATGCCATGATCTTGTACTTAGAAGACCCAACAAACCTCATCTAGACATCTAGAGCTAATAAACAAATTCGGCAAAATACAAGCTCAACACACAAAAGCCATGGCTTTTCTATATGCTAATAATTAACCTGATGAGAAAGAACTAAGGAAGACAATTCTATTCATGATAGCCTCTAAATATAAATATATATTAAAATGAATCAAACCAAGGAGGCCAAAGGCATTTATAATGAGAATTATAGAATACCGAAGGAATAAATTGACTTTAGAAGATGGAAAGATCTCATGTTTGTGGAAAGGTAGAATTAATGTTAAATGGCCAGTTACCAAAAGCAATCTACAGATCCAGTGCAATCCCCTTCAAAACACAAATGACATTCTTCATAGAAGCAGAAAAAAAAGTTCTAAAATTCATATGGAGGAAAAAAAAGACCCAGAATAGCCAAAGCAATACTGAGCAATAGGAGAAATGCTGGTGGCATCATACATGTTTTAGTCAGCTTTTTCACTGCTGCAACCAAAAGACCTTACAAGAACAATTAGGTTTAGGCGGGGGTGGGGGGGATTTATTTGGTTCACGGTTTCAGAGGTTTCAGTCCATAAAAGGCTGGCTCCATTCCTTGGAGCTCAAGGTGAGGCACAACATCATGGCAGAAGAGTATGGTAGAGAAAAGTGGTTCAGGACATTACCAGGAAGCAGAAAGGGGCCTCTGCTCAGCAAAGACAACACGCCCCAAAGGCACACTCCCAAGCTACCTCCAGCTACATCTCATCAGCCTACAGTCACCTCTCAGTTAATCCCTATTAGGGGATCAATTCACTGATTGGGTTATCAGAGCCTTAACCCAATTATTTCACCTCTAAATCTTCTTGCATTATCTCTCACATGAGATCTTGGGGGACACTTCGCATCTAAACCATAACAATACTCAATCTCAAATTATACTACAAAGTGATAGTAACAGAAACAGCATGGTACTTACATAAAAACAAACATGAAGATCAATGGAATAGGAGACAGAGACAAATCCAATAGATAGCCATTTCATCCTTGACAAAGCTGCCAAAAAAAACACACTGGAGAAAAGATAGACTTTTAAACAAATTGTGCTGGGAAAACTGGATATTCCTATGTAGAAGAATTGAACAAGAGCCCTCTCCCTCATCCTGCATAAAACTCGATTCAAAGTGGATCTAAGACCTATAAACTAGAAACAGAGCAATGGTTACAGCAAACAGAGTCATACTCCAACATATTGGTACAGGCATCAAATTCCTTAATAAGATTTTTAAAGCTTGAAAAATAAAACCAAGAATCAATAAGTGGGATGGCATCAAATTAAAGTTTCTGGTTGTGCATGGTGATGCACAACTATAATTCCAGTGGCTTGAGAGGCTGAGGAAGGAGGATCACAAGTTCAAGACCAGCCTCAGCAACTTAGCAAGATTGTCTTAAAATAAAAAGGGCTGGGGATTTAGCTCAGTGGTTAAGCACCTCTGGGTTCAATCT